>NC_133935.1:9166930-9475420 GCF_031877795.1 Strix aluco
ACATATTCCTGTGTCCGTGCTGCCCTTTAAATAGTGCATTTTTCCTTTCGTGGTGTTTACTCCTGATGTATTTCTGGAGAATAGTCACATGTTCCCTCAGCACCCACTTTGCTCAGCTGAATAAGCCCCTTTCTTCTCGTCTTCCTACACGAGAATATTTTGTAAAAACTCAAACTACCCCAGCCCATTTCTCTCTACACGGTCCAATGTGAATATTTTCTTGACCCAGACAGAGGATTTGCAATTCTGCATCACTTCCTACCACTTTCACGTACAGAGGCACCAATATTTTCCCTCTTCCACTGGAAATACTTCTCCTGATGCAGCCTCAAAATGCATTCGCTTTTTTCATGGCTGAGGAAAAATCCACGTCTGTGGCTTTCAGTCATTCTGAGACGAAATACTGCTCTACAGTCTATCACCACCTTTCCAATACTCAGTTCCCAATACAGTATATATTATACTGCATATACAGTGTCTATGTTACAAATACACCGCAGTATGTATTTTTCTAATTAATTTCCATGTATTTGCCTTCCATTTGTGGAAAACTGCATTTCATCCCATTTCTTTTGTCCCAGCCCTCAAGGTCATCCACTTTTTCCTGGATGATTTCCCAAACTTCCTCTGTGAGGACAATGCCTCTCAGCATCATGGCATCAGCAAATTTTAACTTCATGAGCACACTGCTAAGATTTGTGCCAAAACCCCTTCTGAAAATTAAAAAGCACCAGTTCTTAAGAGTGAGAGCTGAAGATCTCTGCTTGTAACCCCATCACAGCCAACCCAGCTCTTGCCACCTCTCTTGAAGCCAGCCACTGCTCACTTTCCAATTCCTTTACTAACCCTCATCTTCTCTGTCTTAATAGCTCCCTGCATGGACTGCATCGAATCATTCACTCAAGTCCAAATAGATGAAATCTACTGAATTTCCTTGGGGTAGAAAATCAGTTATCTTATCAAAAAGCTATTAGATTAGTCTGGCAAGATCTATCTTTAGAAAATCTGTGTCACATTTTATCCCATTTTTCCCTCAACAACATGTCTTTAATCAGTCTTTGCTTGAAAAAACATTCGAAGGCCTCGCACTAACAGCCTGGAATTTTCCTCAGATCGTTTTTCATCCTTTTCAAATGTTGGGCATTACTATTATTAGTCCTTAGAGTTATGGTACCATTCTGGGCTTTGTCAAAACTATTTCCCTCTGACCCTCTGAATTTGTGAGGCAGCTCTTTCTCATCGCTGGGATAGATGTTATCTGGTCACCCCAATTTGAGTACATTAAGCTGCATAATTTGCTCTCCTTTTGATTACTGTTTTTCCATTTTCATAACCTTGTTGCTATTATTTGTTTTTCCTATTCCCTCAAGATTTTCCTCCCGAAAACAGAGGCCAAGTGTTCACTTAAGTTCTTGGGCGATGGCCTCTGTTGGCACCGATGCACACCTCTCACAGATGCCTCCTCAAGGCCAGGACTTACGGATACCAATTTCACCTCTGCATCCCAGAACAGAGGAGAAAAATGTGCATGACCATGGTCAGGAGCAGAGATAGGACCCAGACTCACAGTCAGGCAGACAAGAAGAGGGATATTTGCTGCATTGACTATACATGAGCCCAGCACCCTCGGGGAACCCAGCCATAACTCCAAAACACTGCTGAAGTGTATGAGCAAGTGATTAAAGGGGATCAAATTATGGCTCTCCATCTGTGCACAGGCACAAGCCCTATCACGCCAGCTCCTGCTCTCACCAGCTCTGCCTTGACCAGCAGCGATGCTGCCACCTCCAACTAAATTTGACTGGAATGTAAGCAGGGGCTCTGACCACATCAGTGGGCTCGGCGTGCAAACTGCGCTGCCTAGCTCTGTCCTTCAGCATCCCCCCAACAACCAGGGACTGCAAACGAGGGACTGCGATGCTTCTCATGGGCAGCCTGGTGGTACCAGAGCCCAAGGGGTCTCCACAGAGGGATGAGGCAAGAAGAAGACAGACCCCTGTGGGACTCCACTCATGAGGATCCTGACAGCAAAAATGCCATTTCCCATTGCTGCCCTTTGGGTAGGGCTGCCAAAAAGGACTTCAGACCTCTTTACAGAATTGCCCCGGGCTCCTCCTGCCACAGCGTGGCACCTGCCTCCAGTGTGTGGTTGTGGTGGACAGTAATGAATGCCACAGTGAGTGATCGCATTTCTCCACCATACAAGAGAAAGGCACGAGCCTTTTCATCTATGGATAAGAAGAATCCGCTCCTCAAGATGACTAAACTCTGCTTCTCCTCCAAATCCCAGCCAGAAGCTTTGCAGCCTGCTGGGCAAAGGGACAGGGGACTAATGAACATGAGAGGGCTTCCAGACACTCTCATGGCTGCAGAGAAATGCCCAGCCTCACTGGCAACGCTTCTGAAGGATCTTGGTGCCATGGGGACACATTTGGTGTTCCTCTCCATTCAGACACCAGGAAGGTCCCTTGACACAGGCTATGTCAGCAACCCTGCAGGGCATTCCTTCCCCAGCCAAGCTGGGGATCAGATGTACAGCTGGGATGTTTGGGGTTCAGGTGCCAGAACCCCATCCTCGGACAGTGCAAGCTGGCATCTCCCAAAATGCCTCCTCCTGCATCACTGGAAGTACCAGGAGTGGAGATGCTGTCCACCTGATTCCCTTCAGCAGAGCACAGATCCCTTCTCAGGGGTGAGGAGACTGCTTGCCAGCCCCACAAACACCCAGGAGAATCAGCTTTCCCAGAAAAACCAGACGGGATGACTTGGAATCAAAGAGGTCTGAGGCAATGCTGAGGGTAGAAGAAAATACTTCGAATAACACATGGAAATGGCTCTTGGTAGAAGAGAATTGCACTCACATCTCTGTGTGGATTTTTCTTCAATGTTTGCTGCTTTTGGATATCAGAACGAACATGCACACACACACACACACATACACACTAGACTATATCCTTCTTTTAACCTCTGACTTGCCAGAAAATAGCCCCTTATCCAGCCAGGTGCAGAAATGACCAAGCAACAGTCCTTCGCATGACATTACCACCTGTCTCAGGTCAGTTTGTTCCAGCATTTTTACATCCTCCAGGATTCCATAATATACTGCAACCAGAAACGAAGCCACTGACCCCAATAAAAAGCACGGCAGATTTTGTGCTGAGCAATACAGGATACTCCTACCTTGCTCTGTTTCTCTGCTGTCAGTCTCCAGTCCCCCGATGTAATCATGCAGTAGCAATCCCCCACCACCACGGGTCTAACACATCGGGGGTTTTTTGTTTCAAACAAATGTCCCACAGAACAGAGGAAGGAAAGACATGCAAAGAGCTTCTTGTGTTTAGGCAGAGCAAGGGGAA
Organism: Strix aluco; assembly: GCF_031877795.1. Lineage (NCBI taxonomy): Eukaryota > Metazoa > Chordata > Aves > Strigiformes > Strigidae > Strix > Strix aluco. The sequence continues at coordinate 9,170,287 of NC_133935.1, forward strand.
AGGGATCCCTTGCACATGTGATGATGAGGAGCAGCCAAAATCAGGCATCTGTTTGCAGCCAGCCAGACTCAGTGCAGACTGAGAAGTGATGCTACCTTACTGGAGGAGAAAGGCAGGTAAACACAGTTTTTACCACTGTCTTTCTTTTTGGCAACAAATTACCTTCATCCCTGATGCCTTCATTAATAAAAGGACTAGAGCAGGTAGCAGAGCACCCACCTTCACCAGATTTATGCCAGCAGACAGCTACCTTGCACACAGTTCTCTACTGGCTACGTCCAGCTGCCTCAGGTGCCCCAAGAGAGCCTGGGTACAGGTGAGGCTTTACAGAAGTCTGGTCTCCCACTACGACAAAGAATATTTTGGACACAACTTCTGTCTCAGCTAGCTGTTGTGCATTCAGCACTCTATCTGTGAAACCTACCTCCTTGCAAAAGGTGGAGACAACTGGCCGTCTATCTAAAGCTTCCAATCCTGGGGGAAGGTGAACATTTGTATCCCTGCTCATCTCCCAAGGCTGGGGAAAGGGAAGAAACTTTCTGGCACGTCTGCTGCTGTAAAATGAAAAGAGATCAGGAAAGAGACAGGCAGCTCCTGCCTGATTCCAACTTCCCTCACTCCTCTACCCAGAGCAAGAGCAGCTCCTCTTTCAGGAGATGAAAACAGTTCAAGAAATTAAGGCAATGAATTTTTAAAAAAGGATCAGAAGAGGGAAAAAAGAGAGGAAGTACTGGAATGAAAAGCAGGAAGAAAGCAGAGATGATTTACAAAGCCACGTATCAGGAACCTCACTGCTGGAGTATGTGATTGTGCTGGGAAGTGTCACAGCAATCTGCTGAGAGACCTACATGCTGTAGTTCAGATAAGAAACTGAACATTTGGTTTTTATCCGAACTGATCCTGAACTTCATAGCCTTTGAGATCCTGCCAATCTCTCCCTCCCCATATGTGTGTTTTTCCAGCATGGAAGCTGATTTTGTTTTATGCATCTGCAATGACAGGTTTTGAATCAACACTGTGGAAAGATGCAGTATCACATGGGACCATGAGAACTTTTGGTTTCAGGTCTCTTATATTTTAGGGACTAAAGAAGTCTGCTAAGAAAAGCCTAGAAATTGAACCAGTTTCAAGGTTCTACTTATTAAGCCATTTCTATAAAAGTCACAAAATATATCAAGCTAACTGCACTTAAAATCCTCCAGCTGTCATCCGTCACAGAGCTTATTTCAACAGCTATCCCCTGTAAAGTTGTATTTTCCCCCCCTCCCAGTGTTTGCATTTATGAAATTGATGCTTGCTGAGGAGTTGATAGTTGGAAACACTCCCTCTCTAACAGGAAGGCATGAAAGGGTGCCACTTGGCTTAGTGGAAATGAGAACGGCTGAGGGTCTGCACCGAATACAAATAAAAAATTACAAGATGCAACATTTAAAATTAACATTCTGATGCCTCACATTATTCTTCAGAAAAACTCAGTCCTTCCTTTCATCTCAGAATTACAGGCAGCCAAGGTCTGATTTGCAGCTACGCAAAGAACCTGCTGCACCACACTGGCAGCGGGCACAGACCTTAAAATAAAAACCGAAGTACGCGGACACTCATTTACAGACCTCTGCCAGCACACCAGAGTGAGATTGTCATTTGGGGACATCAGTGGGTGAATCAGGCCCCTGCAGTCAAACAAGGGCACATCGCAAAGTCTGGTCTCTCTAATATCCAGAATTTGTCTCAGGAATGATTTATCTTTTCATTCCCACCTGATTAATCCCAGGCTGCACTCTTCAGGCTCATTCCCGCTTGCAAGACAAGCAAGGACAACAGCAATCACTTCTACTCTTTATGAGATGAACTCCTGATGGCAACTTTAAACTAAAGTGATGATTTGTTACTCATAATTAATAAATTCTTCTGCAGCATATACAACTCTCCCCAACTTCAAATGATTTTGAAACTCCTGGAAAACGGTCTAAAAGTTGATGGCATACATATATATATTTATATATATATAAATACACACTGAGAAAATACAACTTTAAGAACGGTATATTGTGTTTTTTTAATCCACAGATATTTAATTGTTTCTACCTTAATTTCTATGACAGAGGATGTAGAGTAGAAACATTATTGCCTTATTTGCAATGCTACCTAAATACTGGAAGAGGTATTAAATTAATTATGCCTTTTCAAAACCAAGTGCTAGGTCTTCAGAAAGTGCGTAGTCCCTAGAAGTCCTGACATTTCAGTAGGGATGCAAAACGCTACACTTCTGGAAATGAGGGCCAAGATGGTCACACCAAAGGGAAGTAATTACAGCCAAGATTTGAAATCTGAAACGCTCAAGATTTCACTTCTGAAATTCAACATATTTCTTCAATTAAATATTGAATAGCTGTGACTATAAAAAGCCTATGCAGATCTCAAAGTAAAGTATCATACTCTCTGGTGAAAGAGCATGTCAAGGCCAGAGACAACAGAAGACAGCTGCCCTGATGCAGGTAGTCACAGCTAATCATACAGATCAAACCTGCTTTCTCTGTTGCAGGAAAAAATGCATCTATTGCTGTATGAAGAGGCAGACTGCTGAAAATTGGATTTTATGTACAGATTTGTGAAGCAATAGCAGTGAGTAATTTCTACGTTGGCAGATGTAGAATGTCTTTTCATATGAAAATCAAAACCAAATACATTCTTGACTCCAGAATAGCCCTAGATCATGCTTTTATACATGTACATACTAGTAAGGCAAAACAGACACTAAAAACATATCCTGGCAATAAATACTTTAAGACTTCATTAGAAAACCAAAAGGTCACATCTGATACATGAAAAAGTCAAATTATCTAGGCTGACATTTATAACTAATTTGCACTGACATTAGCATGAAAAACACAATTTTACTGCAAGAGGTAGTCTTACCTATAAGTTTAAATGTGCCCTTTAAGCATTAATGCTGAAAACAAAGCAGTGAAAAATATCTGCAGCCCTGTCAATTACATTTCGGTATTTTATAGCAAAGCAACGTGAAGCAGACAATTAGCAGAAGATTTCAGCCCCTCATTAGCAAGCAGAACCTAACAGTAAGAGAAAAAAACACCACCATATGAGCTCTGATGAGCAAATTTCGGGCTTGATCCAGCTGTGAGATAGTCAGGCACCCATTACCATGCAACCAGCTTATCCACGGATGTGAGCAAATACCAGGAGCCGATTTTGCAACGCACACAGCGACGAGCCCGAGCATCCATGCACCTCTCAAGGCAATAACAGAGCCCTCTGCCTGCCTGCTCGCTCACTGTCACTAGGAAAGAGAGACACATTTTGCACAAAGCAACCGATTTTTTTTTATGGACTTACTTTAACTGTCGAGGTTCGCAGTCAACTCCCGGCAGTAGGAGCCTCGCTGCCTGCCGTACGTCATCGCTGTCCACCGAGAAACTGCGACGGTGCCCCGCGTGAGCCACGGCAACCCGTATCCACTCCATCAGGGGAGGCAGCACAATGAACGGCCTGGGAAAGCACACAGACATGAATGCTACAGTACACTAGCATCAAAATAACAGGTATACAGAGAGAGGGGGCAGGGGGATGTGTGTGTGCATGTGTATATATGTGTGAAAATATATATACAGAGAGAGAGAAGGAAAAGAGCAAAATCAAAGCATGGGAGAGCAAACTGGCTCAGCAAATTTCAAGCAGGTCTGAATCAAGATGTCTCACCCTGTCTCTGGAGCAGGGTTATTTGAAGAGTGAGATTTATGAGCCATGCTCATTTCTGGGGCTCCTGTGAGGTCAGTGCACCCGCCTGGCAAGCCCTGCCTCCCCCTCATCCTTTGCACAGTGTATCCCGAAAAGAGGGCAGGAGCCTGGCACAGGACCACATCCTGCTATGGTTGACGTGCCAGGCTGGGTACGCTCCCCAACCACATTGCAATAGGGACAGGAGAATGAACCAGGGCAAAGAGAGGGGATGCCCCCACCCAGGGGATGGCAGGGATGGAGAGGTGATGCCCAAGGAAGTCTCCAGCATCTCCTATCAATGCAGTGTGCACCTTGTGCTCAGCGCTGAAAGCAGGGACCTTTGGAGCTGATCCCACTGTATTGTGGAGGTTATCTGTAAGCAGCATCAGACACCAGACCGCGTCGTTTTGCTTTTAGTGGTACCAAACCTCTACACCTTTGGGTACCATCTGTTCTGTCACTTAAGCAAAAATACACAAAACCGCCCCCCAAACTGGATGGTGGGACCCTGGGCCACAGCCCCGACTTGAGCAAAGTATGGACACGATCAGAGACATGCTCCTTCATTCCACAAGACCTGGATGGCCCCATGTCCTTGCAAGAGCTGCCCAAGCCTTAGATGAAGCATACAGTTTGCCCGATCTACGCTAGAAATTATTTGGGAACCAAGAGATAAATGACGAACCTTAAATGAGAACCATAACTTCAAGTCCTAGTCTGGAGACAAAAATAATAAAATATCCTCAGCTGAACACCTTGGAAGGTTGCTGCCTGTTAGATCAAGGTGGGATCTGCCCTCCTGTCCTCAACAGGTTTTTGTGTCTGCTTCATGATCTAGCTGGGGTGTCCAAACTGGGTGTCTCCTCCACAGCTGTACACAGGAGACAAAGTCTGTGTGGGGAAGGGATGAGGAAGGGTAGAAGAAATCTCTCTTTATAATAATATACTATAAAATTCTAAAAAATGTATATGCATGTACAAATTCTAAAAAGTTTATATGTATATTTTTAATGTAAAATCATTAAAAATTAATAAATCTGTCCAAGAGCTACTTGAAAACTATGCTGAAAGTCCTGTGTTTAGACAGGACTGCTGAAAACTATTTAGACACAGTGAGACTGTTTCATCCCCACTGTAAAGTAAATACCATGGCTAAGGGGTGCTAACAGAGTGCTATAATATTAACAAAAAAAAAAAAAAAAAGAAATTTGTAAATGACTACTGTCCTCAAGGACTTTCTGTAATTAACCTTCTCTTACCTTCCTCTTCTGAACTTTCTTCTTCCGTCTCATTTGCTATGTGGGTCCCTTTCCCCTCCTCTTTAACTGTATATTCCCTCCATTTATTAGTATATCATTCTAATACTGGAAATGCTCCTATCAGAGCAGCATCATCCTCTGCTTTTGCTCCCTTCCCTTCCCCTGCTGCTTTTCATTCAATATTGCTTTCCCTTACTTGCCTTTCCTTCTGTGGGCTCTTTTCATGGGGGAGGGGGGGTGGTTAGAAAAAAAGGTAAAAGGTCTGGATTAGGTGCCCAGTAGGCAAATACTTTACATTTTAAATATATAACACTACCTCAAAAGTATCTACCCTGAGAAAAATTATTTAAGATGATGTTGATTCAGGAACATCCTTCCCCTATTTATAGCTCTTTATGCCATTTATTTCTCTTTTGAAGACTTGACTTTACATAGCTCTGATATTAATATTCTTGAGGAGGGATGAGATATCTCAAAAGCGCCAAAGGACAGAGAAGCCCTGAGGCCACTAACTTTCCACAGGACGCTGGGTTCCCAAATCTCACAGGCGCTTAAATGCACAACCTCCTTTTGAAATATGACATCTTTGGCTGACTTACCACTTTCATCATTATTCTATTCAAACACATCGGCATTGCCTCAAGACCAGGCTGCATTTGTTTCCAAGGCTTTTTGCTCTCCCCAGACCTGTCACAGCCACATAAGGAGGCAGATAAGGACGGAACATCTCCCACAGCTCCTGTGAAACGATTCCCATAACCCAGCTCATTTGTCACGATGGTGGCAGCAGTCAGAGTAGGGAGAGGGGAGAAGCAGGGGTGTATCTGCTCCTGTAAGGTGACCTGCTTCCCAGATCACCTCTCACATGTGTCCTCGGAGCAGAAGGGACCTGCTCTCGCAGTGTTAAGTAGCTAGGGACGAGTGATCGGTGGGAGTTGTTTTCATCACTTGCTGAGCAAACAGTGGAAAGGGAGCTGCAAATCACGCTGGAAGTGTAAACATGCATATAGTTACCCACGAAACTTGGTGTTAGGGAAACAATTAAAGGGAAACAATTCTAGGTTATGGTTTGCATGAGTGAAGGAGGTCTGTATCAGAGGAATTTAGATTGGCTTGTACAGCGCATTCCTGTAACATCTGCTGGGCAAACAGAAAAGCAGAGGGCTCTGGCTGAACAGGGGACTTGGGGGTTCACGCTTTCTCTTCCTCTTGTGCAGGTCAGAAACTCACCAGCACAAATCTGTCCCACCACAGTAAGGAGCAGACCAAATAAAATTATTTACAGGAACTGTGATAACTGCACTATAAAATTGCATTTTTTTTTTTTTCTTTCCTGGTCTTGCAAACTTCAGCAAAGAAATAAAAATGAATGTGGCTGTTTGGTGCAATAAATCCCAAAAGGGAAGAGAATCGGTGTTCTGTGGAAGCTGGAGGATTTTCTCTAAAGGCCAATTTCAGTCCCTACATGAGGATGTGAAGTTTGCTCACAATATATTACATTACTTTTTCCAAGGGAAAAAAAAAATCATCACTGCATATCTGAGCATGTCAGGCCATTTATATTTTGAGAAAAGAACCAAATATGGCTGAGCGCAAGAGGTTAAAAATACCCTTCAAGAGTGTATGCACCACGTGAAGGGGATTTTTTTTTTAAATACCATTTGTGTGCCAAAGAAGAAAGAGGAACACAAAGTTATAGGGGTGTGACAACGGTTAAGACAATGTGACATCAGTAAGAAATATTTCGCTTTTCAAATGACACCAAAAGAAAACGGATTAGGTGAATGCATCACATCACTGGCGTATACATTGATTTATCTCTGGTACAAAAGCAGGTAAGAACCAACAGAGTTTAGTACTTTTGTGTTCCAGAGCAAATACATAGCAGGTAAGTCACCTAGCTATATGCTTTGGAAGTGCGTGTCTTAATTAAATTAACCTAACCATGGTAGGAACATGCTGGGCTTGACTCTGCCTGAAGGAAAGTCAGGAGCAGTCTGACTGCTGCAGAAGCACCTTACTGGGGTGCAGGTCAGTGAATGCTCTGACCTCCTCCAGCCCACCTCCGTACCCGTGCTTAACTTTAAATGTATGCTCCCATCCTCTTTAATTCACTGCGGGTCAAAGTTAAGCACGAGCTTAAGTAATGTCCCCCCCAGAAAAAGATTTTCAGCACAGGCTCGTATTATCCTGAACTGTCATCTAAGGGGGAAAACATGCCAGATCAGGATGCAGGGATAGGTCTCTGCACAGAGCAATCCCCATCCCACGCAAAAGAGCTGAGGGGTGGGGTGGGTGGGGTGGAAAAGGCCAATAAAAAGCAGATCCCAAAGGGTTGGACTCTTCTGGGCACTGTCCCCCCGCTCCTCGGCGAGGGGACAGCCGACTCCTCTTGGAACATGCCCTCCCCAGGTCCCTGCTTGAACAGAAAAGGGAATTATGAGCACCCCACAAACCCTCACATCCCCAGTTCCTCCCTTCACGCAGCATCCCCTCCTGTTCCCTCTTGCTGCCCAGCACCCCTCTCACATCTATTTCAGGACAGCTCAGTGACCTACAAGCTCCTGTGCCTTGAAGACAACCGCAGGCAATACCCACCCGGCACCCCCCAACGAAGGATGACCTGCTCACCCTCCTCTCCCATGCCAGATATCATACATCCTTCTCCACATCACCCTCAGACATGGCAGCTCCCCGCAAGCACCCTCCCACACTTCTCCCTGCGCATCCTCCCCTCCAGAGCGGAGCCAGTGACCCCTCCATGTCCGATCGGACTCCAAACCTCTCTCGTTTTTTGTGGGGTTGGTGTCCCTGGAGCACTTCGAATTACAAAATAGCTCATCAGGAAAGCAAATGTTATTGGAGAAGGCCTAAATGTAAGGCATAACCTACTCCACTCATGTCGCTTTTTGCCCCAAACCCACACTCCTCCTGAGATAGGCACAGCAGTTCTGCGCTGCCCAACATTTCCCTTCTTGGCTTGCTGGCATGCAGAGATATTAAAAGTCCTGTCATGCATATGCAATAGCTCACGCTTTTTCATCAGCAGCATCACCATTATTATTATTATCCTCATCATCATCAGTGGCAATATACCTGTATATAAACAGGAGGAATCGTTGAGAAACGTGCACTGTAAAATGCATTAGGATGCTTTATTATTTTTGTGTGGGTCTGTGAGGAGATCGATGAAGCTCCTTTCTGGACACCACCTGCTGCGATGCTGGAGTTGCAAAAGAATAGGGCCAGCACTCCTACAAATCCCAGCTCCCAGTAACACCTGGCCCCGTTTCTCCTCTGCTTCTAACCACCTTTGCAGGGTGCTGACTCCCTGCTGCCCACCGACCATGACTACACAGTCCACCTTGCCGCCCAGTCCTTCAAAAGCAGGGGCACCATGTACACCTGCACTCTTCTTCTTGATTTCCCAGCAGGTAAAGCAGTTCTTCCCCTCCCCAGTTGCTCCCTCTCCCTTGCAGAGAGTAATTCACCTTTTTGGTGGGACACCCCTGCCAGGAAAGCGGTGTCCTATCTTGCTCTCTCCTCCCAGTTCCCGCTATGGGGGTGACTCGAGCTCTCTTCTGGCCAGTGACTCCCTAATAATTTTTGCCAGGTGATGGGAGTCCCAAACGAGGGACTCTTGCCTGTCACCTTCTCTGGCGTGCAGACTTAACCCACTTTCCCAATGGCACGCTCATCACCTTTGCATGCTCCTCACCCAGGCTCAGTCCTCCTCTACTGCCGTGGCTCACGAACGCTGGACAGGCCACCAGCCCCTTGTTCACAGCAGAGCCTGCAGCGAGCTCCAGGTCCAGGAGCTCATCAAACATGCACAAGAGATTTTTCCAAATAATCACAGTGCTCAAAGAAAAGATCGTCGTTTCAAGTGCAGCACAGCTGCCTCTCTATTTCCAGGGGCACTTCACATTGCTCTTCTTCAGATGCCGAGCCCTTGGCCCATCACATGCACACGCTCACTGCATATATTAAATCAACTGCTACAGAGGACTGTCTTGATGGTCTACATCACGATGGGAACAGAGAAATTCCTGAGGGCTAATACTATTCAGATGTGAACTCCCACAGCCGCCTCATGCTGTCCCTCCCTCAGTTTCACCAGCTGTGAAGTGTACACACCTGTATAGACCTGACCTTGTTTTAACTTAAAACACCTTTTGTATTGTTCAATTATTGGATGATTTCTTTGCAGGATCCTTTAACTATTGCGGAGGATGCTGTCGTGGTAGGTGTTTAGTTTTTTCACTCACTCCAGCAAAGGAGTGGTGTAAACCTGTGTGGCAATAGCAGCTGAAGTGCTACATGCAGGTCACTGCTGCTTTACTGACTGCTTGTGCAATTTTAGAGTTAACAGCGCTTATGAGCTGTATTTTTGAAAGGAAAAGCCTATCTAGACAAAGGTAGGGAGATGCTTCTGCTTGCAGATGTGAGTCAGCAACTTTAACATTCTGAAAAGGTCTTTTCATTTTTTGGTTTTATGTTTATGTTTTCATGGGTGGTTTTTAAACAAAATCCATATGTATGAATAGAAAAGCATTCTCAGTTCTGACAGTTTTCATTTAGAACACATGCTGAAACCATATATGCAATGCTAGTCCGTTTTTAGCATTATTGGAGGATAGAAAAGCATGTTCTTTCCAACGTGCAGCATACACTTCAGATGGGTTTCTGGGCTGCAAAACTCTTATTTTATATTTACACCATAAACTATTTCTCTTCAGAAGGAGCAAATATTTTCTGATGCCTTCAGAAAGCTGCCAGCCCCAATCCTGCCCAGGGACCCTGCGGTGCCAACTGATGCACCACGCTACTCCATGCAGCTATCCCATGCTTAAGCTGCTCCTCTGCCACCCCAGAAGCCCAACTAAGGGTGACCCAAGTAGCCAGCCTCTGAAAAAGCCAATTCTGCATTTTGTTCAGGCCAAAGGATCAATTCTTTTTGCTGTCACACAAGCCTCAGCGAGACCTGCCTAGGCCGAGGGAGGGTTTACCCTTATGCTTTTGTGTACCAAGACATCAGTGCTCCAGAGTCTGCACAAGGGCATCTGCCAGTCATGGTTTCTGAACTCGCATCCAGCATTCGAATGCGCTGTCCCTGTTGCCTCTCCTGCGTTAAAAACATTAATGGCTGAAACTTGATACGCAACTGAGTCAAAGTGATGGCTTGGCCAGCAACCACAACGGGGAAATATTTCACAGGCAGTGTTAACATCCAGTTTGACACAACTGGCTGCGCCATAAATCCCTGCAGAGATGCCAGCGTTGAGAGCGCGGTGCAGAACGGCCCACGTAACGCACTGTTCTCGCAGTGCAGCACGCAATATTTTCTATTTTAAAAAAATACTATAGCCATCCTATGGACAGCATAAGTCTAGCTTAATAAATTAGATACAGCCCCAGCCCAACAAGGGTATACTGTCTGACAGCAGAGCTACAAATACAGCCTGCACTATTTCCTGTAATGTGCCATCTCACACGCTGCAGGCAGCTGCCAATACCATTTCTGAAGGATTTTTAAAAAGTGAGGAGTTTGATATTTAGGATGCAAATCTAGAGGATTTATGTGAGGATGGATTTGGGATTTCTTTTCAGTGGTTCTCAGTCAAATCAACCCTGGTGTTAACTTTTGAGTTCAACGAGGCCATAGTTTTATCATGTGAAGTTTTCAATTAAACAGTGGATAAAAATATATAGGGTTATACGGGGCCGTGCCATACTAGCACATCAAGCATGTTATCTTCAGATACACATTGCAAGGTTCATTCAGGTTTCATAGCAGGACTTCCACATTGCCAGTGCTAGCACTTTACCTGTTCTTCATCAGCATTCCCCACCATTCTCTCTGCTGGCCCTTGCTAGAGACTGCCCTACCCATGGAGTTTGTACCTGATTTAAATCAGGGACACATTTCCCTAGTTATCTTCTTACTGAAATTGTTCTACTGGTATTATTCTGTACAACAGACATGGCTGTACCAGTTATGAAGGTGCTTTGGATGAGTTCAGATTATTTTATAGCAGTGGAATATTCCTCTCATTAAGAGCGTTGTGTCATATTGATTAGCCAGGTACACTAATAACTATACCAAGCATGAAACAAAATTCAGATGATAACCCAAACCCTTCCCATTAATCACAAATGACTACAGGCTACAATTTGCACATGTGTACATGTGCAGGCGACATGTAGATCTGTGTGTGTGTGTGTGCATACATGCAAGGCAGGCAGAAAAATAAAAAGCAAGCAACAGCCCATGGGAATTTCCTAAGGGATTGCTCCACATACAGGGAAAAGTAGTAAAGGAAAAGTGAAAAGAAGGTTAAAACCAGACACGTATCCATCAACTCAATTAAGACCTGAGGGGAAAAGCTGAAGGCTGATGGGTGGTACAGGGAGTTAATGCTCCTCCAAGGCGGAGCGGCAGAGGAAACGCTGGAGAAGGAACTTTGCTGCCGTGCGAGCAGAATTAATGGCTGGTTCTGGCCCGGCTGAGCTGCTGAGCAGCCGCTTCTCAATGAGTTGTTAATGGGGAACATGGAGAGTTAGGAAGTAATGAGGACTTTGTCAATACAGCTGTGGATAAAAGTGGGTAAGGAACCACTTAAGGAAAAAACCATCACACAAATCTGCAACTACAGATTCTGTGCTTTCCGGTGCTTAAGAAATTACTTGCAATAATTTTGGAAGTGTTATAGAGGCTGAAAAGCAAAACAGAACCATGGGACAGATCCTTTTATTAAATCAGAAGCAGCAAGCAAGAAAGACATTTTGGTAACAGTGGCCTCATCTACAATTTCTTTTTTTTTAATTCCCGGGAAAGCAAAAGAATGAACAAACCTAAATAATCCACAGCCGCCCACAGGTGGAGGCGCTGGAGGAACACTGCTTTTGCAGGCAACACCCGGCACAAGACAAATGTCTCCATCACATCCTGGCTGGGTGCATTAGGGAAGGGGTACCCCACAAAGGGGTCCACTCCACCCCCTCCCTGTACCCCCATGCCTGCCAAAATAGCTGTCTATATACCCACAAACAGGTCTAAACCCCCTCCTGTACCTCCATGCCTGCCAAAATAGCCATCTACATGGTACCCCAGCAGGACTGGCTTGTGTCTGTGCCAACAACACAGCCAAAAAATCAGAGGGTTTCTTCCAAAGTGACCAGATTGAAAGAATATGAATTTGGGGTGGGAGGGGGTCACACATCCATCTTACGGTTGGGTTTGTTGGCATTTTGGAAGTGGAGAATCTTTTCCAGGTTTTCTGAGCAATCCTGGCCACCTTCCAACTCCTCCCCCTCCCACAAAAGCAGTGCCCCCAGCAAGAGCTTCGCTGTATAATAATTTTTCCCTTTTATTTTATACAAACACTATTAAAAACTCACTGCATTCTCATTTCTTTACCTCCATGAAGAGCAAACACAGAGAAACACTTCCTAGAAACGAAGCCCTGGATTTCTTCAAAGGTAAACATCCCATTTTATGCGTCCCCCAAGACTTTGAGGGAGGTACCGCTTTCTGTGCTGGAAAGTGCTAAGCCAGGCAGGACGGCCACCGTACCGGCTTCCCTCCTGTATCCAGCCCCCACAGAAGGACATGCAGAGCCTTTTCAGCTCCCTAACTCAGCCAAAATCCAGGTGGGCTGGAGATGGGTGGGAAGGACAGGAGCAGCTCTCATGGGGCCACAAAGCCCTGAAAGCTCCAGGGGAGCTCTCTGGCAGCATCCCGCAACCCTCTCTACCCTGGGCATGCACGGTCAGAGAGGGGAAGGCCAAGACAGTAGCCAAGTTGGCTTCACATGAGCCAAGGACAACTCCCATTTCTTGGAAATACTGCCTACAGCCAGATCTACACAGTCCTGGCTTCTCTGCACCAGCAGGGACACAGAGAGGCCAAGGATGGGGAAAGACACCTGGACCTTCTTGCTTCCTTCTGGGCTTCTTCCAACACAAAAGCAATTGCCACAGCTGGAGAAGAAGAGAGGGAATACGGCATGTAGATATGGCACAAAGCTTGCAAATATTCTGCATATAAAAATGTCATGTTTAACAAACCCACTCCCCCACTACACACAAAAACCCATCATGGAAACCGAAACCACCAGAAATAAGTCATGGACCACAAACCATGCTTGCATGTTAAAAAAAAAAGATGGGAAATAGGTAGGAAGGCTCCTCAGCGCACTAAGGAGAAGTGAGCTTCACTGATCTCTTCTCCGGGCAGCACAGGATGGTTGTGTCCAGCTGATGAAGCTCCAGAGCACAACTCCATGCAAGTATCTGGGCTCATGCTTAACCCTCCATCACTCCCACTCCAGTGCTAAGTACTAACGCATGTTTGATTAGGCAACGGGAGGAGTATTTGCAACTTCCAAAAGTGACCACAAGCTCTTGGCAATAACACTGAGTACTTGCTCTGGCCCTAACCGCACACCACAGTTGTTAAACTGCCCTGCCAAAGGAAGATGTCTTGCCAGATGGAGTATTCAAAATAAAGCAAAGAAGAACAATTGCTTTAAATAATCAGTGTTTCAAGTGCTCTAACGAAGAGAACATGCATCAAGGCATCCTCAGAGGAAGGAAAACCTATTAAAGCAAATGCTAAAAGTGATTTTTCAAATATTCCTGCCCTTTTCACTTTCCATAGGGAAGTCCACAGCAATCTCACAAAACCAGAGCCTCAGCATTATTCACCTTTATATTCCCACTAGTTCCAGTGGCATTACCCCCACAGATGGGGACTACAGATCAGGTGAGGGTATTTTCTAATTTTGGTTATTTTTTTGGCTTACTAACAACTCTTGGACACAAGTTAGGCCTTCCGCAATAACAAGGCTGGATGACAAATCATGAAATTAAAAATAATTTACAAAACCAAGAAAATTCTAGATTCTTGTCATTTCCCTCCTGTTTTTTCCATACTTTTGAAACAATACAGCAAAAAGCAACAAACATGCTCACGGAGTGACCCAAACTTGAAAAGAAACAAAACGCTATCCAAAGGCAAATGGCAGAATTCCCAGTAACACCATTAATGCCAGAGTTTCATCTTGTATGCTCTTCTGTGAATCAATATAAAAGTATTTAAATGAAGATACCATATTATATACCATTTACAATTACACATACGATGAAGTTCTCAAATGCTGCTTTTCTGAGATACAGGCCTCATACTGAAACAATAACCAAGCCCCATAAGAGCGGCTCTCAGGGCACACGTGCAGATCAGAGTTTGGCTCACACATACAGCGCAATATACATTGGGATGTAAATGTGGAGCCCAGCTTGAAAAAGCATCTTGCATGTACATCACCACGATACCCATCCTAAAAACAGATACCCATCACTTTCCACTCCTCTTGTCTCCGTACTGAGGAAGCCTGCTTTAGGGCTGGTGAGGAGCATGGCAGGGAAATAGCGCAGCATGTCTCAGCACACAAGTGGAGGTTTGTGTTACCAGAGGGTTTGCTGGGCTTTCACTGGAGATGGCTCCATTTTCTTGGCCAGCGAGCTGCTCCAGTTGCTTTCTGCAGTGCCCAGGTGCAGAGCTGCCCTGCGCTGGGCACCCTGGCTGCCAGCATTTGGTAACCCCATCGCTGGCTTCAGTGCTGTCTCCTTCTCACCTTACGGCAGACCCTGAGTCGGGACGGGGCCTCAGGCGTGCCTCCCCTGCCCTGGCCATCCCCGGAGCGGGGACAACAGCAGCACCGCCGGAGCCTGCCACGTCCCCAGCTGGGGCAACCCCAAGGTTACTCCTGCACTCAGGTACTCAGCACGGCTGGAGCCCAGCAGCTTTAACGACCTCTCCTTCCTACACACTACTCTATTCATTTTCCACTTCCCCAATCACAGCTGTCGAGCCCTATTAACACACAGAAAAAACACATTTAAACCCGAACCTGCTAGGCCAGAAATAGAAGTTCTCATTTTCTTTTCCAAAACACAGAATAGCTGAGCAACAACGAAAGGAAAAGGAAATCTCTCCCGAGTACACATCTGGAACCAATTTGCTGTATGTAGCCACTGGGTGTCACTTTTGATATATAATGGGTCAGCCACGCAGCGCTTCGGCGAGAGAAACGGATTTCAAAGAGGTGATCCTAAACCAAACCAGACTGCTCCACAGCCTCTCATGCGTAAGCTGTAATTAGCAATTAGCCAGCCAGGCTGATTTATTAATGCAACGTCTTCGGGACGACATTAAGCACCGTGCAGTGGCTCTTACCTCTCGGTCTGCAGCGTGACTTTTGACGGCTCCACGTTGGGGTTTTCCCACTCCATCTGTGGACAGTGCATGAAGTAGCAGAGGGTGTACAGAGCCTCTGGCTCCCAGTAGAGTGATCCCTGCTTCTGGTGCATTGGCGTCCCATTCCCATGCTGCTTGGCATTGAGGGGCTGGAGGTGGTGCATCGCTCGAGACACCAGGTCGCCTGGAAAAAAAATCAAAAGCTGGGTGAATGACAGGCTTTTCTGCTGCCTCTCCCCAAAGTTTTCAAACCAAAAGGTGTGCCAGGTTGGTTTTCCCTTCCATTTAACCTCACATATGCAAACAGTAAAGGATAGAACAGGATCCTGTGTACTGCTCATTACCAGGTCAGACTTCACCTGGTGGTTTACACAGCGTGGTATGACACACCTAGTGTGCAGACAAGCCCCTGAAGGCCTGGGGTAGATGGGTTTCTGCAGATACAGTGTGTCAGCAGCATCAGGCTGGCCCATCTCAGCATCACCAGAAGAGCCAGTACACCAGGGCTGGGGTCACAGCTACCTACAAGGCAGAACTTGGAGGCTGTCAAAACGCCACAGTCCCAAAAATGACCACTGGGGACAATGCAGAGTGGCACCAAAAGCCGCATGCTCCTGGGTAGAAAGTGGCAGGGAAGTGCAACAACGAAGGAGGCAGTCAAAAAACACACAGAGTGCTGCAGGAGCATGTGAAGGGACACACAGATAAAGAAAAAAGGAGAAAAAATTGCGAAAAGACAGTATCAGAAATGTGCAACTGAAATTACGATTTGTAAGCTCAGGCTGGGCCTGGAAAACTTCATGCCAGCAGAAGAGCAAAACCTGCAAAGCAGGCTCACCCAGCACCTCAGATTGCCAGAGCATAGAAAATGGCCCAAGAGAAAGATGCTCGTCATCCTTCCTGCGCCAACATGGTTCTGGGCACTTCCTCACACGGCAGGTATGAGAAACCAGCCACAATATATGGACCATGATCAGCAAAGCCAGCAAGCGAGATTAACAGGCAAATATACAGGCAAGCAGCACAGTCTCTGAGCACTGTACTGATTGTAACTAATTAACTAAAGTATCTCCCTCCGAGGCAGTGTATTTTACATTTGTTGACTAGTGACCACTCTATCAAAGGCAGGGAAACAATTGTGGTTATAAACTGCCTGTTTTCACATGTTCAAATCACTCTGAGAGTGCTTTGGGGGGAAATAATGATCTCTGATCAAATCAGATGGTTTGTTTTAAATGAAAATCTGAGCAAGAGCCCTTTGGGTCATTCTTAAGCTATACAAAAGCGAATGATGGGGAAAAGAGGACATGATTTTCCAGTGTTAAGAAGAAGTCACACGCTTTCTGTTATTCGCTTTTCCCAAGCCTCCACTGAGCACTGAAACTTGGAAGGAAAAGTTGAAAATGTACACCGAGGTAGGAACATAAAACCAAATCTGGGGAGGGGGTGGGGGGAAGGCTGAATAATGAACTCCTAGGCAAACTTAAAGGAGAACCATTTTGACTGTGTGCAAGGTACAGCTACAGGTTTTTTTGCAAAGTCCCACCCCTGTGAACATATCACCTCTCTCCAGCCTGACTCGCACAGAAAATGATGATGCTGCTGTGATAATGTGCACCAGGGAGCATAGAAACATCTTGCTGAAAAATGCTCAGACCAGTCCTCCAAAAACACAGCCTTAAAACCATGAAGAGAAGAAAACCGCTGGCATGAGAAAACTGCCGAGTCTATGATTTCAGGGTTTTGACACAATTTTTTGCTGCACTCTGCAATATTCCTCTGATTCAAAGCTTTCATTTAAAAATAGTTTCTGTCTTTTCTTTCTGCCAGGAAATTGTCATGACAGGACCAATCTTGCAGCCCTGCATGCTCATAATTTCCGAGAGAAGCTGTGCATGAGGAAAGCCTGCAGGACCAGGGCCGCAGCAGAAACACATGTGCCTCTGAGATGATTCCCCACTCCTGCAGAAAATTATCTGCAGGCAGCCACAGCAGCAGCAAAGTTTGGGACTCCCTTCACTCAGCCCACTCTGGCACAGCAAACATGCACTGCCAAGCCTTGCACAGGCCCATTTAACTGGGAGCAGCATTGCTCATAGCAAAAGGAACTTCCTCTTTTTTCCTCCAAAAGGCAAAAAAAATTGTGAAGAAGTGCTGGCTGCAACATTCAGGTTTAACAATAATAGTAAAAGCAGAGAAAAAGAAGTTGCACTGAATTCAGCCTTTTCAGACTCAAGCCACTACAGCACTAAAGCATGTGGTTAAAGTTAAGCACATGACTAGTCTTATTTCAGTGGATTGAGACAGCAGGCACCAGAGAACGCCTCTGACTTCTGTACCAATCGATGAATAAAAATCAGGATGCAATTTAGGCCCAGATTCAGGCAGCAGCATTACTTCATCCCCATTCCTCCCTGAGCGCTGGGGCGATGCGACTTCGATGACACATCCAGCACTGGAGGAAGCTGCATGGTGAGTAAGGAGGGAAAGTGGCAGCAAGAATGACGTCGGCAGGGCGGGCAGCTCAGCATCGCTGCTGATGCAAGGCTGGAGGAACTCGAGCCTCGCTGAAATCAACGGTAAGGCTCCCGTTGTTTCAATATGACCAGGAGTTCACCCTTTTATTCTGTATTTCCTCAGCTGCTTCTTAAGGAAGCCAAACCAATTCATACTATTAAAGCTGAATTAATACTTTTTATGTTTAACCCTCATTTAATTACATGATACCAAAACCTGATTGGCTTAGATCTTGCTTTTGCCTTTGCTATATTATCTCTGGTTACATTTCAAATAATTTCTATATTAACAATTATTTTAACATTCCTCTATCAGAGACAACTCAAGGCTTAAATAATCAATACCTATATAAAGCATTGAGCTTCACAGGAGACGGTAAGTAAGCACAAAAAGCTGCATTATGATCCTGGTACCCAACAGGCAGAGCACTGGAGGCAGGATGGGAACTGCTGCTTTCTATTTTATTCCATAGTGTAACCTCAGAAAAACCACTGCATGCCCTGGCGATCTTTTCCTCCTCCAGCCACATCCAGTTATGGTGCAAATTCTTCAGGGCAGAGACTGTGCCTTAGCATATCTGTGCACCAGGAGCAGTGCCAAGACAAGACGAGGTAGCTGGCAGGCACACGCACACACTATATGGCAGGACATATGCATACTCTGTAAAACGTAGCACAGTGTAACATCTGGTTCAAGATGCACGTGTGTTGTTTCAATTCCTACCACGTTTTGCTGCTTCTATTCTCTCTTGCTAAATATACTTTTGCTTCTCCATTTTCTTCCAAAAAATATAACAAGAATTGAAATTCTCTGTGATCCTGTCCAAGGCACTCCAAAGCCCATGGACGTGAAACCAGCTCCACGGTGGGACTCACTGGTCTGATCTCCAGCAGTCAGCCAACTCAAGTCTCATCTGGGAAACCCAACGTGTATTTGCTCCCCTTGCCAGCTGTAAAAGCCACAGTATATCTGAACACCAAGGGCAACCTTGAATTTGTGGCCAAGCATAGAGAAGGAAGCCCCCTTCATCACTTTGTGTTAGCCATCTCTGCTCTTCAGAGCCATGTTCAGCTCTGCAAGGGGAGGTTACCTGCTCACACCATTGCTGGTTCTTCTAAAGCTTTTTTGGCCCTGAAAACATGTCTCAGATATCAACTGAGTGCACCTGGAAGGCCAATAAATTCTTGGGTGCATCATTTCCAAAAAAACATAAAAAATGAAAATCCCAGCAGTTGAGTCGATCTTGCAACTCCAGGGATGTGGCTCCTGAGGGCTTTGGCGTCATAACCCAAGGGGCTCGGCGGGGATCCCTGCCTCGCAGTCCCCTGCGCTCATTCTCACCCCTGTACCACCACCTGCAACCCATCTGAGGAACAGACTGGGGAGCCAATCTGCCTGACAAAAGACCTTGCCAATTTTATTTTGTTTTTAATTTAAACCAAATAAACACTTCCACAATTTATGCAAGTAAGCCAAGCCAGACGACGCACAAACTGCTCTGCTGGCAAAGCCAGGGAGAGAAAGACATCATGTTGTGCAGCGTAGACACACAAAAAACCCCCCAAAAAACAAACATCCCCCCCACCCCCCCAAAAAAAAACCCAAAAAAACCCACCACAACAGCAAGGTGGGGGGATATTTGAGGATATTTTTGTTGCCGAAGCTGGGAAGCCAGAACTGGAGGGCAGGCTCCTAGAGGGCAGCAAAGGCAGCATCAAGCCCTAGGCCTTGCAGCCCTGGGTCAGGATGGGGAAGAGCTCCAGCAATGAGGCTCCATGCTAGAGCTTGCCAGCCCAGAGGAGACACGCCATGCCTTGCGTGCTGGCTAGCAAAAGACCTGCGAATCCATCACCACACTGCAGTGTGCAGGGAGCCGCCTCTGTAGCGGTCAACATTTCATCCCTTCCACAACTGAAGCAGGACTTGCCCATCACTGCTGCTGTCAGTTCATCACCGTTTCTGAATGCAAGGTCCACATACATTTGATTTAAGGATTGAAAATATTATGTAATGCACATGTTGTGACACAGGCCTGGTTTAAGGCAATACTGAATATTTAAGGAACAGCTTCACCAACTTCAAGCCAAAGATGTGATGTGACAGAGAAAGTTAAGCTGCTCCAGTCTGTATGGGGGTGGTTTATTCAACAACATACAGCACACAACTGGACTGCTCGAGCCCTCTCCACAGTGAGCAGCTAAGCATATTTTACTGTGTTTGGCTTCAGTAAAAGCTGTTACCACTGCCCTTACTATTTTAGAGGCCAAAGTTTAAAAAAATAACATATCCGTTTCTAATTTTGTAACAGAGGAGGGGTGGGAAAGAAGAAAAGCCAAAAGAGGAGGAAGAAAGAGGAAACAATAGATACCCAATGACCATTTCTGAGAAGCTTTTTGAGGGATTTTAAGGTGTGTCATGATCTTGCAAACACGCCTGTCTAGGAGCAGGCTCGCTGCTTTCAGAGGGATAAATTTCCACAGCCTAAAACATTCAGCTGGGTGTGTGATTGCACAACCACAACCCAGAGGTCAATGACACTGGACCGATCCCTACAGAGCCACTCCCTATGACACCTACCTCGAGATTTTTTTGTTCCGAAAACATGTCCTAAAACCACAAGAACAACTTAACAATATTTTTGCACACCGAAAACAACCCACACAGTTCTTTGGCCTATGTCTTTCTTTCAAAGTCCAGAGGAGAGAAGAGGACCTCTGTTGCCACCGCAGACCTCTTCCCACGTGATGCCCCGTTAGGGCACCATGCAAAGTAGCACCAGGCCATGTTTCTAGCACAACAGCATCCTGCAGGCAGCACCCATCAGTTTGATAAGGCTGGTCTGATCATCCTTCCAGCTGTCCATGACTCCAACATGTGTAGTCTGCTCTGGGGAATCATGCCCTGTGGTGGGGCATATTGACAGCAGCAGCATTACTGCTTTGCTGTGCTACCTGGGTGAACATTTTCTCCTGAAAAAAGCAGGCCAGAGCCACAGGCTGAAGTTATGTCTGCCCTTCAGAGCCCTTAACATCCTCCTGTACCCTGTCCAGACCATGAAAAAAGGAGGACTATTGGGGTCAGGGAGGTGCACTCCAGACGCCAACTTCATATCATGGCCAGTAGTTTCCAAAGCTTGCCCCTTTAGAAGCATTGAGCCAGGTCCAAAACTCACTTTCTTGACCTGGATTCATTTCACACCTCAGTATCAAAGTCTTGGATCTATAGTTTTGCTCAAGACCAGCTCTAAGGAGAAAGCACTGAAGACATGTATTATAACCTTGATAACAAACCATGATCTATCCAGTTAGACTGCTAACTGGTAGCCATGGCCATCCTGCATCCTTCCCATGCTGTAGCCAAGTCTCTCTCCCTGTCTACCTCCCTATCGCCTCTGGTTTCTGCACCAAAGCGATGCATTGCTGCAGCTCACCCTGGCATATACCTGTAAGCACATGAATGCGGGTGAATACGAGTAGTTGAAGTGTGTCTCCTGTACCACGGCAGACTGCCTTCAGCCATCTGCTCAGTCAGGTGCCCCGAGACATCCCTACACTCTTGATTTCAGCTGTGCTGTTCCTCCATGTTTGCTCTGCCTCTGGTGTTGCATCAATCTCTGTGTTTCAGAAGCCAGCCGAGCAAAAACTGCTTGAGTGAAACCGTTCCTCAAATGACTTACTGGAGATCTTTCTATCATTAACTCAAGATGACCCACCTATCCTAGGAAAGGAGTGTGCAGAGTGCTAGGGTGGGTGCACACTAGAAAGCGTTTAGTACGTATTTCACTGTACACATGCTTTTAGCGCAAAGTATCTTCAAACATAAAGCTATGCTATTCTTGGCACACAGTACATTCCAGATTCAAGAGTCAGCTGCCTCAGGCTGTGGGTGCGCTTGGGGTGCCATAACCCACAGTCAGTGGAGCATCGCACGTGCAACAGATTCACCACTGAGCTCACCTTGCAGAAACCTCCCCATCTCTGCCATCTCCGCTTACCCATGTTGTGTCCCTATGTGAATTTGCTACCCCAGGCAACCTCTTCTTCTAACAGCCATTCATCTCTCCCACAGAAGAGCAAACAAAGGAGCTGTGGGCCCAAACTCTAAATTCAGCACGAAAAGACAGGACTGGGATATGAGCAGCCCATTTCCTGACAGTGGCTTCCCTGTGGCCTCCCACAGATTGTTATAACCTTTTATCTCCACTTATCTTACCATCACAAGAAGCTTCTATTTATATTACAGAGTAGAGTGTTTGTGTGCGATTTAGTGTTTGCAAAACCTTTGAACACCGAGAAATTAAGGATTGGATAGATCCCATAAAAAAGCCACAATAATAATTAAACCCTCTCAAGTTCACATACCTAGTGTAACAACACTATTACCCTCAAAATCTCCAATCCAATGTGGCAAGCATGATGTTTGTGTTTGATTCTCCTTAAACCATGTCAACTCCAAACAAAACAAGCTTTGACTCAGATAAACTATTCAGCTGCCGACCTAATGCAGAGTCTTCCCCTCTGCAGACCACCACTGCCTTATGGACCACTGTTCCTAGATTTTCTTTGGCCTGATATAGACCCATGTCCTCAAACTCTGAATTTAAGAACCCCCCCATGGCTCAGCAGGCCAGCGGAAGAGTGCTCACCCTGGCCTGACCGATTGCCTGTGCTCTTCACAGCAGGGACAGGGAGTACTGCAAACCTAAGGAAAGAAAAATGCTGTTTTAACCCCGAGCATGCTGGGGTGCACAGAAGTTCAGGGGTGAATAGGAGTCTGCACCTCAACGGTGATGTACGTGGAGGAGTCCTGAGCCAATACATTGGTCTACTGGGGAAGGGCGGTGGAGGGTTGGAGCTCCAGCATCCCCCACCCACCACAGTGATGCCTTTTGCCTCTAAGCATCAAACCTGAGTGGGCTTAAATGCATGAGGTAGAAGCCCCGGACGAACAAAACCACCTGTGTGGGGACAGATGCCAGCTTGGCCCCCAGGAAGGTGAAGGGGGATGAATCTCACCTGTGGGGGAAGCTGAGGAGCCCCCAAAGGAGCGCTGACAGCAGACAGGGACCTAGGCAAGCAATAGCTGCCTCTGTTCAGCCCCTGTAATCCAAGACAGAAATCCACCCCTCTGGTCAGCAGGGCAGTGAAAGGGAAGGTGAAGCCTTAGCAGGGAGTGGACTGGTATTTTCAAATTATACTCCCTCCTGTTTCCCTCTCACTGATAAATAAATGCATTGTTTTATGGTTTATGATAGTCCCCCCTTCTAAGGGGAAGGGAAGGAAAGCAGGGGGTAGTTTGGGGCTATTAAGTAACCCATAACCCTTCTTGTGCACAGACACGGAGAGCAAATGGAGGCTCAGGTCCATCACTGGGAGGAGGCTGCAAGGGGAACAGAGTAGCAGCTAGGGGAGCCTGCAATCAGCTAGCACTTAATGGAGGCAAGAAACTACCTAGCATTTAAGCACTGCATTAATCTGTCTTGTGTTCTCTGCTGGGGGGTGAAGGGGCACCTCAACAACTTCTCATTTTAGGTTTTACACACAGAGCGGATGACTGCAGATTGCAGCGAGGAGGAACCACAAACAAGAGGCCCAGAAAAAGCTGGGAAAGTGAGGACATAGGTATCTTGTGCAGTAACCCAGTGGAGGGCCCTCAAAAACTAGGAAAAGAATCACCACATCTCGAGAGTGCCCACACAGGCTGCCAGTCTATGACCAAACCCTGTGCTGAAGGGAACACTACTATTTGAATTGCTGCTCTCAGCTAGTACCTCTGCTTAGCTCAGCACTGCACTGCATGAACCAAACCATTCACAGGGAATAAGCTTTGGCCTTTCTCTACGGTGCTGCTTAGTCTGAGAAAAATATCTGACAATCAGGGTTTTTGTTCTGGCACTAAAATAAGCAGAGCACTTGCAACAACCCTCCTTCAGATGCCATCCTTCCAGCAAGCACCTTTACCCTGGCATTTGCTTCTAAGCCTAGGTTTAACCTCTTATTTACAGGACATGAATCAATTTGTGTGGCTCCTGCAGCGCGCCTTCCTGTTGCTTGCAGAGGATTGAGACTAGATGAAAAGGCAAGGGAGGGGATGTCGACTTTCATCATGTCCTCAGCTGGGGCTGCGAGGAGAAATGAAAAATAGTATTGGTATGTGCAATCACATTCCTACCTATACTTGAGCAATAACCCTTCCTTTCATCCCTAAAAGTGTGCAAAGATCTACTGGGAGGATGTTATTTTGGAAATATATACATTCAGCATTGTGGAGGCAAAGAGAGGATGATGGGGAAGGGTGGCATTTTTCCAACAGCAAAAAAGGAAAACCTTGCTGAGACCCAAGCGGTGACATGGAGGAAATACCAGCCTGAACACTACATCTGGAAGCTGCTCTAAGTTAAACACCATTCAAAGGCTAAAAGGCTCCAAGATCAGCAGTGATAAGTCGCATTTGCATCTTCAGATTATCCTATGTAAAATAAAACTGCCTACTCATTATGGTTAACGCTCAGAGTAATATCATCACTACTGGTCACCATGGTTTGCACAAGACTGAGTGGCAAACTTCTCACCCAGGAAGCCATAGTGGACTGGCCATCTTTGGACACAAAGCAAGCCCCAAACAGTCTTCTGCCCTAACCCGAAGACATGGTTTAGATGACATCCTAAGCCACAGTTTATCCTTCTGTGTGGCTCGAGAGACACAACCCTTCTGCCGCCCTATGCATGCGCCTCAGCATGGGGTGGTTGTCCCAGCTTGGCTGTACACTAACACCTTACGGTCTTCACCCCAAGACAGTAAGGGAGGGATATTTCTTGGTGATAGGATTGGTGCCCAGTGCACCCTAAGACTCTGCTCTTCTTTGTCAACACCTACATGCACACGCTAGAGAAAGAGGGTCCTCCTTCATCAAGCAAAACATCAGTGACCTCCAGTTGTAAGCCTCATCCCTTCTGCATCGGGTCTCCAAGCTGGCAGTGGTATTTTTAGATGGGTGATGAATAGGTGTGTCGGAGTGTTATGCAGTTAAACATAACATAAATGTTTGTGGATTGCAAACATGCATATAAAGAAGTTAGGAAAAATATTCAAAGGTCAAAATGCAGTCTCATGGGATCTCTCAACAGCCAAAGCTCTCCCTAATATTCCTTTTTTTTTCTATTCAGTCTACTTATTTTTTCCCTGTCTGAAGGGGAAGGAAATAAAAGAGAAGAACTAGAAATCTAGAAGAAACCCCAAACCTTTCTGAAAAAAACCCAAACAGATCTATTCCCCTTCTCCTCTAGATCTGGTATGGAAATACAGAAAACTTCAGCAAAAATTGAAAAAAAAAAAAAGGGGAAAAAAAAAAAGAAAAAAATTGGAAAAAAAAGTCTTGTGAAGTATTTTCTCTAAGATTAAACAGTGAAATGCTGTCAGGCTACTGTTTAAAATCCTATTATTTTTTCTGTGCTTCAGTTCTTCTCAATGTTCTCTATATAATAAGCATTTCAAATGAAATTACATTATTTTAAAACACACTGTAGTAGGCAATTACAATTCCTGAATACTAAATGCCAATATAACATAGGCCAGATTTATTATTGTTCCTTAACTTTGTGCCATGTTCATTATATTTTAATGAATAAGGTTTCACATTAATTTTTCAAGCCTTTTCCTTGGAATCACACATTACCGCTGTAATTGCATTGCAGAATTAGGTCTCTATTTACATTCTCTGCCAAAGTCCTGGAGATGAAACCTTCCTTTGATTTTTCCCCTAAGTCAGCAACATCATCTCTTCCTATTTTGAGGAGAGTGCCCCAGGGCCAGCAGTGCTGGCCAGTGTCTGCTGTCTGCTAAGCCCGGGAGATGAGAGCAGAAGCACCAGACAAGCAGGGTTTGAAGGGTACTAGAGCAGCATCCGCGAGTCTGGTTGCACCTGCCCAGCAATGAGGACCCCTCAATGGCAGCCTGGGTCAACCTCCTCCTCTGCAGCATTCACAGAGGGTGCTGCCCTCCCTCCATGGTTGTGTCCACCATCCCCCCTTTCCTCAGTTTTCTCTCACCTCTGTCACCCCCCAGGGAGACACAGATCATCTAAACAGTCTTTTCTAATACCCCAACACCATACATGAAAAAATGAAGGGAGCAGACAAATGAGGGCCATCACGTGTAGGGCAAAGTGAAGGTACCACAAGACACAAGGCTTTTCATCTTGGTTATCTGTTTTTCACCTGGGACAGACTACGAAGAAACTAAGAAGATTTGAGCTGAAATACAGGCGCTGGGCAGTGAACGGGCCCTGTTTGCCAGCTGTTGTCTCCCAGGGGACAGATTTGATTTCCCAGTTTCAAAACTTCCAGCAGTCGGCAACACTGCTGCGTGTGAGGATGCTGGGCAGAACCCAGAACAGGGAAAGCCTTTCCTCCACATGCGGGCACTTCTTAATGCTAGTTATTCTGTGTACTTGCAATGCTTAAATTATTAATGTCAATAAACTATATAAAATCTCATTCAATTAGAATTGCTACATTTTTTCTTTTCCTGAGATAAAATTAAATTGCTTTATTGCAAGATCACTCTTTGCCCTTGTTTTTTGTGCTCTTTTGAAGAGAACAGAAATGAAGTCCTGGCTCCTGAGATGCTGCAAGCTGGTGGGATGCTGCAGACACATGCACGGGGACTGCCCTCTCTGTTGGTCCAACAGGCCAAGCTTCAGTCCTTGCCACTCACTCCTGGTTGCCATCTCCTCCTCCTCCTCTTTACAAGTGCTATCCTCTTAATTCACTCCTATTCAGAGAGTCTCTCCCTCATCACTTTTATTCATCCCTCCAAGAGCAGGGGCTTTTATTTACCCAACCTTTCCCTCATATCGCACTTTCTCCACACCTGAGCTTGCCATATCCTCTTTCCCCTCCACTGCGCCACTTCTAAAGCTCTCCATCCCCCTCACACCACGGGAGCAGTGATAAATCCTCCTTCGCCTACTCCCTCTCTGCCAACGAGCTCTGATCCCCAGGTGTTCCCCCCTGGCTTCTCCCTGCTGCTCAGTGTTCCTGCCCCCATGCTGTGGTTCCCCAGCCTCCCTCCACAGCAGAGACTTTGCTGTAACCTCCACGTCAGAGCCTCCGCTGATGCCAGAGACAGATACAAAAGCACTGAACGAAGAACAAACCCCCTTGTACCCCCCCAACCCCTCCATTTTCTTTCCATTTCGTGATTTTCCCCAAATTCACAGGTTTTTGCCCATCAACATGCTGTACCTCCCTCCATGTTTCACAACTCAGTTTTGAACTCTGCACCAGCACTGCTCCACAGCAAAGATTTCCACGCAGCTGAGCATCTAGCCTTGCAAGCTTTGCCAATTACCACTCCTACTGCTTCTTCCCTGACATGCATCTGCTTGCAGTGGCTGGGGAGGCACCCTCAATGGTTGTCCAGAGGGCTTTCTGGAGGGCTACCAGTGTGCTGTGGAGGTGCCAACCTTTCTGACAGCTGCATCTAACTCCCACTGATGCACTCTTTTCTTCAAGCTGGCCACCCTGAAGAGTGTTTTACCTGTGTTTGCAGTCAACAGACACACAGAAAGCAAACCCTGTCAACCAAGCATTTGAATCTAAGGTAGGACTACTTAAAGATGACAGATTGCTGGAAATCAAATTTAAAAGGGGGGAGTGATTAAGGAGCCTGCCCTTTTGGGTTATGTACAGAGGTTCAAAAAAATCCAGAATGAAAAAAAACCAACCCTGAAATATCCACAGATTACTTTTTATTAAAACGCAACCATACCATATGTACTTTAAGAGAACTGTATCATGCATAATTTAGTTGGCATACAGACAGTACTGTTGTGTGTTTGATGCGCATGAAATAAATAAGCATAAATTACTTAATTTGAATAACACCAAACACCTGATTCCAGAGATGGAGCAACACTTCACGCTACGGCATGTAAGTGCTCTTGGCTTGTTGACGTTTCACCAGAGCATGGAAAAATTAGCAAGCTGAAAACAGAAATTCATACTGTGGCTTGTAGACAAACATCCACGGTACATCCAAAGGGCTCATGAACAGCACGTAAACTGAGCCCTGATGATATGATAGAGCTACAGAGGAGACTCCCATTGCTACAGAAAATGCCAGGAAAATGAACATAAGATACCTATGCATGTTTTTTACAATGTTGGAAACACAGAATTCAGTAATAAGAACAACAGAAAGCTGGGCAGCCTGTTTCTTCATAGATTTGAATCTTTTCAATTACTCCCCCAAAATTCATAACAGACCTCAGGAAAAAAAAAACTTGACAGTATTTCTGACAGACCTCAGGGAAAACAAACCCTTTTTTGTCTGAATGCTTCTGTTTTCCCACCCATAGCTTCACATCTCTAACTATACCATTAAACATGTGATTGGAAGGCTTCTATTTTAATTTAATAATAATTTAAAAAAAAAGGCACTTCTGGTAACTTTATCTCCATGTCATATGAGGATTCACATGGCATTTGCCTCCTACAATTTATATGTGCTGAAACCAAAGCTTTCAGATTCTGACAGACATCATAGATTCTCACATTTCTCAAAAATTGTTTTGATTAACAGCAAATAATTTATCTTCCAGGCACAAATTCCTCTGGTGCAGGTTTGAGCTGTGGTCTTTCCTCTGCTGGAACTGGAGAAGGAAAGGCAGGGTGAAGGACCCTCTGTAACACAGGTCAAACTAGCTCTGCTTTAAATCTGTGACAGTATTTCCTTCAATTATTGCAACCTTCAGCTTTTTGCCTGCCCATCTCAAAACAGGCATCCCAGTGAAATGAGACAGGACACCAATACGACAGACATTTGCAAGTCTGGCCAAGCTGTGAGGTGCTCTCAAATGCAACGTACAGAAGATGAAATAAAGCATCTTTCACCTTTAAAAATGAGAGCAGTGTATTCAAACAGGTCATAGGCATTGCTATGAGACTGCCTGAGACTTCTTTCCTCCTATGGCTTCAGCTTTCTAACTGGCCGTGGAACATTAAGCATGGCTAGATCTGACCCAACGTCTCCTTCAACATTACATGCGCCCCTTCATCTCTCCTCTGCACAACCAGGCAATGCAAGCAGCTTTGCTTTACACTGAGGAAAGAAACACAAGCATTATCAACAACCTTGTACTTACTGAGTTCAGCAATGCTCCCCACACGCGTAGCAAGTAAAGACTGCTCAATGGTCCTTAGCTCTGACTGGCTGAACATCTGCACTTCCCCAGGCTTGTTTGACCTTTGCTGGTCTTTGTGAAGGTTCAAGCTGTCCGGCAGGCAGAGAACACCTATAATGGATAAAAAGAAAGGAGAAGCCCAATGTAATTTTAGCCAGCATGGATGACTTTGCTGCCACCACCACATTGTTTTGGGGCCATTCCAAGATGAAGCCTGTGTGTGCAGACCTCAAAGACAATTAACATCTATAACTCAATGTCACAGATGACTCATGATCTTGGAAGTGGCCCTTGTTAGCTCTTCTGAATATCCTCAAGTCACTTACGATGTCACCTAGAGATAATTCTTACAGAAAATTCTAGAGAGTTGTCGAAGGAGGAGGTCAAGAGGATTCCAAAGAAGTCTCCTAGAAACTACTCCAAACCCATACAAATTTATTAGAAAACAGTATCTCAGTGACAGAATTCTTAAAGATTGGCTTTAAAATGATATATGAGGCAGACATTTACAGGATTTTCCTGTAAGGGCAATTCGACTGACAATTGCCAAAGTAACGGACAGCGTCAACATGCTTGCAGTGTCATTGATGGGCTTATTGAATTTCTTTTGTAAATACAACTCCTGGCATTTGAACTGCTTGGGCTTCAAAAGTCCATTATGCAGAAGCCCTTACAGCTGTGAATTTCTGTGGGGCAGGACATAAGTAAAGCTACTGACATAAAATAATTTACATACACATTCATTCAGGCACAAAAGTCACTATCTGCCATGACATCTAAACCCTCAGGCATAGATAGCGGGCACACGTTTATTAATCAAAATCACTGTCATGCTAAAAAAACAGAAGTTATTTACAAGAGCAAATGCTGCATTACCATCCTTGGGTAACAGATGCATGGAACTCCAGCCTGGAGAGCAAACTCTCCTCCCTCCCTGTGGTCTATAAACAGCCAGCTATGGACATGCTCTCCACAGCATCACGTTCCCAATCCTGCTGGGATACACACAGGTGGTGACCTGCTGGAGGCAGTGGGATTGTACCTCTTCATGATGATTAAATTTCATCTTATCGCCAATTGTGTGATATGCAACAATTACCTTTGAAAAAAGCCAGAGTAGGAAATTAATTTTTTTCCATTAGCTTCTACTATTCCTTGCTTTTAAGCACAAGAGAGATTTCCTGCCCTTACGGGCCATGCAGACTTTACAAAATACATTAAGGAGGAGGTATGTATTTAGTGTTTTTCTTCAGGGGGAAGAACTTATCTAGTTTCCAAGCTCAGCATATATATGGTGTCTAACTCTAGTGATCAATAATTCTACCAATAGGTATAACATTCCTGGGCAGAATAGCCACCTTAATCCCAGTTTACTTCAGTTATGAAACAGCCCTGCAAACATCACTGCATTGGAGCATCACAAAACCAGGTAACACGCCTGAGAAGGGATGCTTCTCAGCCACCTTGTTAGCTCCACCAAACTGCTTTGGATTCCCTCCTCACATCCATCTCCTCCCTGCAAACAATTTAGTCTAAAAGTTGTATTTGTAGCATGGACCTAAAAACACCCACCCTGGGAGGAGAAAGACAATGCAGGTTCAGTAAGCACGTTCAAAACAAAAAACGGATATACACTGGGAAAACCAGGAACAAAAGTCTTGTCCACCATGACCAGAAGATAGCAACCTAAACCAGGATCACCCTTCGCACGCAATAGCACCACCAGAACAAACTCCCTAATAGCCTGTTTGAATGCTGGAGATAGAGGCACAGGAGCAGCCTTAATCCCAGCCCTGGCTCTGGTCCCGGGGTTGTAACGACCACAGTAAAACCGTATGCATGTGTGGAAGGTCACAACAGAAAAACACAACTCGCAAGGAAGCACCCCAGAGAGAAAGTGCAGGACATCTGACACAGCAACAGGGAGGAAAGAATGAAAAGCAGAGAGGTAAGGGATAAAAAGCAACACCAGTTTATCAAACAAGCTCTCCAAATTCTCCTGCCATCGCTCAGTGGCCGACTTGCATAAACGATGCGCTGATCAACATTTATATTCTGGGGAAGTACTCAACTTGAGAAGTACACCACCTGGATTTAAAATGCAGACATGCCTGCATATTTTAATAAGTACTGTCTCTTGGAAATCTTTCTCATTTATTTAGATTATTTTTTATAATTTTAATGGATAGAAATTAAGGCAAAATTGGAAGAGTCTTCCCTGCAGAAAACAGATGTGTAACTGATGTAATACTCAAAAAGATTTCTAAAAACAAGAAATAGAGCACAAATAGCTTTATGGCAGCTTTAGAAAATGAATATCCAACAATAAATATTGAGTGAAAACACACTTTAAATGTGGAAAAAATACTGGTTTAAAATACCTTTACAAATAAGATTCAAAGTGTTTAAAATCATAATATCTACAGGAGCTATTTGTCTGAGTGATTAAAGCAGTGGGATATAGACATTTTATCCTCTACTTTGTCTATGACTCTGTTCCCACAGCCAGGCCTTTCCCTTACAAACAGAACTGATGATTAATTACTCTGTTCTTTAGTGAGGGGAGTGTATTCTTAGGTTC
Source organism: Strix aluco (assembly GCF_031877795.1). Taxonomy (NCBI): domain Eukaryota; kingdom Metazoa; phylum Chordata; class Aves; order Strigiformes; family Strigidae; genus Strix; species Strix aluco. The sequence continues at coordinate 9,201,828 of NC_133935.1, forward strand.
TTGGATGAAAGTGCAAATGAAATGCAAAATGCACCATTGTTCGAAAACTTAGCAAATTATAGGATATGTCACGCCAAAGGGTTTTACTTGGGTTGGAGATTAGTAAAGACAGGCAGTAGCCAAACATCTGATAATAACATGCCAGCTTCAAAACTATAATTGACCACAGCAGGTGACCAGTGGGGTGATGGAAGATTTGTTTATAACTCCCATAATTTTCCTGGACCAGATCTGGTTTTTGCCAGTATGGAGAAAGGTAATTCTGTGGCTAGGGCATGCAACTCTGCCAATTTTCTATCTTCAACTGTTTCCCGCAAATATGATTAAAGAAAAGTGAATAAAATGTTTTTTAGAAGAAAAACCCGCTCTCTCTTTATCAGTGTTTGATGTAAAGCTCAAACTTACTGATGAAAGACTATGGGAGGGAATTGTTCCCTGACAAGAAGAGAGCATACCAAATTGAGGGAGGGGAAAAAAGGTAAAAAATCTGTGATTATAAGTATCTTTTTTAGAATTACAAATAGAAACATTTAAATAGCCACCACCAGCTTTCACTGCTTTGGCTACAGTTCAACTTCCTTATTTTCATTCTCTGCCTATCGGTATTATTCACTTACTTTTCAAGCCATGGCTTCAGCCATACTGTGTTGAACTTGACAAACAGGTGAGGATCCCAAGTTTCCAACGGCCTGAAAAACAGGGCTTTTTCCCCTGGCTTTTCTGGCTGTCACTGCTGATGCTATGTCATTCCACACCAAAGATTTCTGTGCAGTATCTTCAGAAATGAATGGCAGCATCTGTCTTTTCTCTCAACTGGCACTGTTCAGTGTCCTTCCTTTCTGCACGGTTACTCAACCCTGTACGCTTCTTTGCCCATTATTTTATCCCTCTTCTTCCCTCCAATTCACTAGAGTGGAAATTGGGCAGTCAGTTGTTGCCCAATTAATACGGGGCCAGACTCACTCGATAAGCCTCTGGCTGCTCTGTGCCACCCGGCAACGCACAGCAGCCATATGTTGCATCTATGACTGCTGTGAACCACTGGAGCAAGGCAAGACAACCAAGGCGCTCAAGTGTTTTTGGATTTTGTCACCTTTTTTGGTGCTTCCCCTCAACTGTACCCTCCTTGGGGCAGAGATCTGTGTAGGACTTGTCTGCATATCCAGAATGGGCCATACCCAAAATTGCTTTATTCACTTTGCCATTGGTCTCAGGGTAACCTACAGTTTGTAGGTAAAATACTGAAGAGAAACACAGAGAATATATTTTAAAATCTGCAGGATGCCAAAAAAAAAAAAAAAAAAAAAAAAAATCACAGTGACAAACTCTTAATGCTCCCCCTCCCAAATCTCTAGAGGAAAAACATCATAGGAAAAATCCCATCTACAATTAATACACTCCACATTTTTCCTGCCCTCTGGGCTCAGCTGAAACACAAGCCAGAGCTCAATCCCCAAGGACTTGAAAATCCCAAATCAAAGAACTATTGCACAAAATGACAAAGTGAAGACTGAAAATGCCCAAACTTATAAAAGAAGCAGTTATTTTAAACCTTCATGCAAACTGATCTGAAGCCAGGGATACATGGCACCTCTATTCCAGTTTCCCCATGCACATTTCCACCTCTTGGTCTTGGTTGATGCACCACCCTTCACTGCAAGACAGATTTTGGCACAAATATTCATACATTCCTGCACACTCATTTCAGAGCTTGCCACGGAGCTCCCCATGCTGTCCTTGCAGCGTGACAGAAGTGCACATGCATCACGGCCTGCCAAACTCAATGCCTGGCAGCAGCCCCAGCAGAGCTTGTCCCTGTTCCTCAGTGCCTCCCCAGCAAAATAGCCTGAAGGACCTGATGGCCAAGAGCAACTCCAACACCAGGGGAAACAGTGGTTGTGTGACCTCTTCAGCTTTCAGGGCAGAAGAAATATGGGGTTTGTAGTCCAGATCTCACCTAACTACGGAGGAATTATTAAAAGATCTAAGCCCCCTCCACTGTTCCTCTATTTAGACAGATATCTGCACTTATGTATATACCAGCTGTTGCAAAACATTTGATTCTTGAAGTGTTGGCCCCAATGGTGCCTGTACTTCAGTCCAAGTCAGACTTCACTTTCTCTCCAGCACAGGAGGCTGCTGACTTTCCATGGACCATGTATTGCTCTTGGCACCACACAGCTATTAGCATCATGCAAAGGCAGATCAAAAGGCAAAACAGCAAAAACAGAGGCAAGCAGTCTTTTGTATATCATAATGAATGACTACACAATGTGGAAAGCAATAAAATGGCAAGTCTGTTTATTTGAAACGGGCAGTAAACTTTGGGGCAAGGCTGCATCCTCAAACATCCCATAGCTTGGTCCCAGACCAGCTTTGCCACCTAAAGCAGCATTTTCAAGTGGGAGTCTATCTCAGGAGAAAGAAAATGAGAGAGACAGAACCTAAACTTGCAGTTCAAGTTACTGCAGGTCTGAAGTTACTGCTTCAACCTTCCTCTTCTCACCTATTGTAAACATGCTTCGATACCATAGACCTCCCATATTTGAAGTTTTTACTTGTATTTCAAGGAGTTGGAAGACATTTAATCAAGCTATTACTTGAGTATACAGCAAATTCACCAAGACCAAATGATACCTCAACTATCACTGGATTCAGTTTTTATATATATATATATCTATATCCAAACTGACAGACCAAGGCAAGCAATAAGTCTGCACTGCCTATGTTCATGGGTCTGCAATACTTAATGTCATCCTTGTTTCAAATTCTTTGCCTCCTCCCTCTCCTTTAATATCCACATCCCATGGTGTAAACCAAAACAAATTTCCAATGACATTAAATTAATAAAAATTCCCACTGGACAATGTGATTCAAATGATCCATGCTGAGGCATCTAGCAGAAATCCAACCCAAATGTGTTTGTTATGACTTAGAAATGTAAGCGCTGTAAAGACTATAAGATATTTTTTGCACATTTCACCATTCATTCCTTTGGAAAGAGTGCCAGATTTCTTTATATGTATTAATTTAGAGTCTGGATAGACGCATGAAGGTTTTGCTGCTCTCTTGTTATTTTCATTTAATTAAGCGCGCCTACTTTCAAGAGAAAATAATTCAAAGTATCTTTGACCTCCCTCTTTATCGATCTATTACATCTTAAGCAAATGTACATATCTGCAAAACAGCTTATACTCCCACTGCAAGGAATAGCTGAATCCTACTAAGAGTTTATAGAAATTAAGTGTGCAGGACAGATATCAGGCAAATTGCTGTACAAAATGAGCTTGAAAATAGTAATTAACCCTGAACAGTCCCCAAAATGTGGTATTGCACATTACATTGCTCAAGTAAATGCCAACCTTACCTAGGAGGACTATATTTAGGTGTAGGAAATCCACTCAATCATCATAATTTTATTTTTCACTCAGAAACATGGGACTAGAAGGTCTTTGAGTCCAGTTTCCTGCTCTCATAAAGAATCATGTGAAGTTCAAGGGCTCACAAAACATCCAATCAAAAAAAAAAAATCCCTTTTGTTCCACAAACTCATATACCAAAATATTTCTCAGCACCAGAGAGCATTCTTGAGATCTACAACACAAAGACCTATAGGAAAGAAGTAAAAAGGACAAAAGTACTATCATCTGCCTTTGCAATATCAAAATGTTTCACGAGGTGCAAACCCCACATGGTTAGTATGCTGACATCCAGAAAAACTCTCTTGTCCCCACATTGTGCGATCATGGCAACCATGAGTGTGTGAGGATGATGCACCATCCAGGTACACACCAGATTTTGAAGCACAGTGTGGGAACACCAGCACCACGAGCTCAGCATCCCAACAGCAACACACAGGAGTGAATAGGAAGTGACACAAACCACCACGTAGAAGCTCAAACTTGGAAAGAAACCCCGTAGTCTCTGTTGTTTGAAGCAACCTGCACCATGACTCCTTAGCTCAACCTGTCAACCTGACCGGCTAGGCAGATGGAAAACATCTTGACTTCTCCTTACAGAAATGAGACTACAGGGAAAACCTTAAAGCTAATCATATCAGCCAGTGCTTTCAATTAACGGAAGACCTGGAAAGCATTCAAGGCAAGGAGTGCAAAGTGTCTTCTTTCCACACATTCCAGCCCGCTTAAATAACAGGGAGTGGCTTTACATAGAGAAAATGCAAAGCGCTTGGGAGAGCTAGGTGGTGATAAAAAGTTTCCAGAATCGGAGTCTTAGGGTAGGCAGAGCAGCCCAAATGAGGAAGGGTGGAACACACACAGGAATCACATGCAAGAGACTAAAGGGCCACTACTTTGTATGCATCTAACACCTACTACCCCAAGACATTAATAAGCACTTTTACACTTAGCCTCAAGACACTGGTGTTAAGCAGGTACGGTAATGTTTATGTCCAATTTATAGATGAAGTGAAAGTAAAGCATTAGAGAGCTTAGTAACTAATTCAAGGTGAAATAAGAAATGTCTGAGAAAACCAGGAAAAGACCATAAGGCCTCTAGTTATGCAGTTTAACCACAAGAGATCACCCTTTCTCTCCTGGAAAAATCAGTAGAAGAGCAAATAAATAATGCTTAAAAATGAAAGAACTGAGAGCCTAACAAAATCTGCCAAAAAATGATCAACGGCAGCAACCACTGACACATGACAAACTGAAGTTGTACAAACTCTGCAGATTTTGGGTTCTCACCAGCAGGAACCTCACTCCCAGAACAACTGTGAAGAATAATCCTCTGAGCTACGCAAGGGCAAATTTTTTATTTCATCTGGCCAAGTTTGGAGGTTTTTGAGCAGTTTTGTCTCTGGCTCCTTGCAATTGGAAATAACTGCATATCTGCAGAGCAGTTTTTTCCAAAGACGTGTGATCGTTTTCAGGGCAGTATCCCAGCTGAGTTGGATTTGATTTCATCAAAAGCCAGAACAGATGATCACCATCCAAAGCAGAGAGTACGTCTGTGAGATATTAGAGCAGATGTTATAGGAAGACGAGATAATAGAATTACATTACAACACATGACTGTGACATCTTTTCTTGTAAGGAGTTTCTTAGCACAACACATTCTACTTAATTGGGACGTCCTCCTTATTAGGATCCTTCTAAAGGCAATCGTTTTAGCCTAATGATAATGAGTGGCAATCACTGCTGCTTAAAATGGCATAGAAGTAACAACAATTCAACTAAATTAGGATATATTCTGCTAGCACCAAGCAGTTAAGTGGTGCACAACCAAGTGGAACGCAGGATGGATTTGATTGTTTAGGCTATATATTACAAAAAAAAAGAAGAATCAGAAGATTAGATCCCACTAAACATAGAAACTAAGGTCCCAAATCACCAACTACAGCTTTACATTTATTTTTATTAGGATATAGATGAAAGAAAAACTTGGTCCTGCCAAAATCAATTGCAAACCTTCAAAATCCTCAAAACCACCACCAAAAAAATATACAAAAACAGTGAACGTGAAGCAAGCCACTCCACAACCAATAGAAGAAATGGAGATCCACCTCCTCATGCCTATCGCAAGGTCTCTCCCAGTTACCTGAAGTGGTCTTTGTGGTCCTGCCATTGGGCAAGCAACAGCAGATGCTGCTTACTGGCGTGCATCCACGGGCTGGACAGACAACACGTGTGCTGACGGCATGGCGAGCTGTGGCTGATGCAATAGCTGTATCCCCCCGTCCTTCCCTAGTGAGCGGACTGATGTGCACCTCACACCTTCACCTATCTGTGATTTTCACCACCACTCTCCCTGTTGGCCATGAAGGGGAATTTTATCGACTTCGCAACAGGAAAATTGCACAAGAGCACACTGTGCTCAGCCATGCTATTCCACTGTCACAGTGACCATAAAAGTTTCAGTGCGAGTTGTGATTTTTTTGGCAGAGAGATGTTAGAGCTGACACGGTGTATTTATTTCACGCAGAGTACCCATCAGCTCGAGATTACCCTGATCTAAGCTATGCTGCCCTGGAACTAGCGATGTGGAGGAGAAAGGTTTTCTATCATACTCTTTGACTGGAGGTACTCAGATACAGAAAATAAAATTTTAAAATGCCAGTATCATCTTCCTTCTCTGCTATGTGCAAATAAATATAATACACGCAGCCCTCAGTGTCTCAATACAAGCAAGAAGTTGAGAGGTCATGGGGAATTTGATGGAAGAAAAGAGCATGATGAACGTGTTGGTAGTGCTGCCTAGTGAGGAAACTCGGAGAGATGTCGATTTGATGGTACCCAGTCTAACCACAATATGCCTCGTGCAGCTACCAGCAAGTACTCAAGATGGCAGAGGCATAACTCAAGGGGGAAGGGATGTGCACTGCTATAAACATGGACTCTGGACATGCACAGGAGTACTAACTCATGCAAAAAATGGGTTTGGCTAAAAACAGGCACAATCCCCTATCAGACTGAGAGTTCACAGAAGGTCTAAGCCTTTGAGTCACTGAAAATGACAAAGAACACATTAACGGGTTCTATTTTACGGAAAAAGGCCTGTCAGCTGATAGCAGCAGAAGAGGATTCAGTGATTCATAGCTTAATATGCTTTTCCAGAGCCTGTAATTTCCTTCATTCATTACTGTCACCCCCCCCTCCCCAAACACCCAGCTATGACAGACAACTTCCCCTTCAGCAACCATGACATGGGCATGGCCCAAAAGCCCAACGGCACCAGTACAACATCTCTACTAACCCAGTCTGGACTCCTCCAGTACTTAAGAAACAAAACACCAGCAGCTAATTAGTCACTACCATATAGTATATGAGCAGTGAGCTTCTTGTAATGACACTGGTTTGGACTTCTTGAGATGGGAGACTGAGTATTTCAATTGCAAATGCATAACCCCATACAAGCACGTAATCCCCCATTTCTGCGAGACCTACTATCTAAACAGGCTCCTGCACCACGTACTGCAGCTATATAAGCAGTATAAAATGTTTCACCCAAAAGACCATTTTTTCCACTGCTTTCTCTGTGAGCCACCATTCCTTTGGCATCGGATGCCTTCAAGGGTCAGACACATCATTTCAGAAACGCCAATGAGCTTACTTTTCTGAGCAGTTGCACTGAATACTATCCAATACACTTGGCAAGAATATTTTGAAGACCTTAAAAAACGCCTCCTCCATTTGCTTCAGTATTTGCAAAGATTAGTATGCTTTTTACAGGAGGAGTAATTGTTTGCCAAAATTCCTCCTTTCACTTTGGAACACCATCAGCTTGTACAAAACCCCATGAATAATACATAGCAGAGCCGACACTCGGTGCTGAGCCAGCACAGGGCATCCCCATCACAGTTACCAAGCACACCCTTCGCATTTCACAGGCGGGCACGGCAGCAGCAACTAGAGATGGGATCTAGAGGGGAGCAGCAACCAGAGGGGAGCAGGACAAGGTGCCTGTGGTTTATGAAGCAATCACTGCCTTGTGTTTGGGAGCCAGTTATGTATGCGAAAGCTTATGCAACTATACATACAGGAATAAGGATGGTTTGCAATTCAAACTGGTGAAACACCTGACCTTACAAGGGTGGGGTGACCGGTTCATGGGAGAAAGACACCCCTTTCTGCAGAGCTGGTACTTGCTGTTTGCTTTGTAAGTCACCCTCCAGGAAGGCCAAAGCCTCAGGCTCAGCCCCAGGCAATGCTACCATAATATCAAAAACCAGCTAAAACCATCACTGTCCTTCAACTTTGAACAATCATCAGCCCCAAAGGTTTCTGGGAAGCCACTAGGGTATGTGATTGAATAAAATAAATAATAAATAAATAAAATTAGTAAAGTCTGCAGCTGGTAGCACACTAAACCTGAAACCACATGACACATAGGGGCTGCAATGAAGCGCCTGAGCCTATGGACACATGAACAAAAAACTGCACTGCTGCTGCATGTTGCCAGGCTTCAGAGGAAATGCAGGCAGCTCTGGCAGAACTCTTACTGACTTTGTAAGGGTCGGGATTTCACCCCCGAGCAATGAGTAAACTGGAGTGTGGGGAGCCCACAGTAAAGGTTAAGTAATTAGAATCTCCTTTCAACTGCTTGCACAGATAAGTATCAGATTAGCCACTCCACCCTCACCATGAAAGCCTCTGCTTAATGAATGTAAGAATCATAAGATGTTTTAGAAACACAAGCTGCTATTTACTGGCTTTAGGGCAGTATCCCATCACCCTGAGCATTTACTACACCCCCTCCCACTCTGCTAAGGATGGCACTGAGCAAACAGATTATCACAGCAGCATAAAAAACTGTGAAAGTGGATGTACAGGACTATGGCAATCTCCTGAACTGTCAACAACCCCAAAGCAGGACGTGTCCTATAGCCCCCTGCATCCCCCTCAACCAGGTCTGCTACATCATTTTGGGTATCCCTAGCAGGCAAGATGTTCTCACCTGCAAACACCTGAGCTCAGGTACCAACCTCTGTGACCTGTGTGGGACCAAGGTACCTGGCTCCCACCCTCAGTAAAGGTGTAACCCTCTGCCTTCAGCATGTGCTTCGATGGGTTTCTGCCATGTATTTAAAGCCAAAAAATTTCACTGACTGGACACCCTGGATGCCAGCCAGATGACAATCCTTTCAAAAAGTAACCTTTACGTCCTTCAAAAATTCCACTTGGCTTAGTAAATAGAAATGGCTTGTTAATAGCACGTATTTCAGCATGCAGACCTTTGATATAGACACCTACAACAATAAATCAGCTCTGACCAGGAAAGGTTAACCTATATACATATACATATGGTAAAATCATTACAGGCAATGAACAAAATTTACAAGAAGAGATGTTATACTATGTTGCTAGCATACTTTTATGACCACTTGCCCTACAGATTGGCTGACTGAAACCACTTCAAATAATTCAGGTTTCATAGAGCTGATAGACACGCTCTTCTGCACCCAGCTATAACACAAACTAACTGTGTTCAGGTGCATGAGCTCATTACATGGCTACCAGTTTAACTGAAAAAGTCTTTTAAAAATTACTTCACAGAGGTTTAATATACTTTTTTTGATCCCTGCAGAGTATCCATTTATACATTCTGAATTTTATGATATCAAGATACACAGTTTTATTCCTAAAATATCTCATTCATTTTTTGAAAATGATGCCTTCTATTACTTTTTCCAGACAGAAATGGCTGCACATTTATTCTCAGAGTGGTTAAAGGTCAAACCCAGTTTTCATTTATGCATAATCTTCAAATTTGAACCTCTACATTATTAATCTCCTCCACTGTTTCACCTAGACATTCACGCACATATCAACAAGCATCAAAAACCCTACAGTAAAGGAATATGATCATTTCTATGTCAGACCCTTCTCCAATGCACTGAACACAGTAGTTAATGAATAAACAGATGCTTGATATTTTATCTTTCTGGTTCAGTGTGGTCTTTGGCATAACTTTGACATGACCACATCTCATCCATCCTCTGCTTCGAGTAAATCATGATGCTGTTCCCCACGGGCTGACCTCTTCCCATGGGCGCTCTCAGAGGGACAGAAACACATCCCTGGTGGTGCCTCAGCCACGCCGTGGAGCTGCTGCACCTCCGAGCACAGCCTCAGCAGCACCAAAACTAGGGCAGGGAACAAACCACTGAGCAGTTTTTCCCCCACAGCCTTGGTCTTGGAAATGGCTGAGCCAACTTGGCTGAAATTAAAAAAAAAAAAAAAAAAAAAAGTATTTTTAAACCATTTGGGGGGAAGTGACTGCCCTAGAAAAAGCTAAATGCTGTTGGAACATATCAGAAGCAACTGAAATCGAGGACGTATAATGATCATCAGCAGGTAGCCGTAACAGTAGGCCATGCTAACTACCTCGCCAGATACATCTCATCTGCTGATTTTATTTAGCCTTTTCTCTTTTAAGCAGACTGAAAGAAACCAAATGGTATTTGGAAGCTTCCAGACACGACTTCAGTGGGTCAGCATTACATAACTGATAAGCTGTCTAAGCAGCAATATATGCTATGAAGGACATAGAAACCAAATATAAATCTTGGAAATTGATTCAAGTCAAAAGCCCAGGTAGAAAAGAACCCCAATATAATAAACCCATACAAAGTAAACTCTTCATCATACTCCATTTTCCCAATTCTCGAATAAACTCCATTTCCATCATTCAGGTACAGTCCCCGAACGGCTGCCTGTTCAGGACGTTATGTCTTCCCTCATCTCACTAGCATACAGACCTCCATTTCATTTTTCACCAGCTGTGCTCATGACAGCTACCTGCTCCCAGCATCCCTGGGATCCATTCCTCAGCATCTTCTCCAGGGCTACAACAGAGAGCCACCCAGTCCTTTTACTGTGAACATCACCTTAAAACCTGCAACAAACCAACCCCATGGTTCAGCCTGGAAGTCCTCGCTGGAGGTGGTTACAGCTCCTAAACTAAGTAAAGTTGTACTTATTCCAATCACATTCTCTGTGGATAAGCATAACAAAATGCTCCCTGTTTTAGATTTCTTAATATCAACAATTATATAAACAATAGGGAATTATAAGAGAATTATGAAGTTCATAATATTTGGAAAAGACATGGATTCAATGAGAACTACTATTTTGTAGCATAAAAGCACACCATGAAATGTTAATTGCAGTGCACAACACTGCAAGACCTACAGGAATTACAAGCAAGTTTTCATTGTCTCAGCTGCATGCCATGAGGAAAATGAACAAAAATAGACTAAATTTCTAGTTCAAAAATAAAATAAATTTGTAACTAATTATTTTAATTCTATTCTAGTGAAGAAGCAGAACTCTGCAATTTAAATCACTTGAAGATTCATGGCCTTCAGCCATGAGCGGACATCGCACTACCACCGACCCACAGAGACTGCTACAGCAGATCAAGAGCAATCTATGAGCTTCATTAAGAAATTTAAATAGAGTTCATATATACACATACACACAATGTGAAATTAAAGTAGGCATTTGCATGCATCAGACTTCCCAGAGAGTACCCTCTGCTGGAGGACTCACTTACTTTGAGCTTGTTTGCCCAGAAATTGTAATCAAGAAACTTATTCTTAACTTGTTGCTAAGAGTTTGAGTAAGTGTTGGGCTTGGCTGTCCAGACAGATGTCTGTAGGGCCACCTCCACGTATACCCCTCTTGGGGGATGCTTGGTGGAGCCAACAGACAACATGTAAAAAAATGACTTACGATGCCTGTCCCCTTTTTATCTACATATTCATTTCATCTCAAGAGTTAACAAGCAGTAGGATCTGACTCTTCTCCTAAAAGCACCTGTTTTCGTGTGAAGACTAAGCCAAAGGCAGCGCAGTGCTGAGGATGCTGCCGTACAGGCATCTGACCCTGAACGTAGCGCACAGAGCACCAACCCATCAGCAAGAAAATACCATATTAAGTAAATCAATGTAATTTCTCTCATTGCTGTGGTCTTTTCAACTAAGTTTTAGTGCACTCAGAGACAAAAATTTTCTAACTACAGACCATTCACAGGCAGACCTAAACTGTTCATTTCAATGGGAACGAATGTCATTTTCTCTTGCACCATTATACATGTAAATTACACGGACACAACACTTGAAAGAGACATTGCACAGAGGTCATCTTTTCTGACATGAGGTTTGCGTAATGAAGACAGACAGTTCTTCTGGTCCAAATTCCTTATGTTAGTCCTGTCTCTAGGTGACTAACAATGGATTTAGTGGATGCTCAGAATGGTTTGTTAAGAAAGTTGCTTCTTACCCTGGCAGAAGTGGAAGCGACCTCCCTTCTCCCCATCTCCTGCAGTGGAAAGGTTTGGTACGGTAATGGCAATATTCCAAAGGTCACCATGAACACTGCTGCAGTGGGCAAAGCCTTCAGTATGAGAGCTGAAAGACCACATTTAATGAAGAGGAATTCTGACAAAAGAGGTGAGTTTCTTTTTTTTTTGCATGTGGAAATCGTTATTCTGGGTATTTCCAAAGCACCGTAAAGCACTGAAACTTTTCCATTTAATGTATCTGTAAGATCCTTCCTCAGACAGTTTCATCTTTGTTAAGCACTCAGGTGGTATTCTTTGTCCACTAAACATAGCTAGGGAATCTGACACATTTTTATTTAGTTTCCTAAATCAATCGTGCATGTACACGTCACCAGTACTGATTTATCATATGATCATGGGCTCCTTCCCCACCTCTGCTTAAACAGCTGCTACTTGAAACTTTGAATTCAAAACGAACTTTAGCTTCAACTGACAAAAAAAGTCCCCCACTCAAATTACTTAAAGGGATGAGTAAAACAATCATGGCAAAAGCAATGACAATGTGACAATCTGAAAGCCTTTGAGACCAGTTCTGAAAACTTCAAACACTGGGAATTCATGGTTTTCCCTACATTCAACCCCATAAACATTAAAAATTCTACCAGTTCACATTTAAGGATCCCTAAGTAACCTTGGCTTTGCCCTGATCATGAAATGAAGGGGACACCCAGAAATTCTGAGACAAAGTTTTCTTCTTCAGATAGAGCTGGACAAAGGACCTGGAAACTGTCCCTCAGTTTTGGTTATGAACTGATTGTAAAGCTGCCACTTGCAAAGTCCACCCACTGCAGCTTTTAAGAAAGAAAAAAAAAAAAGTTTCACAAGGGATCCAATTCAGCAAGGGCAAGTCCAGCAGCATGCCTCTTCCCAGCACACTCTGAGATAGGGAAACAAGATGAAGATGCAGACACAGACTGCCCTAAACTGGTTTCTCAGGATCCATAGCCTTGATCTTCACATACTTTTGAAAAAAAAAAAAATCAATCTGAATTGTTCATACAGCAAAAAATACCATCTGAGAACTGCACATTATGGTGGGGCAAAGAAAACTATGACTTCTAGAGACAGTCCTTGCAACTCTAAGGAGAAAAATCGTAAAATATTTTTGGGATGACTTCAGAATCATGGGAAATATGCAGGATGAAGCAATAGCTTTCATGTGCAAGTGGAACTATAATTAAAATGTCCTTAGGCACATAGCTCAAGAGTCAGCACAGACCAATATGATGTAGACAAGAGATAAAGAGCTCGTGAACTGTGGTTTATTGATAAGACATCCAAGCAGCTATAGAGAAGGAAAACAATAAAAACATAAATGATGGAAAATAGTCCTCACACTAAGCCACTCTGCATACTTTTGGGGAATGAACTGACAGCTGAGCCTGCCATAACATTCATGTGATCTACCATCCTCTTACTTTTTACAAGTCAACAGTAACTGACTGGTGTGCATGGCAGCAACATAAAAGGACAGCTCTGTTGAAGCAAACACCAGTTTGCAGTTAATTTTAACTGTACAGCAAACCTTAATTTAGGTGCTTCTACAGCATATTGACCAAGAAATGACTCTGAAGCAAAGCAAGGAGAGACATTAAAAATATGTAATACTAATGCAGAGAAAGATTACGCATCTTGGGGGCAGCTAGAACATGCAGGTCTTCATCCAAAGAAGACAATGTCCAGGATAATATCTTGTCCAAAGACAAGAAATAATTATTAGAGATGAACATAGACTATTGGGAAACAAACACATTTTTGTCACCTCTCAGCTAGATAAGGGCAGTTCATCTACTGATCATGAAGCCTTCAGGCCCTGACAAGCCCCAACTCGTGCAGCACACTGTCTCAGCCACGCAGGCTCCTGCAAGTCCCTAAGCCACCCCACTTCCCCCAGACAGTCCCATGGTGTTCCACCACCTTGCAGTCCAGGCGCAAGGTACTTGGCTATACTAATAACTACTTATTTGACTAATACCCTGTTTGGATATCAAATCCAGAGGTACGTGGGACACAGTGGAAAAGCTGTCGCTAAACTGAGCGTACAGGAGATGTTCGGATGTGGAAGGTGACTCCCGTAGGCATGAAAAATGCCTGCTGCGCCGGGGCTCGGCTGGTGGCAAACGCCAACGAGCTGGCCGCCTGTGGAAATCCTGTTCCAGCGACAGCTCCCCGCTGGTATATCTGTGCATGTGCCAACACCCGCTCTTTATTCAATTCCCTCCGTTGGTTTATTTTGGCTGCCACCCAAATCGCCACATGCCGTAGCCTACAGCTGGGAATCTGCAAGGGCTGCAGGGGAGCAGCACAGGGGTTGATGGCACAGCCGCACTGCTGCCAGCCTGAGAGCTGGGAAACCAGCGCCGCCGTTGCGGAGCTGGGCTCTCTCCTCATCGCTTCAGGAGGGCTCTCCAGCGACCGCAGCCTGTGAGAACGCAGTGACCTCCTTCATCCCGCCAAGGGACAGACGTGACATCTGTAGGTGCTGTGGTTTGCAGGCTGTGGTTGCAGGCAGGCAGGCACGGAAATGGGCTCGGTTTTTTGCTTGCACAGCTGTGCGTGCCGGTGAGCATCCTTTGGCTTTGAAGAGCCATCAGCACCAACCAGCCCTGCACCAGTGGGGGTTTGAAAAGTGCATTGCTGGGTTTGCTTTATCACCACAGACTAAATGCTACTGCATAAGACTCCTGTAAAATGAGATACATTGATGTAATAAAGGAAACAATATTTACCAAGATACTTAGATCTTTATTTTCAATATATATCTTCAAAGCAATTAACTAATATTAGGGTATTAATTTTCCTCAGACTTCCGTGACTCGGGCCGCTATGGCTAGGCCTCTTTTAGTTCACACAATTAAGGTGTAATGCTTCAAACCTGCTGCCTTGAACGGAAGCAGAGATACCAGTACCTGAGACAGAACTAGAGCTCAGAGGTCTTAACTCACCAGCCCAAACCCCATTCTCAGTAAGAAGTAAGAGAGTCAGCAGCAGGGTAAAGCTGGATGCGAGACATTCTGTGGGCAAAGCCAGCAACACGAGGCTCATGGCCACAACCACTGAGGGCACCCAGCATGAACCATGCACCCAGGGAACCTTTTAACACAGAGATCCAGTGAAGGTTCATTAAACACTCTAGCTCTATGCCATGCAAAGTGGTTTCATCCCAGTGTACATCCACTGGCATTGGGGGCACTGCCCCTTATTTACACCACCAGTGGTCCCAAATCAGCGCTAACTACAAGCCCAAAACACTCATCATGATGAAGAATGAGAGATATCCAGAGGAGCATGCTGCACAGGTGCAGCAAGGTGGGAAGAGGAGCTTTGCTCCCACGGGGAACATACGCCTTGTCCAAGTCCAAGGATCTTCTACAGCAAGCAAAGGCCCCTATAGCATACCTCCAAAATGAGCTGGGAGCCAGGACTCCCACCTCCAGTAACAGTCTGTCACAGACGCCTGCTTGACCTCCAACAAGCCCACAGATGTATGCATGACTCAATTTATCCCTCCATAAAACTGGTGATGCCATGGAGGCTTGTTTCAGCAATGCTTGGAAAGCATTTTGAGAAGCATTATGCTACATAAACAGCCCCCCAGTAGGTTTACAAACAACTGATTCTCAAAAAAAACCCAGTGAAAATGGAAGATGGGAGCTTCATGGTGGCTTATTTAAACACAGGCGGAAGACTTGGCCTTGGTAGCAGAAGGGCACATGCTCTGCTCCTCAGGTGCATTTCAAAGACAGCTCTGCTATGCAGAGTGAAAATGAAGTGCTCTTAAAAAAAATACTCCCCTCACCCAAACACTGCGGACTTTAATAAATCCAGATGTCTAATATTTCAATTCTTAAAACTGTGCCTTGTTAAAAAAAAAGGTCAAAAGAAAAATGCAAGGAGTAAAGCAGGCTTTATACTCATTAAAAAGCTCACCGAACTGCACAACCTACCTGGGAGAGTCAGAGAAAAGGAAATAAAAAAATACAAAAAATACAAAGTACAGACATTTCTAATCATACAGAGCAAATATTCAAGGGCAGTGAAATGTTATGAAGTAGCTTAGTAGAACTGTTTAACAGTCTCAAAGATACTTTTAAACATTTCATTATCAGGAAATCCAAATGTCAAAAAATCCTGAAATTGGCTTAAAAATAAATACATTTTTATGAGTAAAACTGGAATTCTTTCATTTGCTTCTTTATTTCTACAGCTTTCAGCACACACTCTGCTCTAGTCATGTTGTCAAACTTACCTCTTCAAACAAGAAAAACAAAAATTACATTTTATTGCACGTCAGAGGAACAGTTCTCAAGAAAACCCAGTATCCTGAGAGCTGCGACTTTAGAAAAACGATCAAACAGGCAGAGATCTTTACTGACCACATCAGCCATGGTTCTTAACTGGATCCTCACCGGTATCTCAGCCATTCAGTCTGAGATTTTTAGTAGCACCTTTCATAGATTTACAGGCAATAAATCTATCAAAGCCTTCTGCTTTTCTTTCATCTTTTAAGGGAGTGGGGGAAGATAAAGAAGAATGCCAAAAGAAAGCTTGTGGTGTTTGCCAGGGAAAGGGAAGACAGTGAAAATAATTCAGCTCTAGGAAAAAGGATCCATATTGACAGACTTGATAAAAATATGAAATAATACAAATATAATTCATGCAACAGTCCGAAGACAAGAGATCATTTTTTGTAAGCTGTCCTTGTGACAACTCCAGCTTTGCTGGTATTAACACAGAGAAACTCCTGCAGGTTTGGGGACAGAGGCACCACCACTGGGGCTGCAGGTCAAGGGCTGAAGCACGGACCCACCATCCCTCACTGCTGGAGCTAGCTGGTGGAACTGGTGAGCCCAAGTGTTTTACAGAATGAAGTAACCCCCATCAAGGTCATGCTTTGAATGCAAACATGCCAAAAGGAACTTAATAGAAATTAATGACTATGTAAAACATGGTGATTTTAGATTTAATACACAGCATTGCTGTTTGAAAATTTGGGCTTGGATGTCACAGCATTCCCTTGGTTTCAGCTTTTTCTAAAGATGTAAAAGCACCACCCTCTCATTCTTAAGAGAAAGTTTCATGAAAATGCCAAGGGACAGTGACAAACGACTTTACCCCAACCACTGATTTAGCAGAATATTCTTAACCAGATGAAGCCCATAGGAAACTTGTTTCAGACAACGCAAAACTGATACCTATTTTACTGTCAGCACAATAAAGATCAAAGATGGCGGGACTTTTTTATTTGCCAACTCATCTGCTTTTCGTTTTTTTAGATCCTACCATAAAAATAATGTACCAGATCAAGCTCTCCATCACTGCAGTGAAAAATGAGGAGTAATGCCAATAGAGACACTGAGACTACCACTGAGCAGAACACTCAGGAAAACCCGGTCCCCCCCTCTCTTTCATTTTTGGGTATAACTAGATCTCACCAGCAGCTTAATCTCTCACTTCCACCATCCCAACAGGAAGCAGTGGATGCCAAGGGAGACATCCGGAAGGCGCACAGCCCATCCAAACAAGACCTGTTGCTCTATGGCAGAACACGCTTATCTCTGCAAAGCCTTTGTTTAACCACCCCAGCTGAAAACACATGCGGATGACAAGCATTTACAAGTAATTTAACCTAAAATTCGTTGTGGGGTTTGTTAGTCTTTGCTAGAAACAACATTTGGCAGCCATACTCAGCCTCTGCAGCCTCAGTGACGGGCACTCTCGATAACACGAAACAGAGGCTGGCAACATTCTCCATGGCAAGCTTTAACACAGTTTGATGGTAATTTTTTTTCAGAGATGCTTTTCTCTGTCATTTTATGTAAACTTTACATCAAGTTCAGTAAACTTTTGCTTAGTGAACTCAAGGAACTCATTTTAGTAAAACACATGAAAGGAAAGTATCCATGGATATCTGAAAGAGGAAGGGAGTGAATAATTTGACCTGAGAGCTCATGTGTTGACCAGATTTTCACTGTAAGACTAATCACTGAAGAAAGAGCCGAATGGCAAAATTCACTCATCATAAACTTCAGAGATTTCAAGAAAGCACTTGACAGACTCCATCACTATTCACTCTGGAACATCTTGAAGTGTTAGGCTTGCCAACAAAAATAATTACATCACCAAGCCTTTATACCAAACTGCAGCTTGAATACTTAAAGCAAATGCAGATTTAAATACAGGGTTCAACATAAAGGCTGGTGTCAGATCGGCAAGAATTCGCTCACTTCTGTAGCTGGGCACTGCTATTGACTTCACTGGGAAAACAAACATAAATCTAACAGTTTAACAATAGTCTCTTCCAAAATCCAGCCATT
Source organism: Strix aluco (assembly GCF_031877795.1). Taxonomy (NCBI): domain Eukaryota; kingdom Metazoa; phylum Chordata; class Aves; order Strigiformes; family Strigidae; genus Strix; species Strix aluco. The sequence goes on from NC_133935.1 coordinate 9,219,950, forward strand.
GCTGATGTCCCCAAGTCTTCTGAGTGTATCCTACACAACACACAAGACTGTTAGAGGCCAACAGTTGGATCCAGTACTGGAGGAAGATGGGGTTAGCAGCCTGCTACAGAGGAAAAAATGTAATTAAAATAGAACTTCCATCTTAGAAGAAGTGATGCAGTTTATACAGTAATTGAACATAATTCACAGTCAACTGGGATAATTTCACCAACTGAAAAGAGGGTATTTGTGCTCAGAATCTTAAATAGGATTCATCCATTAAAAAAATTATCTACAGCTCAAACTCTTGAAGACTACAAGTCTTAACTCAGAACATTATTCCTGCCTTGATATACAGACAAGAAAACTGTAAATCCATGAAGGGTACAGACAAACGCTGTTAGAAGCAAATGTATCAGAAAATCCTGGGCACAGCATAAAATGAATTGATAAGAGATGCAAGGATTTACTTCAAGTCTGTCTCTTATCTGGAGGGTTACCCAGAAAAGAGGTGGAAACATTTGGCAAACATGGTAGGGATGCAATTTGAGCAGAGAAGGTAGGGGGAAAAAACCTGGAAAAATGGAAATTACACTGGAAGTTTTGGAGGCACAGGTGGCTTTCTGGAGTAGTTCCTCCTCATCTTCAGCCACACAGGCAGATAAAAAGCACATCATTAGATCTTGGCTGCAGCAATACAGACACCAAAAAGCAGTAATTCTGCTTATGTAATGGCATCTAGACTCTGGGCTTTTTGCCGGGTCGGGCTTTGCCAGCCGGAGGCAGTCACTCCTCACTGACAGCCACACCAGCAGGACTCAGCTTCAGCCTCTACTACGCCTTGTCCCCAGCGATCATGGGCTGCTGCTGCGCTCTCGCACATTCAAAAATACAGCCCCATCCTGCACCCTTGGAAATTATATTCACAGCAAAACTGCCCACAAGCAAGCCCATGGAGGAATAGCAATAAATCTGTCCCCTCATATAACTGATCTTTGCTCAACTGAAGGTTTTATAGAGCTGTGCTACAAAACTGGAGGATACTTAAAACTTATTCCTTAAGAGACAAGGAGCTTACCAACTAGAAATGAGATGTGACATAAAGGGATTCCTTCTTCCTGTCCTTACAATTCTAATGTTTCCATAGATGTTCTACATACACATATTATCTGTCTTTATGGTAAGGTTGTAAACTATGAAGGCTAATTTTAAAAAAAGAGTGAATGTTTAAAGCTATGTAAATCCCCCTAAACGGCAAAGGCAGTCTATACCTTATAATATACTGCATCTACTAGCAATCCACTAGTGTTTAAGTGAGCAGTGTGAGCATGACCTGGACTAAAATTAAACTTCACAGCCCAATATTACATGGCTGACAAAAATTACACATTTTAACATATGCACTAAAAGCCAAAGAATCCTAAAAAAATAAATAAATAAATAAAACCAGACATGCAGGAAAATTATTGTACTCATTAATATATGGGTAACAAAATACAGAGACAAATTAATACTTTCGGGTTGATAATTCACTTAAGTTACAACATAGTCCACTCACCACTCAATCAGAAAACGCAATTTTTTGGAACAACTTAGTTAACTGTAAGCGCAAACCACACCAAAGGAAAGTTAAAGTCAAGTACTCTAAAATTAGGAATTGCCAGGTTAAATTTACTACAGCAATTGTCATTTTCTTCTCCTGTGCATGTGTGCTACCACACACGGTTTTATTCCACTGCTAGTTTTTTCACAAAACTGACAAGAGACCTGCAAAAACTACTGAAAGGTTGGAAGGAAAGCAGAAATAACAGAAGATTACAGTGATTAGTCCACGATTCTAGAGAAAAACAATAACAAAAAAAAAGAAAAAGAAACCCCAACACCTGCTGTGTTTCCTTGTTCTCGTGTCACTGAGATGGATGGCTTCACATCGACGTGTTTCCAACATACAGTTAGCCATCTTTTCTCTGGTTGAACATTTATAGAGCAGTACCTTCTCCTGGGAGGAAAAAACCCCACATTTTCCATCTGTAACAGGTCATATTCCAGGGAATATGGAAACACAGGACAAATTTGCTTTTGTGAAATACTGCTCTGCAATGCCAGAGTTTTGTTCATCTTAAGTAGGACAGTTGAACATCCAGTAAAATCCAAAAAAGAAAACATTGAAACTAAGATCTAACCCTTTATTAGCTTGGCTTTAAAATGATAGCCCCTCATTAGAGGAACATCTCATTAAATAGCCCATCTGGGTCATCATGCAGGTTCTCTGCTCTAACAGGCAGCACAAAACCCCAGAGAACTCGGGGACGGTTGATGTCCAAGAGCTTTTCTTTTGCTGCACTGAGCAAAGATTTGTCTGGCGTCTCTAAGGACCCTGACGGCAAGAAGGTTGGGAGCCTTCGGTTTGTTCTCTCCATCATTAAATCTCCAAGGGAAAGCACTGTCTTTCATTATCACCATCATTAGCACTTCCTAGTGACTACAAATTCCTTGAATCACCTGTCCCAGCAATACTGCTAAAATCCTCTGGAGGAGCTTGCTGACTCCTAATCCCAGGTAAAAATGTTTGCATTATTACAAGCTATTTAAGAGGACCTTTACAAAGCACAAAGAGCACACATTTCAAGGGTGAGGTTCACCAACAGCATGGGGTGATGAGCATTATGGCACTGCTGCAGTCATTTTTTTTAACACCTAAAAAAACGCCTGCCAGTCCATACATCCCAAATCTCATGTTTATTTGAGGTCAGAAGCAGGGCTGACAATCTAGACTGGCATTTGTGTCCTCAACAGCAATTCTTTGGCTGTTTAAGGATCCTCTCTGACCTTCCCACATGATCAGTAGCGTAAACTTCACCTTGGTGAAACAACTGATGAACAAAATGAGAAAATCTGAGAAGGTGCAAGACAAGAAACAAAATGTCCTAATGGCATTTTTTCCCTGAATATCACTAACACAAAAAACAGGGCCCCACTTGTAGTCCCAAAGGCAACAGATATTAAACTGCCCTGCTGATCATCTTCCACATACTTCCATGTGTAGTTGAAAGCTCAGGCACTCTCAGCTAATAGCAAAAACAGACTGAGTGAAAATTTAAGGTTTCATAACCTTAAGATAGTAAATGCTTCCAGACCAAAACAAGGTAGATTCAGGACTGCTTACACCACAACAGACCCTTATGAATGTTTTTGGGCATGCGTGTAGTAAACAGACAGCCTAAATGTCAGAAAAACGGTTGATTTAAGGCCTGGAATAAAAAGAACGTGCAGTTTGCTGGCAGAATGGCAGCCGGATGCTGCTGCAATGCTGGCACACGTGGATCAGGACATCAAAAAAGCCAAACCTGACACCAACAGCTTTGAAAGTAGGAACAAAGCAACACCTTGCTTAAGTAGACAAGAAAGCATAACTTAAATTCCAGCTTAATAAAAGCATCTTAATAAAGCAGCACGCACATATGAAAAAGCAAAATGTTTTAAACCTTAGAAAGTACCTCTTTGAAAACTCTTTTTTCTGTTTTCTAGAAGATGCACTTTGACCCCCATGTTTTATGCCACCTTACTTTCTTTTGCTGTTTTCTATTTCATTCAGAGAGAAGAAAAAGGAACATGAGTGGCTCAGACTTGGAGAGAAATGCCCGCATTGCTGGTCTTTTTGCACCTTTTGACAGCGTGCAAGAGCGAATACCCCAGATGTTTTCCATCCCTCCCTCCAGCTGAAACCAGCAAGACGGACGTCCTCTCCTGACTCCAGCTGTGTCCCCAACAACCCGACCATGCCAGCCTGCCTCCATCTGCTCATGGCGGCTCGCTGGCTGGAGACAGGGACTCCCCGCGAGCTGCCAGCTGAACCCGATGGAGTCGCCCAGCCGTGCCAATGGCCAGGCTCTGCAACCAGAGCAGGCCGGGGAGCGGGCAGACAAGAGGGGTGATTGATAGCTCTGCAGGGGGCTGCCATTTCTGGCAAGGGGCTGTGAAAGCACCAGGGCAGCTGGTGCAGGGAAAGGACCTCTGGCGACAGCTTGACCCTCTCGGTAGGTAGCCACCACGTTGGCTGTGACTGCCTGTGTTCACGGGTCCGAGGCCATTTCCTCCTGACCACACGTGGCATTACACCAGGGGTGCAGTTGGCCCATGGTACCTGCTTTTGTGAACATCCAAAATAAAGAGCTATCCAGAAGCGCAAAACATTGTGTCAGGCCAAATCCTCCAAAGTTGAGTGTTGTTTTTCTCCTCTCGCAGAGGCCTGAAGAGGCCATTCATTAGCTGCAGCCTTCACCCATTAGCTTTGTAATCTGCAAAGGCAAAATACTGCTGAGCACTCACATTAGCAGGAAGTCTTAATGAGGGTAAATGCTGGGAGCATGCCTCAAGAAAACCAATTTCCTCACTTAATATGGACAAGGTGAACCTGACAAGAAGATACTGCGGTTATACTTACTCCATCACACAAACTCAGGGCAGATGAGGCTGCTAGCTTCAAACTTGCAGCTCCTTCTTTTACAAGGAGCCTGCTCCAGGAGATCTCACCCTTTTTTCTGCAGATTAGGTTTCTCTGTTCCTCATACGAAGGTCAGGGAAAGGTGACGTGTGCTATAAGGCACAATCGCACACCATATACGCTCGTAGAGCAGGTGTGCAACGGGAACATCTTCCTAATACGCAGCTAGACATGCAGCTTACAGAAGTGGGCTTTTCCTAACACTTAGACAATCTCAACCAACTAAAGAACAATTTTTACAATTCAATCTCTCTTTTTCCCCTTTGTCCACCTCAAGCAAAATAATGACCCTGACAAGAGATATTATTTACCTTTATGTCCGCACTTACACGCAGGGCTTCTGCTGGCACAGAGGTAACACCAAGTTAAAGGATCTGGTAATTTAGTATGAAAATGCAGCTGGTGCAAGACTAGGCAACAGTGGTGCAGGGTTTTGAAGAATATGGTTCTGAATGCGACCTGTCACACATATTTCCATCACCCTTTGTTTCTTCTTCACGTACAGAAAACCAGCTTAAGTTATCAGGAAACCTGTTTTCCTTGCAAACACAAGGTAGATTCACTCATTTAATGAAGAATGGCTTTGGAAGAGACATGGACTCTATTCTCAACTTATATAAACGCTAAACTTCCAAAATTACTCCCGGAGGAACACACAGGCTTCCGCCCTGCAAACATATGCATATGTATATCTCTGCTTAATTGAACTGTTACTCATACGTATAGATGTTTGCAGAGCTGGGGCCTCTACCTCTTTGTATTCAAGTTGCTTGACAAGTAAAATGCAAATGAGGTAATGTGCTGCAAATGCAAATTATGTATTATTGATAAAAAGTTACAATTCAGAACGGAGGATTTAAAGAGAAAATATTGAGGCCTATACTGAAAGAAAGGAGAAGGAAAATTACAGATTTTTTTTAAAAAACGTTTTACATTTTCTATTTATTTTATTTATTTCCACCTATTAAACATTTCTGTATGTATTACCCCTGAAAATGAAGCACCTCGCCTTGTTTGCTAACTTCAGACTGCATACAGATGCTGAGACACTATTCTGCCTATCAGGATAGGTTTTTGCTACTTTAAATTAAAAAATTCCCACAGAAGGCACCAAAATGGGGCAATGGCGAGAAGGTAAGAGAGACAGGAGAGACTGCTGTGCTGAAAAGCTCTGTTGTGTTTGGCCACATATTTTTCTCATTTGTTTAGTCTGAAATTCCTCCTTCAGTGACTCTGGATTTGTTACCTTTTCGGAAGGCACCAGGAACATCTGGACTCCATATGGCTTGCACCTACTCCATGCCAAATGAAGCTATATTCTGTTTTCTAAACCCTTTATTTCTCCCAGCATAGCCACCAACGAGGTTTTAAATATCTCCACAACGGACTACAATGTAACCTCAGAATCACTCAGTTTGTTGACACAAATTCCATGGCGGTGCATTAACTGTGGCTGGGTTAGCAGGCTTTTTTTTTTTTTTTTGCTTTGTTTTCTTCTTTTTTTTTCTTTTTTTTTTTTTTCAAGATTATGACAATACAAGGGAACATATACTGCAAAGGCAGTTCAGCAGTAATGTCACCTGCACTCAAGGAAGCTGACATATCAAGATAAAGGACGGAAACAGATCATCCTAGTGGTCCTTGCATGAAGAATTACACCTCTAGACAGAGTTAAAATTTTCCTTTGGTCTCCTATATTTCCATCTCTTAATGAAGATATCTTGAGTTTTCTTCCAAGAGAGTAACAATTTTTGAAATTCAAATACTGGGGGGAAAGTGGCATGACCTTTTAAAAGTACTTCCCTCTCCCTTTGCTAAAAAAGAAGAAATACAGCTCTTATCTGCCCTCTCCCCGCTAGACATTACTGCATCACAGCATCTCCCGTGGGTCTCTCGCATATCCACTGCTGCTGGAAGTACAGCTACTGGAGAAACAATGGGCTGAACTGAGGTTTCTGCAGCCAAACCCTCTAATGCAGAGGTTTGTACCACCATGAACCTTGGCAGAGGGTTGTTTCGCTATTCCTCACTCTTCAGGAGGGATGCAGAGACCCAGAAACACTCCACTAATTATTCGGATACTGTTTCAAATCCAAACAGGATTTGAAATATTGCCTCCGTTCTAGAATAACTGGCAATCTGTGTATTTTTTCCTGCTGTACACCAGGTTGATTTGGAGGTGTTAATCTCAGCAAGGAACCCGCTCAGGTTCTTTATACTCAAGTATCAAGCTCTGGATCCCAACAACCACTACACTGCATCTGTCAAGTGTTAAAGATGTCATGCTTTTTCCTGAGTCATTATGTTTATCATTAACAACTTTCATCTCTGTATTCAGGTACTGGACTGAAATAGGGAAGACTGGAATCCACTTCTACAAACTCCTCCAAGAGGCCGTGGGACAAGGCATCTGTGTGAACCTCCAATCTCCAATCTTTTCCCACCCCTCATCTGCGCATAAAATACTGGGCTTGCAAGGAAAGGAGCTAGTCTTTCTCAACGCAAAAATGTGCCTACCATAACACAACCAGCAGCAACAAGACCTTCTGGATAATATTATAATAAAATCAGTGATAGTCATGGTAGCATATAGGTTCAGTTGGTAGATGAGGAATAACACTGAAAATAGCCCAGGTACAAGCCAAAACCACAGTAGTTTATCCAGCATCCCAAACGCTGATGGTTCAAGTAAAATCCACCTGTGCTCCAGGTGTGAATTTGCCAATGCAAATCTTTCTTCACAAATATATCTCTGTCACTAAGGGCATATTTAAATTCTGCAGTAATCTTTGCATGAATTTACCAGTGGACAGAAGACTGCACCTTCCTTTTCTTTCAGGCCAATTTTTTTTTGGCGCTATTAACCTCCCTGCCAATTACGGATAACAGTGCTTAAAGAGGTGTTTGCACACAAGACTACATATTTACACTGAGTTGTCTGCACACACACGTAGCTGTTACACCGCACAGAACAGCACAAGTGCTCACATCCCCCTGGGCATCACGCAGCTCTTCACAGGGTCTGCAGCAACGTTACACAATGTCATCGCCTCATGGTGAACCTGGAGGGCAATGCATGCCGTAACTGTCACAGCAAGGCTCCTGCATGTCACTGGACCTAAAGCTCACCCCAGATAGGATGGTTTCAGCAGCTTTGTTCTCCCCTTCCCAGCTCTGCCACACACCAGATGTGGGAGTCAAGGCTGCAATGCCACAGGACCATGCTGCACGGCCAGGTGCACAGGCAAGCAGGGAGGTGTGGGGGGCACGGGGGATGTGCTCCCCCTCCATTGCAGGCTCCTCCAGCCGTGGTCCCATCCAACAAGCAGTCTGACAGGCTCCAGCAGGGCTGCCCACAGCATTAAACACCTACAGGACAGAGCCCTTGCTCCGAATGTCCACCAACTCTACATCGTGTTTACTGCTTGCTAGAGACTGCATGAGAAACACTGCTTCACCTCCACTGCCTTCAGCACCCACAGATCTCCTCACCTCTGCTCCCGGGGTTCAGACCCAAAAGGTTCTGAGTAACTGGGCTGTTGTCCAGGAAGGTGGTTAAGGTGCCTCCTTGACCTCTCCGACACTATTCGCACCTTACAAGCTTAAATGCTTTGCCGGGTCAACACTGCAGCTCTGACACCAAGTACACCTCTTTACCACCATCCGTGCAAACACAAGCAACGTACACTTCTCTCTCACTCATGTGCACACATGCATCCCCATCCTTCCAAAGCACAGAGCAAAACAAAGACCTGACCACGTGCAAACATCCCCAAGAGGAGGAACCACATGTGGCAGATGCTACCGCATTGCTTAATGCATCATTTAAAGCGTTTCAGGGACCATACCGCTGTGATGAGTAATTTGGCTAGAATATTGTCCAGAGACCACGCTGTGTGGATTAGGGCACTTTGAAGGTCACTAGCTGGGTCAAAAGCAAGAAAGCCCTGCTTACCAGAGCTTACCATCAGCACAGATCTTGCAATGAGAACGAGAGCAGAAATGGGCTCTGTAATGCCAAAATATTTATTTCTTTCACTGCTGAGTCTCCTTGTGTATAGCCTATGTACAAAACACGCTGCAGATCTGTCTGTCTGAAAGCAGAGGCCAGCAGCACACTATCTGATTGCATCCGTGCCCAATCCCAGCTTCAACTGCTCTGCCAGCTGGGCTCTGTACAAATTCAAATGCAAGGAGGTTAGCAATTGCAAACAATGTCTTCACCATGAGCACCTTTTCGCTGCCCCATAGTGATGCAAAACGTCAAATCTGAAAATGAGATGAGGCAATCTTAACTGGTCTTTAACAGAAAGAGTCTCAGGTCAGCAGGGATGGCAACTCCTCAAGTGCCGCCTTGATTTACACAACTCTAAACCCTGGCCACATATGAACCCAGGCAGAAAGGCAAGTTCATGAATTATGAACAAATACGGCATGCCAAAACACATCAATCATCATCAGTCACAGACAAGCGAAGCGCCATCAATTCGTAATGTTGACATTTGCACAAACTTACACAAACAATCAATCGAATCGCATGGCTGACTGGAAAAGGAGATGTCAGGTTTATATCATTTAACACTGGACTTTTCACTGAATGCGAAATGCAGAAAGACTTCAAAATAAAATTGACGGAGAGTCAGTGTTCTAGTCAAAAGTCAGATAAATGGCCTTTGCTCACTAGAGAAAACAGATTAATGTATCCGTTAATTCTTTTCTTCAGTGCTGCTGCTGAAAGCCAGGCCTGCAGCCACTTCCCTAAACATGTGAAAACCTGAAAGTTTGTTTTACTCAGCGGAAAACCTGCACTCTTCTCCCAAGGAAGAGCACGGGAGAAAAACCTATGAACATGAATGCTTTTAAGTTGGTAATGAATGTTTTAAATCGATATGACAAGGCTGTATGAATGACACAAGGAGACAGAAGTTGCACGTTGGCATTCCTAAAAGTAGCGGGACTAACAATATTTTAATGAGCTATTTTAGAGAAAATTTGCTTATTGGCATGTCTGCTTTAAATTACTATTATCAGCTACTCGACGTTATTTAGCCTCCTAATTTCCTTCATTTTAGGACTACTGACAGTTGCGTTAGGACAGCTTGCAAAATGATCTAGCCTAATGCATTTTGTGCTGCAGCTATGAACTGAAGAGCTTCCAGCACTCTCCTTTCTCAGGCAGGAAGAAGTATTTCCTGAAAGCGTGTTTTGAGCAGAGCACATTGAAAGAAAAGGAAACTTCTGTGGTTTTCTTTCTCAACTGCCACACAGAAAAGGACTTCCTTGCGTTTGAAATGAAAAAGGAACACATAACTTTCAGATAGCAGAGCAGCCTTTGCTATAAACACAAGGTGAATGCATCTCTTGTTCTAGAAGCTGTACGGTTACCAATAACAGTTTTTCTTGAAGGCTTTTATAAAAAATAATCCTGCCATTCATTTGTTGGAACACTTTTTCCGCACTTCAGATCTGTCACCACAGCACGTGCCAATGCAAAAAGCAAAAGCAAACCATTTCTGCAAGCACGGAAGGTGAAATGAATGGGCAACCACCTCGTCGAGGTGCGTGAGTCCCAGCACCCAGCAGAGCATCTCGAAACAACCCCGTGACCCTCAGCAGAGTGACGTACTGCTGACAGAGCCACCAGGCCGTGTGGGTGCAAGGCAGGTGTACCCAACTTGGTGCAAGCACACGGATGTAAGGTCTTGATGAGATAAGAGAGCATCTGCAATACTTGCTCTTCAGCCAGGACTCCTCTCCCCTTCCACTACATACATATAAAACTGGGTGCTGATTCAGCCAAGCACAAAAGCACACGCTTAAATTTTGGATGGTAAATACTAATTATAGTCACACTACAAGTATTATTGTTGTTGTTAAGGGGAGATGCAGGATTAAATGCAAGTGCTTTGCTGAATCAATGTCCTGATGTCTTTTCACTTGTATCTAATCCTATGTCTGAGGCAGACCATAAGCCCGAGAACAGAGAGAAAAAGCATCCTTCTGTGACATGAAGATACACCACACACCAAAACAGGCGTGTGAGAGAAGGGTTAACTATTTATGTAACATTGATTTACAAGTTTCACTTCACATTTGAGTGAGATTCAGAGCAACTCTAAAAAAAAAAAAAAACCAAAAAAAACCAAAACACAAAAAAACCTGTCAGATATTCTCCCTCTGAGAAAAATTTTAAAAAAAGGTGGGAGAAGGGGGAAGGGGGAAGCACTGGCCGGAGCTGCGTGATGGTGGTTTCTGAGGTCAGGATGAGGCCCTGGGAGCCTCCCACTTTTCCAGTGCCACTTTGTGGCGGCCACAGGACCAGCTTGGTCCCACTCACTGACCTCCAACCCTGGCTCTAGGCTCCACCGGGACTCTCCTCTTGGGGCTGCACCTTCCAGCATCCCCCGACAGGTCCACCTGGCAAATGAAAGACACCGACAGCATCTCCCAGACTTGCCTTTTCCCCAGGATGCAGGACCCGGCCATGCCAATGCCTGTGAAAGCAGAGCCTGCCCCTCCTCTGCCACAGTGCTGACTGCTGAAAGAAGGGGTCCAGAGTCAGGATCTTTCAAAAAAAAAAAAAAAAAAAAAAAAAAAATCTTATCTGAAGGGGCAGGAAAACTTTGCTGCCTGTTTGAGCAGTTAAACCACAGGCGTCCCCGGCTGCTGCGTGGAGCAGGGGGAAGGAAGAGAGTTCTGCGGGACACAGAGCGCGGTTCTTCACAGCACCCAGCTCGGCACAGCAAGTAATTAGTGCGTTTCAAGGTCGATACGCTGCGATTGATTTTCCTCTCGCTTACCGATGTAAACTGGGAATAATTCCATCACAGCTGATGCAAACATTGGTATAAAATTGGTTTAAGTCAGAAAAGCGCTGGGTTGACTGTATTACTGTATCAGAAAGCTGGTTTCAAAAGAACAGTCTTTATTTCCTTGTAACTATGTCTACATCAATAAAATTGCCATGATTACCTTTATTTGTTCTAATGCTGTTGCTCAGTTCCAGACTGTTAATAGAAAGTGCTTTCAAATCCGAAGACCCGTGAAAATCCACAAGCTTCCTTCTTATGTGCCACAAGCTTTTTTCTGCAGAATAGCCAGGCAGAAGGTGTCACCAGCTGTAACGTATCCAGCACCCTGAGCGATCCTCAGGCATGAACACCATCTTCTCCATCCTCGCGCTCCTCCCTCAGCAGAAGTGGAAGTGCTTCTCCTATGTTCTGTAAGGATAGTCAGAGAGACTCTCCTTTTGTGCATGAAAGGTTTCTTTCTGCTTAAAGCAGCGTCTTGCCAACACTGACATCCGACAAAGCAAAAGCTGATGCTTCCTACTAACTGTAAGGAAAGTACAGATCCTTTGCCACACTCAAAAAAAACAAACAAAAAAAAAACCCCACAATTTAAAAAAATTGGTGGCTTAAATTTTATATATAAAAGGCAAGTCCCCATGCCAGGACGCGATGCTTGCCTCTTCCTGTATGCTCACACTGGATGAGGCCCCATGCCACAGTCGGATAAGCTCAGAGCCATACCGGGGTCCCACAGCGAGGGGTAGTGAGGGACATGGAGGGGCACTCGGACAGGGACTGCAGCAGCGAGTCACCCTGGAGGACCAACAAAGGCTTTCACAAAGTCTGGACTTAACAGCAAGCCCCCACCCCCAAAGCAAGAGAGCAATTTTCTAACACACTCCAGAATAAAATAAGAAAGAATTCTTGTCATACTTTGAAAGGGAGACGGCAGATTTTCCTGCCTGCTGCTGAGCAGAGCCAGGGCATCTCCGCTGTGTGATGCCCAAAGCGAGGGGCTGCCTGCTCTGTGCAAACAACATCCTGCCTCCCATGGCTCAGATTTATCCTCCTGGAAATCTACTCATTGGTGCTGCTATCAAAAGTTTGAAGTCCACAGTTGCCATCAGAAAGAGATGTGTTCTCCAAAGGTTTCTAAAGCTAGCTGCTATTTTCTCCAAGATTACAGACAATAATTAATATCATCATCATTATCATTATTGTTTAAGTAAACCTGTCCAATGCCAGACAGAGCACAAAGCTTGAGCTCTTTATCTGGGTCAAGTTTCTCTCAGTTTAAATGAAGTACATAAAAGCATAACAATGCTATCAAAGACAGATACAAAGCTTGGCAAAAACATTAGATTCTCCCACCAATTATTATCTTTCAATAAGCTGACATCTGTGGGATCACTCCCGGGCCTTTTAATTTAGCATGTCTTCAATTAAAGAAAGATTAACTGCACTTCCAATAATCACTCCTTCTTCCTCCATCAGGCCCAGGCTTCTGTCTTCCTCCTGAGCTCCCAAGGAGGGCGGGCTAACCAAAAACATGGCCACCACAGCCTCTCCCCCACCCACAGGCAAAGCCCCAAAGCACCAGCTCCACCACAGCCCCAGATCTCCTGAAGAGTGTCATCTTCTGAGCATCTTTAGCTGAGTCCTGAGCAGGACAATGGCTGGAAGAGCATGCTCGTTGTTTTCCACACGCTCTTCTCCCTGAAACCTGGGGGAGAAGATCTGGAGGCCTCACTTATTGCAGAGCTGATGGTGGGAGATTTGCTTCCTCCTTCCAAAGCTTTGGTCAGGCGTCCAAACTTAAACGGGATGAATCTTGACATTTGCACCAAAGATCACACAGGCATTCTTGGATGAGCCCACAACCATCTAGTCAAGCCCAACCCTATCCCTTATCCAAAGGGACCTGCCAACTCACTCTGCTCACCCATGGTGCTTCCCTGCGACTCCCCAGTGGCTTCCCCAATACCCCCCAACCCACAGCTTGATTTCCAGCCAGATATTTCAGGCATCAAGTTCCCATTATAGGTACTGGGGGTTTCATGCCTGCATTAGTCTGGAACCTGAACATGAGAATGGAAAGCCTGTCTAAAAACTGGTCCTAAGTGAGTTTCAAGAGTGGCAAGGAGTCCAACCCTCCTATGGCCCTTGCACAAATCCCACCCCTGCAATGGATTTCCTTTCACCTCCCCAGCACACCATTCCTCAAATACAACTGCTGGGGGGGCAGCTGGAGCCAACAGTGACCAGCCAAGAGAGATCTGCTTGAATTTCCACTTGTAGAAACATTATATAAAAGGCCAACCCCTTTGATAGACACATTAGGGGGAAAGAAAAAAAACCACCAAACCACCCTCTCCCACAAAGTATAAATACTCAAGACTTATCCAACTACCAGCATGGTCTCTCACAGATGGTGTGTACAAGAGGAGAACTGATACACTTGAGGAATGAAGGTTCATTGTCCAACTGTCTATAGCACAGAAATGTACAGACAGGCTGCACGGGCAGGGCTGTATTACACCTCCCTGCGCTGCCAGCACACGGTGGCTCTAGTAGGTGCTCCGTTTATTTATTTTCTTATCTTGTGTTTGGGAAAGGTTTTACTGTACACAGCTCTGGCTTCAACCAGTGCTAAGAGCTACTCATTCAGTGCATTTAAGAGTGTTATTAAGAGAAATTCAAAAAAACACCCCAGGAGAACTATTTATGTAGACAGGGCTTTCAATTCGCCAGGTCATGAAGCATAGCCCTGGACTCCCCAAATCTCCCCACTCTGCACCCCAACATGCACCAGCCTCAGAAGCCACAGATGATATCTGCCCACCTACTCCTTGTGATAGATGAGCAGTGGCTTTTCCCCAACACTGTCAAAGGGCTGTGAGCATATCTGCTAGAGTCAGCCTGCACCCATGCAGCTTTCTGTCAGCCCTCCATCCCACTGGGTTGCTCCCCAGTTCACTGATTTACTTCCTTGCCAGGAAGCTGGGGAGGATCCAGCAAGGGAGTGCTGGGAAACCTCCTAACTACAAACCAGGAGTGGAAGCCCCAATGCTGGGAGCGGCTAGGTGCCTTGCCAGGCGTTCATGCTCACGTGGTGCAAATGCAGCAGCTACAACACCTGCACAACGCAGGGTTTCAGTAGGCTCTCTCCTACCCACACCTGCTGCACTCCAACCCGCAGGCTAGTGTGCAGGTTGGGCTCAGCCTGCAATGGTGCACGGCCCCAGCACGGGCATCCCCTCGCTGCAGGGGCACCACAGGGCTTCCTTGGACCCGAGGTTGGTCCCCGACTACCTCCCCATCACTAGCAGCCCCCCAGGCTCACAGCCACCCTTCGTCCACCAATGCTGAACTGCGCAGAGTGTAACATTTTCTGATACAAGCAACAATAAGCCAAAATCAAAACCTATTTAGAACTTTGTCTTCATATGGATTACCACCAAAACGGTGGCTAACCAGTCTAGGAACACTAATTCTCCCAGTAGAAGGGGTGTGAGCAAGTCATCCCAACCTCTCCCATACCAAGTCTGAGATCTGTAACGATCACTCACTACACTGAGAGCAACAGACCAAAGGGTTATTCTCATGAAAGTTCATCAAAATGATCAATACGCCCAAAAGAATTTGATATTGGACAATTTTTTAATTTCTTCATAAAAAACCCTCTTGCTTGCTCTCTTTTCTGCAGACTGCTTTTGCAGAAGGCAGAAAGGGTTCACATCGGATCCGCTGCAGATTTTGGGTGACACTGGTGCGCACACTGGTAATGTGTCTCACATTTGCAGCCCCATGAAATAACACCTTCTCCCTGCCACCCACCAGTCTCCTTCCCTTCCCATCTGAAGTGAAGCAGTTTGATATAGCGACTTCACCTCACGTCTGCGTGCAGCAAACCTAGCGTGACAAACCTCCTGGGCAAGGCAAGCGCTAAGTCACAGCCATAACAAAGGTAGGCTGTGAATCATTCCTGTCCCATGTGGAACAAGACTTTATTTCTCCTTTTTTTTCCTCCTCCACCCATCGTTGCAAAAACAACTTCCAGTATAAGGCGCAAGGCTCAGCACAGCTCTGCTGCCAGCAGGACCTGTCCTCCAGCACAAATCACCTTTGCTCACAGATGATGCTCTGCAAAGAGAAGTTTCTCCACAACAGTTTAAAATCCATCTTTCCAAGCCGTCTCCCTTCAAAGCTGAAGTACAAGCCTTTTGCATGTGGGAAAACAGCACAGCTTGTTTGTGGATGGCTCCTAAATACAGCGTTTTAATTAAGGGCTGAATCATGTTCCAGCTTGTGTAGTAACAGCGTGTAAAATAATCCCTTTAAACATTCACTCGTGGCACCTACCCCATCGCAGCAGCAGGATGGGAAGAAGGAGGCTCTGCAATGCCACGGCTCTCTGCCGTCAACCCCTTCTCCTGCATCGCCCTGCCAAAATAGATGGGTGTGTGGGGCAGGGCTAGGAGTGAGCAGGGGGTCAGCCCTGTCCCCCAGGCACCCACCACTGCGTGTGTCACCCCAGGGGCTGCCCTGCGCTGCCACAGCCTTCCCCGGCAGAGGGGAGACCCCAGGAACACACTCCTCTTCCTTCACCTCCGCCACAGCCCTCCCAGAGGCTTCGGCCCTGCTCTGCACACGGGGATGGGTGGGCAGTGGGACACACCCTCCCCCCCAAAAGCTGCTGCACAGAGTTGACTTGCTCCTGGCAGCAAGGGGAGCTGGTCAGGATGCTCCCAGCCCTACCAGCAACACCACAGGCTCCCTGTGACTTTAATGGGATGTCTGGGTGCTTGACAGCTCTGCAGCCCTGCGTTTGTAACAATTATCTCAGCACCCCACTCTGCAGGGACTGATAAACCTCTTCTAAAAAAAAACTAACACGACACCCCTTTTTTTTAAAAAAAAAAAGGGGGGGGAGTATCAACAAGGAATGGA
Organism: Strix aluco; assembly: GCF_031877795.1. NCBI lineage: Eukaryota > Metazoa > Chordata > Aves > Strigiformes > Strigidae > Strix > Strix aluco. Next base: position 9,236,174 of record NC_133935.1, read on the forward strand.
GCTTTTTCTCTCTCATTCTTTTATTTTTTTCTTAAAACAAAAATATAGTGCCTTCATTGTGCAATGCCAGGTGTGAGTATCACATTTAACATTTAAGAAATCTGAGATTGTTTCAAGGGAAGAAAGTCTGTTTTACCCTACAGGCACCGAATTTGGAAGGGCGGGTAAGCCAGCTTCAACCTACACAGAGTAAGCATGACTGCAAACAGCATCACCTGCAGCGGTGCTGGCCAAGCCTGAGGTCACTACCTCACATATTTTCTGAAAGGGGGGTGGGGTGTGAAGAAGAATGGCTTATCTTACCTTGTGACTACAGCCACAGAGCTCGGGGCCTTCATCACACATATGTTAAAGTCAGTGAATTCATATTTACAGGGCAATTTTCACCTTCTTACTCTGCTCAAAGCAGAATGACTCCTCCTCTCTACCCTTTAGCAACTCCTACTCCCCAAGACCTAAATCAACCTGATTTTTCTTTTTGGTCTAAAAGACAAAAGGAAATGGTTGACAGAAGAACTAAATATGGAAATGTGCAACCTCGTTAACCAACATGAGCTCTCAGAAGTAAAGAAATTCTGACAATGGAACTTGTACAGACTCCAGCATACTGCTTCAGACATCCTATGTACATGCCTACCTCCCTGAATGGTCTCAGGGGGAACACATCCCACATTGCCTGGACTAGAACAAGAAGGTGCCATCCTTGGCCATGCCTTCCTGCTTCTCTGTCCACCAGACCACCCTGACAGCACATTCCCCTGGTGCTGCAGCAATGACCAGGATAAAATGTGGTGACCCTGACCACTGTCCATTTCTCCACACAGCCTTTTTTACCTATTTTAATTTGCAATCCAGGGGAAAAGGACAGATTATAAAGCTTTACAGCAGAAATCTATCCCTGAATTGTGGTAATGAAAGAGCTCAAACAAATGAATTTCTGACAATTATTAAGACTAAACTGTGATGTATGAAAGCTTTGCTTGTGTTTTGCTTCATTTGTTTCTCGAGGACTCCTGACTCCTTGACTGTTTCCCTAGACCTCTTTGTCTATTTAGGTAAGATTAAAACACTCGTTAGGCTCCTAAATAAATCACTAATAGCAGACTCAAGGCCTTCAATAGACACTTGAGCAACTCCCAGAATGAGAAGACTAAAATAAGGGGGACTCGAACAAAGAGTCACAGAGACCCTATTATAAGAAAGATGATTTATTCATTTAGGAAGAAGGCACCTGAACTTCAGAGCGCATGCTCTAGAAAGAATCACAGAATCATCTAGGTTGGAAAGGACCTTGAAGATCATCTAGTCCAACCGTTAACCTAGCACTGACAGATCCCAACTACACCATATCCCTCAGCGCTATGTCAACTCTACTCTTAAACACCTCCAGGGATGGGGACTCCACCACCTCCCTGGGCAGCCCATTCCAACGACTAACAACCCCTTCTGTAAACAAATACTTCCTAATATCCAGTCTAAACCTTCCCTGGCGCAACTTGAGGCCATTCCCTCTTGTCTTATCGCTCATTACTTGGTTAAAGAGACTCATCCCCAGCTCTCTGCAACCTCCTTTGAGGTAGTTGTAGAGGGCAATGTAGTTGTAGAGGGCAAAAAGAAGGTCAACTAGCGAACACCGTGAAGAAGACTACTTACTTCTTCCCTCAACCACCGAGGACCCTCACTCTATTTTTACTACACATGCTCGGAATGAATTCCAGGAACTCATTACCATAAGACATCCCTTTCCAGGAAATCTAATTAATAACTTGTGTGTATATAAACTGATGTCACTTGCTAATTCTTGGGAGCCTTTATGGTGGAGAATCCCCAGGGTGACTCCAGCGCTACTAATAAAGAATACCTGCTTAACAGCAAAAAAACTTTACTGTTGAGCCAATTTCTTTGTTTCAGTAATCTCCCTCTGCTCTGCCTTACTTGCTCTTACCCGTAGCCAGACCAAAGCCATATAAAGTCGAAAATCCTAAAACAGGGCAAGGGCAAAGGCCATTACAAAGGCTTCAGTGAAGCCGAGCTAAATACAGCCTTTTATTCTGTGTTATAAGATTGCTTTGTCATTCACCAGTGGCCAGGAACGATGCTGCTGCTTCCTTCAGAAACTTGCCCCAGTCTGAAAATCGTGAAATTGCAAAATCCTTTCTGTTCTAACCTGCCTGAATACAGCCAAATTTCACTGTGAGGTTCAATCCATTAGCTGATTAAAAGCTACAGAACATGCTGTCTTGGACACATTCAGGCCATTATGAATAAGACCTGTCAGAAATGCTTCCAGCACAACTGGTATCTTTTAAATTGCTAGGGCTACAGTTAATAAAACTTCACGTTCAATCATTCTTCAAGCCTGTGATACCAACAGGCAAAGAAATTTATGGTATTTTTTGAAATTACATATTTAGAAGTGAGTTACAGGTACAGCACCTTTAATTCCCAAACAGCAACAAAATCATCCCAAAAGAATATCAAAGCCATTGTTGCATGCCAGCAATGGTCTGCTTATAAGGATCGCACAGAAAAAAATCACTGATTAACTCCAGCTCCAATTTGCAGATTTGCTTACTACAGACTAAGCTAAACTTTGAAATTTCTCTATAGATTACTTTGTTCTTCTTTGTACCCATGCATTTACTCCTCACTCCCATCACTCCTCAGAAACATTAAAGAAACACCCCTCTAACCCATGCATTAACTATTATTGACAGCTCTTGAAAGCCATCAGTTTACCACGAGTAGGATTCAAAATAAGAAAAAACAAAATAACAGAATTTTTCCAGGTTTGCAAATAAATGCTGACTGCTAAACAGCAGCTGCTGGTTTGCAGCATTGCTACAAGAGCTCTTTCCAAGTCCCCTCCCCATATGCCAGGACTGCCAGTCCCTGGTGTTCAGCAAGGCACTTCCCTCATGCTTAAAATTGAGCTGTGCCACCAAGGGCAGGTGGGCTAGCACCAAAATACCACTAGCTGTAGCTAAATTAGGAGAGTAAATTAGGAGAATGCAACTGGTTTTTGAACATCCCTACGCTTATTCGACTGTCCCCTCTGACATCAATTCTGTCTTGACAGGGAGACAAGAAAAGCACCAGGTCTCCTCTGTCCAAGTAAATTCCCCCTCATTTCTGTCAACTCAGTCCTTATAAAAGCGCTCTACAAATGCATCTGGATATGTCGCTTTTTATTAGTGTCATGGCAAGCCCCCTATTACAGGAGATTTACAAGTCTTCCTAGAGGCTCGGGAAACCTTCTCACTCTTTCAAAGTTACGATAAATAAGTAAAGATTTTTCATCTGCACATTACAAAGATATTTAAGCACTTGCCTTTTAGATCAGCAAAACCTAAATCTTGTCAAATTGATAGCTGCACATTATTTACCTAAATAATTCATCCTTATATGCTTCAAATGATCTTCAAAGAGGCTGTAAAGGTTCCCAGTGAATTCAGCATTCACGGTCATGAAACAAATTGTTTATGCAAATATTTTTAGCTCAGTTTTCATTTGCCACCTAGTTACCATATCCCCATCCCAAGCTCAGGGAAGGCAAAAAAAAGACTCTGTAATTATTGATGACTCCTTCTTCACCTGCCATTGTCCATGAATGGTACCCTGTGAATATTTGCAAATGTTCTGTGACCTTGTGAATTACTTTATTGTAGGATGGAAAAAAGCAGCTTTTCAAAGTGACAGGGAATCATTTACAACCTGTATAGTCTGGCAAATGACTTAAATGCAGCTCCACACACATGTTAGTGTTCTTCACATGGTATTATTTGAAAATGTATGCTTATTATTAAAATACCCTCCACTTTCAGAAAGGCAAAAAAATACAGGGAAAAAAAATAATTTGTAATCGTGGCTACACTTGCTGTCGAAAAAGTCTCATCCTACAAAATATTCTTGGTCTTACTACCCCATTTAATAAACAGCTAACAATAAAGGTTACCACATCTTGTCCATTCTGAACATCGAAAAACTTAAATAACAGTAATTATCCCAACTGACAGATCACAACCAAAATACCTAAAACTGTTTTTTTTTTTTTCTGTTGAAACTCTGAGGATGAAGAGAAGTGCTTCTCCAGGAAAGGGGCTCAGAGCCGAGCTACAGAGCGTGAACAGCATTTATTTACTTTAGAAAAGGAAGGGACTTTTGGGGCAACAGCAAGGGTGGTTTAAACCCTTCTTTACTGTTCAGTTCTTAAAAGCTTTCCACTGGCACTGTGGATGCACAGTTCAGTTGAATGACAACGAGCTTAATTTTTTTAGACTTATTTTTGCAGATACTTCATAGGTAAACTGCCAAATAGAGGTTGAAAATTACTGCACAAAAGGGCTGGGAAGCAAAGCACCATACAAGCAAATCCCATGGGGGACAGGTCAGATGATGTCCAACTACCATGGACATTAAAGGAGAATCCAGAGTTTACCAGATCATGTGATTTTTTTTTTTTTTTGCCATTTAGACTCCCCCCGCCCCATGATTTCTATGCATGTATTCCATTATGCCCTTGCTGATCAACTGCTGTCATCTGAAACTGGAATGAAAACAGAACATTTATCTCAAAAGGAAACAAAACAAGTGATCACCAATACTCCTAGAAGCCTCAACCTTCAAAAATAAGAACTTCATTTCTTAGGACAGCTAGACTGTGAAATAAGGACACAAGAAATCAATAGAATGGCAACTTGACATATAGTACCAAGTCTATAAAAAAGTTTAAGACTCACGAGCTGAGACTCACGAGCTACTTCAGTCAACTAAACATGCTCCTTAGCTGAACTCATATATATATATATATATATATATATATATATATATATATATAAAAGAAACTAGTGTTACCAAAAAAACCCAAATCTGTGCCATCTGCACTTGAACAAAAAATTCGGGTAACTGAAGGAAATACTTTGACAAGGACAAGAATAATCAAAGGTCTGGACCTGTGAGAGAAGAGTGAAGTGATCAGATTTGCTCTGAGGTCAGCAAACACATCAAAGATTGCTGCAAATAGAAACGAACTGATTTGTTCTCCTCAATGACAGTGCACAGAACAGGAATTTATGGGCTTAAACTGCAAAAAAGAAGATCTAATTTAGGCATTAGGGAAGGCTTTTTTCCAGTGGTTAAGATAACCCCGGGCAGGTTTACTGATGGAGCCTGTGGAATTTCCCATGTTGAAGACTTTTACAAACTGAATAGGCAAACTCTGCCAAAAATGGCAAAGATATCCTACCAGGTGTAAGGGGGTGGACTCCTGAAATAATTTGCAGAGCTATTCTTATGAATGTATGATAGATTCCTGGACTGAGAGATGGTAAATGCCATTGTCAAGAACAGAGGTTAGCAGTTTTTCCTGTCTGTGAGTGAGGACAGGAGGAAGGACAATGCTGACTGAAGGGTGGAAGGACACCATTTGCTTTCAAAACTCTTGTTATGAGCTCAGCCATAAGATGGTAAGCTAATGACTCCGGTATTACATAAATGGTTAGCCACAATACATGAATTATTTGTTTAGTGCGAAACACAGACATATTAGAGGTGAAAGAACATGAACAAGGTTTTGACAACTACACAGACAACAATGATCCTTCTGTCTCAGGACCTCAAAGCACTTCAACCAGGCTCACACTGCAGGTGCTGACATCCCCACCACTTTACACAGAGAGGTAAGGCAGCCAGAGCTTGGTTTTCTGCCTGCAGACAGGTCACAGTGACAGCAGGTATACACACCCCAGACAAAGCACTCACAAACTTCCCATCCTTCCAGCACCCAGCACTATTTTAACTGCCGTGAGATTTCCAGATGATATAAATCCACTGATTTCTTGATGACTACCTGAGGTCGCAGAGCATCTTCGCTAAACTGAAGAATGGCAGGGACTCTGGGGGATTGAGAAGTAACTCACTGGGGGAAAAAATGGGTCTGAAATCATCTGACAGAAGAGGTGACGTGGCTGCCAGGAGCTCGTCAGGCTCTGGAACTGCATTAGCTTCCAGATCCATGTCTGTGTCTTGTATTTTTCCACTAAAAATGGGGCTTTAGATGACTAGAAAGCTACCGTTAATGAACATGGGAACCTAGGATATGAGCAATGTTTCAGCCACCTCCGTCTGTCCTCTGTTCTGATTAGAGGACATTTATTTAAAATAAAAACGCAAATAAAAAAGAATTTGTCATGCGAGTATATTTATAAACAAGTCAAGTAACATTTCCACCCAGATCTAATTCTAAAATTACAAGTACACTTCCAGCTGAAACGAATGACAGCACAGTTACCTTTGCAGCAGCATCTGCTCCAAGCACTTGCTCGCATGTTTGCTGTCCCTAGCAAACAAGACAATACTGCTCCAGTGCAAACGGAGGCTTGGGAAAGGAGATAACGCCCCAAATCATCATTCCTCAGGCTCACCAAAGAGCTGGTACAGATTCGATAAACAAACTATTGGAACTCTCTGACAGCAGTCAAAAGGGAAATTTATTCGTCGAGTCTCATTTCCAAGTTTATGAAATATGTTGGACTAAAAAAATCACTCGTTGCACATCAGCAACATTTTAGAAAAAGACCTTTTGAAAGCCAGTCGCCTTAACTAGCCAGGGTCACTCACTGCCAGACACAGCTTCCTGCTCATGAGGACTTTTCAGATGACTCCAAGGCAGGAGCCTTGTCACCGGGAGCTTTATACTGTGCTGAAGAAACACCAATGTATTGGGTTTGTCAAAGGACAAAGACTTAGCAGCACGCAATGCACACCTTGTGCAATGATGCTCAGCTCCAGGCTTTTCCTGGAAGGCATCACTTGCTCACACTGGGTACCACTTTCCTACATGGTTTTGAACACAGGTTTTGGCAGGACCCCAGTTCCTGCTGCCCACCGGCAAACACTCATCCAGCTGCTCCATCCAGGCCTCTGCGTGCAGTGTGACCACCGTCCTTGCAGGCATCCAGCTTTCAAAGGTCCAGCATTCCTCGGCACCACCTTTCAGCAGCAGGCTCTCAAATGAGGACAGATCACACACCTGTTTTTATACCTGGAGGTTGAGCCTCTGATGTCTTACCTTATAAGCATGTATGCTACATCTTCAGACTAGCTGTCCAAAGACATCTTCAATACGTTTCAATCATTAGATTGCCCACAGAGCTGTTATTTTCCTATCTATTTTAGCTGCTGGAGTAATCTGACCACGTATTTTATCTAAAACCTCCTCCAACCTAGTAAGATCTTACTGCACACTGCATTCAGTACAGTACTGCCACGAAACCTGGATTTCCCTTAGATATTAACATCAGCTCTTCCTACTCAAGGGATCACTCCTGCCAATGTGGTAAAAGACGTTTTCCTGTCAAACCTCTGAATATGGAGACGTCAATACTACCCTTCAGGGCAAGCCCCAAAGTTTCCAAGCTGACTAAGAAGGAGCAGCTGTTCATTAGATATTTTTTTTCCCAGGACAAAAAACTTTTTCAAGCTGAGAATTAAATTTAGTTTACCTTTTTGGGATCTCTCTGTGCCTGGTAAGTTGGAAACTTTACAGGAACAACTAGTAGAAGGGAAACTCAACATGGGACACAACAGACTGAACAGGACAGATTTTCTATTTCTCTCACCTTTCCCTCTCTTCCTCACCCCAACACGCCTTTTACCACCTCCTCGCAAGTGATGGGGTGGTAGATGATGAGAGGGTTTGTCTAGAATCTCACAATCTAATAAAACTCTCTGGCTCAGCTTCAGCAACAGTGTTGGTAATTATATAGGGGAAAAGTGCCAAAAATATTCCAATTAGACTCAGTCCTATTATCTTTTGCAGCTGCCTTTGCTGCGGAACTTCCAGAGCTCTTTACCCTGTGTACCTAAGATCTTGAAACTTTTCTAAAGGAAAATGAATAACAAAAAGCACCTGAGTGCCTGTCTGAAAACTGCAGCTCTGGACCACCTATGAAGACGTGGCACTGTGTGCCCTATGGCCTAACACTTCCTCTCAGTTGCAAGTATACACTGAATTCAATAAATTTATGTATAAGTTTGTGTCTTCCATTATTCTTGCTCATCTTCTTAAGGATGCTGCTGTTGTATGTGCTGGTTTTGAACATCAACTCAACATTTAAAAAACAAAAAAAAAAAAAAGCTGACAGCTAATTTAGTTTCAGTTTTCATCTCCCACTCTGATGGATGGGATCAGGTCTCCAGGTTGGACTTACAGTACAGGATGTGGTGTTTCCTGAACCTATTCTTATAGCCATAAAGGCTGTATTATAATCATGGCAACATTAATACTGAGCCTATTGCTACGTTTTGGAAACTAAAGGCAATACTACTAAAGAAAGCATCTATGAACTACGAGATACGATATAATCATCTTGGCATTTTTCTGAATGATAATTCAATTGTCTCCATCCTACAAATATGCAGGCTTTGCTCAGGTCAATCAATCTGTTATCAAACATAATACAGCTATTTGGAGTTCCAATTAGCAACAAAGATTAGGAGAACATCAAATTAACTTTTTATGTATTTACATACAATTAATTTTCATGAGAAACATTACTGGATAAAAAGACAGTCTACGTGAATGTCTCTGATTGCCTTGCATGGCACTGCAACTTGCTTTTCATTAATCTAATAGCTTTGCTGAGTGCTCATGCAACCATTTGCTTACTCTGAATGCAATGAAAATTAAGATTATTTCTAACTATTGATGTTAAAGGTCCATTTGAACATGTTTCCTACCAACCTCTAGACCTGAAGTAGGTCAACTAAAGTACAGGTTAGTCAGATCGCAACAATTTTTGAAGGGCTTTACTCAGTGATTTTCTTGGCTATCCTCTCAAAACTGAAAATACCACCTACCATCAACGACATGATTTCAGACCCTACCAAATCATAACTATGCAATGGGTTTTATACTAAGCAGCTGCAAACCCCAGGCCAAAAGAGAATCATTACTGTCATTTATTAAATCAACAGCATAAGCTATTTGGAGAAGGTCTGTGTTTTGAATTACACCTGCACTGGACCTTATGGAACTGCACCTCAACTTCAACAGGGTGTCTCTGCAATGCCACACACTAAACCACCACCACCACCAGCAAGAGACTGGTAACACGACCCATGGCACATCTTACTGCTACTTCTGCAGTCTGGAGAATACTATTAATCCTCAAAACCTTTACCTGCAATAAGATGTTGCCAGGTACCTCAACATTACCTAACTTCTTGAAAAGCACAGCTACCATCACCGTTCTCTAAAACTCTTCCCTTCAGACATCATCTATTTATACACACTTAGGCATCATATCTAGAAAGTAAACTACAAGCTTCTGCTGCTTGCTGGGGGCTGGAGGGGGAAGGAGGCATGGAAAGCATGCTCTGATTTGAATCCTGTATTTTCCTATCTTAGCAAGGGAAATTGGAGGAGAAGGACATGCTTCTCCACCCAACTTCCCAGCCCCACTGGCACATTCATGCTGCCCATGTTCCCATGTCCCACAGCCAGAGCACCCCAGCTCCTTCCCCACAGGGTGCCCAGCCAGGATGGCTTCTTGCCCTGCACCAGCCTTCAGGCAGGACCCTCCTGAGCTGAGCACCGTCATTTCTGACCAGGTCTCTCTTGTTTGGTCCCAGGTTATCAGTTGCCTCTTGTGAGAAAATGCCCTTCCAATCTCCTCTAGCTGGGGCAATACCTTTGGGACCGGTTCTTTGGCTACACACCACAGCAGCTCCACTTTGTACCTCAATCCCGCCACGTGTGCCAGAAAAGTTGTCCCCACAGACTCTTTAATAAGAACAAGTGATGACTCACTGAATTAAAGCACCCTTAGTCCTAGTGGCTACAAATTTAGCACAGAACTGCAAAGTTTTCTGCTGAGCTTCAGCCTGCCCTTGATTTCCACCCAGCCTTGCAGAGAAGCATCCCAACACGACAGAGAAAGGATGTTTCACCCCGTGCCACCCTCGTAGGTGAACGGTGGGGAGGGCACTGGGAGGAAGCTCCACGCAACCCCTGTAGCTTGGCAGGGAGGCTGGCCAGGCCACCAGGGGAGGGAAACAAAACAACACCCCTCCCTTTGTTCACCAGCTGGGTCCCCACGGCTGCTTGCAGACACGAAAAACACTGCTCTGCCCCCACAGCCTCAGCCCTGGAAGCGGCGTGGGGACGACTGCCCTCAGAGCCCTTCACCACCGCCGACGGAGGACCCACAGATAGAAGCACTACCCTCTGGCAGGGTCTCCTGCCCCCATGCCCCTGGGTCTCCACCACAGCTCTCAGCTGCTCTTCTCCTTCAGGCAAACATTTCCACTTCCTCATCACAACCCAAATCTCCACAGTCGCTTCCCCTGCAAATCTGATTAGAGCTATACATTTTATCACATTCTCTAAATAATGAGTTATTCACATCCACAGTTGCTCTCCTATAGGTTTGTTTATCCATCTATTTACATTGGCAAGCAGTCACCCTTGTAACCATTACAAACTAACCATTGGTGAGACCAAACCAGCATGTTGTCCTGAAAACGGCCACGGCCTGCTAGTCCTGCTGCAATAACTGGCTTCTTTGCACATACTCATTTAAGCTGACATTTCTCCCCAGCAGTTTCATTATTCCAGCCATCAGCCAGCAAGTCCACCCCCCCTTGGGAAAACTCTGCCTTCTTGATTGCCTCATTCCTTTGACCAGTGGCAGGTCTGGTCCTGTTTGGATTCAGCCTCCCCCAGGTCATGTAAAATGAAGGGGGGAGCAGGGAACAGGGACCCTACGAAAGGTGCAGGCTTTATATGCTAATAAGTCCCAGGTTAGGGCTTGATGGCTGATAGGCAGCTTGATGCAGGCAGCACTGCTGCAGGGCAGGTTTCAGGCAGGAGCAGGTGCTGGGGCCAAGAGGCATGTGTGCACCTCACTAATGGGCTTCAGACAGGACATTCCAGCACCTCCGAGGTGACCCATTAACGACTTGCAGGATGCGGTAATGAATATAGGGCAAGTAAGTCAGCGCACGCCCCGCAAGGCAGCCTATTGAGCCCACGCTTCCAAGAGAAACCTCAGAAATTAAACCTTTGCTGTGTTAAAAGTATTGGCAACAGTACGTAAATGTGTTTTGATACATTTATAGACGTTTCCCTCACCGCTACCGCCGACTGTGCCTGTGCCTGAATTTCCTGGACTAAACTACAGAAACCACCACCGATATGGCTGCTCAAAGCCTATCAGGAAATGAATGTGTCGTGGGTTTTAGACATCACCCACTCTATGCTATTAATTACATTAATGGGGTGCTTTTCTAGAGACCAATTTTGCCACTCTTGCTCTTTGCTTCAGCCGTGCTCCAATCGAGAAATCAAGAGAGTCAACTCTGGAATCAAGGAATTACTTAGGCAAATGGAAAACTGGAAAAGGACCTGAAAATCAATCAGAAAAAGGACCTGAAATTCTCTCTTAATCACTCTTTTGATACTATGATGATAAGAGGCTTATTTGTACCTTAGAAGGCTGAAGTTTTCTCATCCCTTTAGAGCAGTAAAGCAAAAGCAGCAAAACAAAGAGTATCAAAACCATGTATGAAATGTCACCACAAAAATACAGCACAGTTATGCACAGATTAGCAAAAAGAAAATACCAGTGATAACAGATGTGTTTGGCAGGGAGGGGACTGTTTTCGCACTGCAGAGAAAAGCAATTAGAACTATCCAATATCCCAACCACTTTCAAAGGGATGGTTTGTTTGATTGTTTTTTTTTAAATGGTTGCAGGGCTGAGACAAATTTTGCCAACATTCAAACCAAGTTTTTGTGACGCTCATAACACCTTCCCACTAGAAACAGGGGGCAGGTTGTTCTCCATCGGCACATTCCCAGTGGGGCCCTACCAACACACGCAGCACCCGCAATGCATCTCTCACACAGAGAAAAGGCAAGAGATTTTTTTTTTTTCCCTAGATAATCTGAGGCTTCTTGGGGAAGCCCATATATTATTCACTAGAAATTTCTAACACCCGTTAAATTATTGTTAAAGGTCAACATTTAATATTCCCCACAAGAATGGATGTTTTGTTGCCCTTCAGAGTAAATGTTTGCAGTAAAATCTCTCTAAGCGCAGGTCACACACATCCCACACCCCTCTCAAAAAGGAAGCGAGCAAGCCAGCTGGGGCAGGGACATGCCCTCCCCATTATTTTCCACTGTCAGCTTTAATTTCACTGTTTTAACTCAGTCCTCAGTGCCTGCTGTCACAAAGAAAGTCCTCGACACGACATAGCAATAGTGAGACTGGCTAGAGCACTCTGAGTTTACTTTTCTTCAGAGGGGAAAGGGGATGGCTCTTAAATGTCAAAGAAAGGTTGGGGAACACCAGCTTTCAGCCTGAGCTACCAGATGGAGTGAGTCATCTCCCCAATTTCACATCCGCTATCACAGCCTTCAGGTCAGCAATGCTGTGGATTTTACACACAATGACACAAACCACCTCAGGGTTGGACTTTCCCGGGGGACAGAGCCTGCTCCTGCTATATACCCTCTAAGGGGCCAGCACCCTATGGCACCCAGTGGAAGAGCAGCTTAGTCCTGGGCAGTTTCTGCTCCCTGGAGCTGTGGCTACAGGAGACACGTCCAAGCAGCTCTGCACAGATGTCCCTCCACCTCTTTTTTAACTCCTCATGCTGCCAAGCTGAAGATTTTTTCAGCTATGTGGTTCTTCTTAGGATCTCTTCTCCTTTTCTTATTTTGTGGAGAGCAAGGAGATTTAGCATCCTTGCCCTAAGCGCTCCTTCCAAAGGAGCGGCAGAAGAAATACCTGTATCTCCCAGGGGAAGGAATTAAGCTAATATCTCACTGCAAGCATCCTTCAAGGTGATGCTGACAATAGTGTCTGCCGTTAATGCGGCTGCAATAGCTTATATATATATATCAGTGTGGGTACCCAGCTGGAAACATTTAGAAACATCGATCCCAAAGTCCCCAAACATGGCACTAAAATTTATGGCTGGACTACCTCCTGATCATCAGTGTGTACATGCTGCCCGTCTGAGATATGAATATTTGCCATCACCTCCCCCCGCTCCCATCAACTACTCTTGCTCCTGCAGAAGTAGTTCATTTAAAGTCAGTGGGATCTATGCAGAAAATTTTCAGTATCTATTTCACCCTGTTGATAATGTCTATAAATTACTTGGAGAAACCAGCTGTAAAATTGCTAAATTGCTGATGACATGAAACTGAAGGGAGTAGTAAATACAAAGCAACCACAAGAGAGATCCAGAGGGATTCAGATCACTTATGTAACTAGGCCAGTACACTGAAAATTAAATTTACTGCGGAGCAAACGTAAACTATTGCTCAGTTATTGGAAAACTGCAGAAGCAAAAAACCTGCACTTGTGAACTGAAACACCAGAGAAAAGGACCCTAAAACAGCAGTAGACACCTATCAAAAATCTCTCTTGAAGGAAGAAAACTGATCCAGCAGAGCCACCACTGTGATGGGATCTGTAGTAGCTGGGAAAAGCATGGCCCTGGCAGGGGGCTGAGCAATTTGTTGATCATGCTCTGCTTGGAGACTATAGGGCAGCTATGAGAGGAGGCTGCAAAGAGAAAACACCCTTTCTTAGCAGGCAGAATTGCTGTTTGATTGTGAGCCCCACCGAAGGCAAAGTGAGCTGCTCAGGGATACAAGGAGAAGCTCCCAGACCCGCTGGCCATGCCTGCGGCAGCCAGAGAGGAACCCCAGGCACCTGAGCCCAATGAAAGTTCCGAACCGAGAAATGCACTGAGGCAAGGAAATGCGTGAAGGGGTCGTGGATATAAATAACAGCTTCCTAGATTATCTAAGGAAGAACTAACTTGTCTCAAAAAGGCATGCAAAATCACCTGTGCGTTACTTCATACACCTGCTAAACCCGTAAGAGCCCAGAGGCTGGAGTTCAGGGAGAATGGGAGCACAGTGCAGCAGCCTAGTAATCCCATAGGGGCAGCTCCACCATAGCCATGACACTGCCCCAGCACCGCTGGACACCGACACCAGGAGCTGAGGGAGCAAGGCGAGGACACCCGCCTGCCCTGGCGACTGGGAGCCCAGCAGCAAGGGCTGCCCTGGTGGGGATGGCCACTGCGCAGCAGCGAGGAGGAAGGGGAGGATGCTGATGGTGGGAGAAGCCAGCGGCCGAATCTGGTCTTTCGTGAGCATGACATTTTTCCAAGGCTTTGCACTTCACCTACTTTGTGCAGATTCTTGCAAGGACAGGGAGGAGGCATGCCTGCCACCAGGCAGCTTCTCTGCCAGACCCCAAATCCTTGCTCCCAAAAATATCTGACCTGGGCCATGCAATGTATTTCCCTTAATCTTGCTCTTGGAAATATCTGAGCTATTTTGGTTCAAATTCCCTCCCACTCCAAAATTAAAACAAAATATGCAAAAGCATCGGTTTTGCTGACCTTCCTGGGGAATTTCAGCACAGGTATTTACAATCTGGCAACACGACAAACAGCTGATGAAGTTCCAAAGTGCAAGAAGTCAGTCAAAGGACTTGATTTGCAGAGATTGCTACCTGCATTGCATACCTTATTTTAAAATTACAGAAGCAGAGACAGGATCCCCACTACAAAACATGCAAAAACTGTCTAGCGGATACAGAGAAGTATGTGCTTTGCTTTAACACAGCAGATCACCAAGTTGATACTTCTGCCTCCAGCAGCAATATCTAATGCTACAGCAAAAGGTGAAAGTCTCAGGCTTCAGTGATGCCAGGTCCTGAGTGCTCCTGTAAGGTGCTGGGTGCCCCCACCTCCCCCAGCCTTCACAGCGTGCCCAGAGATGCTCAGTGCTTCCTCAGCCACTTGCGGGACCAAGGCCCCAGGTGACTGCGCAATGTGGCAAACCATCTTCCCCATCTCTGGAGAAGCAGTTATATCCTGAAGCATGAAACTTGCTTAGCTCTATTTTCATATGCATAACAGAGTATCTGACATAAAATTATATAATCCCTAAAAATAAATAAATAAATGAATAAATAATTTCGATACTTGACTCAACAGCATATAACAAGCATGAGATAAGAGGAAATTTAAGGAAAAGGTTATTTTTAAGTGGAAACACACAATGGCCTCAAAAAGTAAAACCAATATGATAAAGAAAAATATTGAAAAGGTAATTAAAAATGTTATTAGATACCATTTCAGGAGAATAGAAAATTAAAAAATAATCAGCATTGATAAGCCAAATCTCCCACTCTTCTTTCTTTCACACATGAAATTTTATTGTCTATAAATCTGTACCATGTTTTGCAATACAGAACAGAAAAGCTCGTGGTTTTTTAATTTTCCATTTTCTTTTCAGAAATGTAATATGGTTAGCTGGCTGCTAATCCAAACAGGAATTTCCCAAATGTCTTTCCCTTTCTTTACCCAGGCCGGGCCCCTCTGCGGCAGCCTGCTCTCCCTGGGCAGGGAGGCTCATGCTCCCAGGTTCCCTGGGGTCCCTTTTGAACCCATGATCACCCTCAGCCCCATTTCAGGCAGGGAACCAGGTTTCCAAAATGTTGAGTCTCTCTGAAATGAATAAAAATTGACAGTGAGACACAGGGTCAGAAGGAGCCAGTGGGCATGCTGGCTCTCACCTGCCTGCAGCACAGAGGACAGGAGGGGGCTGGAAGGAACCTGGGGACATGGGGACAAACAGGGAACACAGGGCACTTGTCGAGGAGGGATTTGGGATTTCCGTGCTTGGGTGACACAGGCATACACAAATCCATTGAGAAAGCCGCTTTTAACAGCTAATCACAAATTGCCCACTTTCCATTTGAGGCTCTGCTGGGTTTTTTTTCCTTCTGCCTGATTTTAGCTCCTAATTCCACCACACACCAAGGCTTTTGCTCTAGGACCCCACTGCATCTCGGTGCTCAATTGGGAAGTCTCCTGAAACGTGTTTTGCCTTGCAGTGCCTATTGTGGGGTTTCTACCAGCAGCACCCAGTGGAGATAAACAACCCAAGAAGCAAATAAAGAAACTGATGGGTTTGGGTTTTTTTTTTTCTCTCCTCTCCACCTGATGAGATTTCAAAACAGACACCCGCTCATGAATAAAGAAAAGGTGGTTTTGGTTTTGTTTCTAAGATAATTAAGTTTTGTGTATTTTTAGTGCCAAGGAAAATAGTTACAGAAGAAAAGGAATGAAAGCAGCATGGATGCTAAAATACCAATTTTCCAGAGCTCCATCTTCCCACATCTTCACAAAGGGAACAACTGGGTGTCAATGAACATGGTTTTAAGTCATACTGAAGTCAGTGGGACAAAGGCACATGCTTAAATGCTAAGTTTGAACAGGTCAGACTCTGAAGGACCTTCACTCAGCCCAGGGCCTCCTTCTGGAGTAAAAAAATCAAAATCAAAGGACTATCATAGGACATGAGATCTCCCACGCTGCCACAGCAGCTGATGGGGATTTAAAGGCTCTGCAGAGAAGGAATAAAAAGATGGTAGGAGAGGGTTAATGTCTGTAGAAAGGTTTGACAGGTGGCAATCAGGTTAAGTGCATTTGTATGAGAAATGCTAAATGAGAATGCCAAGCTTTGCCTTGGACAGGAGCTGTGTTTGCATTGCCTGCAACAGGGAGGTAACTGAGTCTTGGATCTCTGCAGCTCACAGTGAAACCGAAGAGAAAGGCAAGATGGATAGTAATTGCCACAGGTAAGAAGTCTGGGTGTAGCTGTGAACATACTGGGTCAATACTGATAAACACACCAATCTATATGGTTTCTGACACGAGGTGCTCTACTCTTGTGTTTGCTGAAGCTGAATTACTACCATCTCTCACCCACTCGTTCTCTCCCCAGAAGGAGCAGCATGCAGGAGGACACCTTTGTCTGAGCAGGGCTGGTTTGTTCAAACACACGTGGCTATGCATTCGTGCTGGGACACCTAAAGACATGCTCCTCATGAAAGCTCCAAACTGACACCATGACACAGGACAATCTCGTAACTCTTCCGTGAGCAGACTGGGCTTTTAGCGTGGCACATACTAACAAAGTAAAAAGTCTACCCCAACAAGCAAATTCGTGTTTAGGACAATAGCTAACACCTTATCAAGTCAGATGTCTACTCAAAAACTGTCTTTACCTAAGGCCTGACCTTACCAGAGCTGAGTGCATCCAGATTCAAGTGAAGTCAACACCTTGTTGGCAACTTTAGTTTAGCAGTATTAAAGGTGCTTGTGTTTCCTCAAAGAAGAGGCAAGAGCCCTGTGGGAAAAGCTGGTGGACAAGGTTCTGAAGGAGCAACATTCATTTCTATAAGCAGACTGCACTTAGAAAAAAATAACACCAAAAAACATCTGTGCGTGTTTTTGCACAGAGCATGGCTTCTACCTCTGGTCCCAAGCCCATAAAGACCTCTTCAGCTACTTTAGATGATGGCATGTCTGTGGGAATCATGCTTACAAAAGAAAAAGAAATGCTCAAAAAAATATAAATGGAACCATTAATTTCTCTCTGTCACTAGCATTTTCCTCACCACCAACCAAGTCAACGTCTCAGTAACTATTTATTTACACGCACAGCACCCAAGGATTCATTCCAGAGACATCAGAAATAACTTCCAACCCTTTGAAAACAAGTCTTGTGCCTCTACTGACTACCAGGTCACTCCAGCTTGAGGGTCCTTAAGGACACAGCTCCTGACTTGGAACTAATGCCTCAAGCTCCAGCTTCAGCTGCCACTGGAAACATCTCCTTTGGTGCTCTGGGTTCACTTTACCATTTGAAAACTCACTTTGAAATGATCTAAGCTTACAAAAGTTTAAGAGTTACATTTTTGGAGGAATGCCACTTGGGCCGTGACTCAGGAAAGCAGGTACTGAGCTCCTGCTGCCACCACCAGGACTCCAGCACACATGTCAAACCCCACAGGTACTCAAGTGTTTCCTCGATACTGGGACCTGAGCTTACAATACTTTCTGGCCACTGAGCCAGCCATGGTGATGCCCACTGGCTGTGCCCAGCAGGGCACGATCACCACGCAAAAGGCAATCCCTGCCACCAGAAGCCTGCAGCATCTACAGTGGAGGTCCCATGGCCCTTCTCGAAGCAATCTTCATCTTTTTCCCATTAATTCCACCTATTTTTTCCCCTGCTGCTGCATTCATCACTATTTATGTCCCACCTGACTGCAAATAATTGATCCCTGCCCACTCTGAAACTGTTCTTTATGTATTTGTAGTTATTGTGTCTCTCCTCAGTCATCTGTCTGTGCACAGCACTCATCCTCAGCCTTTCTATTACAAGCCTTCTGCTTCCAAATCTTTTGTTATTTTTTTGTTGATCCCCTCTGACTATTTTCTAGTATATCCATTTAGATTAACAATGGTACCCAAAAGTAAATACAGCACAGGAAGCCTAATGGCAGCAGAGCGTAATAAATTACCCTGCCTTGCAGCTGACATGCCTGCTACTCACTAGCAACCAGCAACTTTGGATGCCAACTCCAAAGGAACTGGGAGAGGCTTGACTTTCAAAAGGCATAATACATCACCTCTTTGAAGTACAGGGTTTTTTTTCCACAAGCAGTACCCAGTATCAAGAATCACTTCTGAAATAAAAAACAAAAGAAACCCCAGCTGGTTACTTTACTTCCCACAGCTGGAGTTCAAACCTCAGTCCTACGAGGACCGTACCATGGGAACGCTCAGGTAACCCATCCTGAGCCCCTGGCTCTTCTCCGGGCCACTAACTCTGTACTTAACATGCCTTCATACTCTGTATATTTAAATTTTCCTTCCTGCCTGAATCATGCTGTTTCTTTGCTCACTCTTTTTCACCAGCTTTGAGCTATTTGTCCAATCACTCCGTAACAGACTTCATTTTAAACAAAATCAACAATCACCTTTTTAATTTATAAAACACATTTTGTAGCACACAGGCCCCTTCCAGGGCTGCCCATGTAAACCAGAGATATCTCACAATTTTGCATGGACTTAAGCTCATCCCTATTCAATGAATTTTTTCTCTAGTTTCAAGTCCAAGGACTCCCTCACCCTCATTGAGCACGGTGTGGACAAACCAGCAAGCCAATGCACAGCCCAATAAATGGGAAGGAGAAATCCATCCATTTGCTCTTTGTTTTGACTTATAACCAGAGCTCCTAACCGTCAATAAAGTTAAACCAAAATTGAAGCAAAAATAACCTGTTGTGGTTTCCCCCAGCCAGGTCAAACCCTTTGAGAGGAAATGAAACATTCCCATCACCTACTTCCACCACATTGCACATCCCTGCAGAAGCAATACTACACCACACAAGCGCAGAGAGTCCCATGCTCCTGGGAAGCAATGAGTGTGCTGTATACCCGCACCTCTGAATGGTCCACACTTGAGCTGGACATCCAGCATCCACAGACATGCAGTACAACGTAGATGCACTGTGTATCATATGTATCCACTGTAACTTCTATGCATGTGCTACAGAGATGGTTTTAGCATGCACAAGAGACGTTTCCAAGCATCAGAACATGCCTGGGAGTGTCAGGAACAATGAGAAACATACAGTTTTCAAATCCAGCATGAATGCAGAAAAAAGGGACACATCTGGGAAAATCTGAATCTAAAGTGACCCCTCACTAGTGTTGATAGAAGAATGTCACAGTGGACAGGCAAATAGCCTTCCAGAAATTCAAAAATAATACCCTTTCCCTGTAGCCATGAGGCAAGGAAACACACCTACTAAGAAGCACTCCAAAATTACAACACGGACTACGGATAATATGTACTTCCAAAACAGAAAGCATCATACTACGGACCATGTTCTCTTGAAGTAAATCAATGGATGCTGTACATACGTACCACACAGACCTACTACCACAGTGCAAAACTATGCAAAACCTTGAACCACAAGTACTAGGGAGCCCCTCTATGTGCCAAGAGGAGGTAGGAACTCTTCGTCCACCCAAATGAGACCCGACCAATGGATACTGCACAGTCTCAGCCAAGAAGTCGCACTCACATGCTTCCCCCGAACCAATGCCACTGTATCAACCTTCAATCAATAAATCCCAAGAAGTGGTGCTTCTGCTGCCTAATTCCACTGAGCTGCCAGCCAAACTCAAAAACCCTGGCACTTGTGGCTGCTGGCATCGCAAGGCTGTTATGACATCATGTTCAGACATAAGATGGAGAACAGCCTGACCCAGACATGGCAGGCAATGCCAACACCATCTCAGAGCAGCTGACTTGCAAACTCAAAGTGCTGAAGTTTACTCTGGATATTCAAGGCATCTAGAGGGAACTGCAGTCCAGAAAGGCTTATTAGGGTAAATTTTCCATTACTAAGTCCCCCCCTTAAATGAACACTGTATATAAACTACAATTTTCTACAGAACCTTTATTGTCTGAAATGCACTTTTCCCACAACTCACTTTGTATATTTTCAGCAATCATGACAGGCAGAAAATACTCACCCTCCTTTGGCACTCATCTCTGTAATTTTTACCACTAACTGTCTTGTTTGTTTTAAATAAGGACAAGCCCCAGGTAAAAGCACTTAATTATAGTGCTGTATGGTACCCTGGCATCTCATAAGATTCCTGTATTTGCAGACTCAAGACACGTAGCAGGTCGCTAGTATACAGATAATAAATGTGTTTCGTGTCTTTGATTACCAGCTACTGCTGCTTCTTACTTAATAAGTATTTGAGAGAAAAAGGGAGTCCATGACAAATGCACCCATAGTACACTGAGAACATCAAGCTGTGTTTTGATATTTCACATAAGGGCTTAAACAGTACATGAATCCTTCTGTCAGCTGTCTCCACATGCATGAATTTATCACTGGCATATGACAGGGTAATGGGGACCTGTGTCTTTGGGTGATATGGTGAAAGCAAGCTTCTGCACAGGCCTGGTTCTGAGCCCACTATGTCAGCCGTCTTAAAGGCCTTTCCAGGCTGAGACCAACCTTAAATCCACTCAGCGGTCACAGCACAAGCAGAAAAGCCCTGCCATGTCTTCGCCATGATCTAAAGGACCCGCTTGAATAAACTAGATGATACTCCAGTACATATTTTATCAGTTAATCCTCGGGCAAAGCTTATGGTTTAGAGGCAACTGTGGCAACAGTATTGGGATGCTAAGTCTATTTATTTAAATAAAAGACTGTTTGAACTGCATTTATAGGACAATGAGAAGTTCATGTTTAATATATTCTCCAACACCTTTCCCAACGTGCTGTACTCACCTGACCAAAGCTCCTCTGACATGCATAAGCAGTACCAAGGGTCAGGGGCTCAGATCAGCTGACCACAAAGGTTTAAACTTCATCTGCCAGCCACCCTCTTCTCCCCTAATGTGTGACTGGCTGAAAAAGCCCAATGTATATATTTTCAAACCATAATTCTTTTTATTTGCTGTCAGGTTTCTGAGCCTCTGGAGCACACATGCTTCCTATTTTTCAGCTCTTTTGCACAGCCACGGCATGTAAAAACTGACGTGTGTGGTGGGGGTGGATTTTGAGGGAAGGAGGAAAATTAAATGAATGCAGCAATTCTTCTAAAATCCCACTGTAGTAGCTGGGGCTTTAGACAGAGTAAGGAAACAGTCCCTGAAACACTAGCAATAAAATCACAGAAGCTGGCAATAGTGTCGCTATTTGAGATGCACAAAAGCACCAGCATCCGGACCTCAGCAAACTGGAGGTCTACGATCAGCAGCAGCAAACAGCACTGAAAAAAGAAAAAAAACCTGTAGGTTATATACCAACAGCAGCATGTTTTCAATGCTGTTTCCTCTGCCAAAAAGGAAAGCAGGTTTATAATCCACAGTCTAAGTCGGACTTTGTGGTCACGTTTTCAATCACACCAGTTCTATCCCCAACACTGTCCGAGCTGATGTGAACCAGAACAGTGTCAAACTCTTCCATCTGTCTTGCTATTTCTTCTTACTCCGAATTTCCAAACCCTCCCTCGAGAGGCCAGGAATAACTGGTTAATCAAAAACACCCTATGGTTTGGGATAAAAAAATGCTAACAGCAATTCTTTTTATGAATCTAGCATTCCTGCTTGCAATCCACAATAACCCCACTTTAGTTACATGATGGTATCACCCTGCTTTGAGTGGATGAAGAACTCATATTTTCCTGTTTACATTCAAGTTATCAGCTGATATTCTAGAAATAAAAAAAAATCAAAACCCTTCCTACCCAATTCTTTTAAACCACTACTATATTAAAAGTTACATCATTAAATAAACAGTTCCCATGGCCCCAACTAAGCAATGCTTCCACTGAAAAATTCTGCTTTTTTTTTTTGGTTTTGTTTTTGAAAGCAAGTATTTAACTATCAGCTCCTTGGTTTATCCTTGCTTTTGAGAAAAGTTGTTTTGAGTAATCAGATTAATAATGTTGCAACTAAGTTTAATTTTCATGGGAAAATTATTTACATGCTTCCATTGTTGAAGACTGATGGAAGATAAGAACCAACCTCTCTTTCAGAGCTGCTGAATATGCAGAACCTCAACAGAACTCATCGACTTGATTATATATCAATTTATGTTTATGCAAAACTTAATATGAATGTATCTTTGCCTTAAAGGCAATAATCTGTTCCCCACATACTTACTTCATTCTCTTACTGAATGCCTCCCCTAATGAATAATTGCAATAATTAATTTTTATAAAAACGTTCTGGAAAACTCTCAGGCCATTTTTAACCAGACAATTTTGCCATTACATTTGCCACATACAAATGCTGCAAATAGAAATACTGTTCAGCTTTTCAAATTGCTACTAAATGCTTTGTAAAGCAATGAAGTGGCTAACTCTCTGCCCACCCCTTTGGGCAATGTATTTCTGTAACCTTCACAACCTTTACACAAAAGAAAGCAAACTATTCCTGCAGGAGGAAAACCAGGGAATTCCATACAGGATTCTCCTTACTTCGAGAGCCTCCATCTATTCAACATTCATGAAAATATTATTATTTATGATTTCTCCCTCAAGGAAGGACCTTTCTGAAAATGTAAGAATACCCTAAACTACCATTTTAGAGGGAAAACAACAGATAGATTATTCAAGATCAGTAAAGTAGCTTTACGCACACAGCTCACATTGATTTTATTAGGTTACAACCCAAGGAAATTCCTGTGTTGGGGAAGAACCCAACAACAACACAAGTGCTACTGACAGCCAGATGTGCAAGAGCTAATCTTTGGAAAAGAACAGATCCTCCAGAAGTAGAAGCATGGAAAAATAAAGTATGGGAAATCCTTTCTTCAGGGGAAATAAAAAAAAAAAAAAAAATTGACAGATGTAAAGCTGAATCTAGCTGATTTTCACAATGCATGGTTTTACTTTTTTTTTTTTCAGAATGTGAACAAAGTACACATGTAGTAGAAAACATTGACTGAATACAAACTACATTTTTAAAGGTAGCAAAAGCCAATTATTACAAATTTTAAAGTAAAAGGTTAGATGCTTAAATTAAAATTTCCCTTGAGTTACAAATGTTCTAGCCCAAACTTTCAAAATGCCTCTTTTTTTTTCCTTTGGCTTTCTGACAAATTCTCATTCTTTCTCTTCATAAAGCCATGGTTCTCCTTCTATATCCTTGCTTGAGACACACCTCACAGAGCAAACGTGTAAGTGGTAGCCAACATCCTTCCACATGGATTTATACACATCACTCAACATAAATGAGCAAAACAACATTCCCTTGATCATTCCCTCTTCCTTTTTGACTTCCTTTGGCCCGTCTTCTCTTTGCTATCCTCTGCGCTCCAAACTTCTCCTTTGATCTGTCCTCACCATACCATCAGATACTTGTAACTCCATCATCATATCTTGAAAATTGACAGCTAAATGGGACAGACTCAAGCTATCACTTATTTTTCTGCCTCTCAACGAAGCCCAAGGGCAAAGGGAGAAATGAAGATGAGCCCAGCAGGCAGCCACATATGATTAGCTTCAAGTGCTGCCCACCTGCAGGTTTTCCCATGCAATACCTGAGAGATGGCTTGGTGCCTGAGCTCTGCATCTGTACAGCACACCCTAACAACAGCTGCCTCCTTCAAAAGGTTGTTTTGCAGCTGAGAGTAACACCTTCCATGATGAAAAGCACTAAGTGCTTGATAAAGGTCAACGCCACTGTGCCCATGGTGAAACAAGCTATTTGCATGACCTTCCTCCAAAGTACCACCAATATGGAGACTTCTTGGAGTTTTGCAGGCATAAATGCTGACTTAGACATATGTTAAACTCCAGCACTACCACATGGATATTACCTTTCCTGGGCTCCACAAATGAGACACGAGTTCCTATCTGGCACACATACCTCTGAACCCATTCCTGGTGCCTGCAACCCAGCAGAAGACCATCACAGGCAGAGAAGCAACTTGTGTCTGCAGAGCTGTGTCTGCATCTGCAAGGCTGGTAACAGGCGTGGAAAACAGGGCACATGTTTATTCTGAGGCAGCACAGACTATTCTATACATGCTACAAACATTGGAGGGACTGCAGTTTTGGCCAGAGGTGGCTCAAGCCCCTTCCCCTCTGCATGCACAGAGCAAATCCCAGCTGCCACCCTCCAACACCACCACCACTCACGCATTCAAAGCACTTCCCAAACACTCATCCATTAATTCTGCCAGCACTTCTGAGAAGCAGGCACCTCTGTTATCCCCAAATCTGACTGGGAACCCAAGTGAGGGAGCTGGAGGCTTGAATATTCAAGGGGACCACAAGGCATTAAGGGCAGCATTCAGCTGCCCTAAATTCCCATGTCCCTGTACCTAGACACTAACGGCACTGGAGGTTTCTGGAGGCCACGTGAAAAGGGGTGAGTGAAGGCCATGGCAGCTGCAGGCACCTCAGTGAAATTAAGCATCAACATGGTCCTCAATGTCCAATTCCCACCCTGCTCTTGGCCTTCCCTTAAGCTCCTTTGAAAACCCCAATGCTGGAGATGTCCTCACAGGGATGCAACGACCACACTTCTTAATCTCAGCCTTATGCTCAGGACCATGCAGCTGTCCCCTTTCCACACCATCACACTGCAAAAAATAACACGAACCCAGGCCTCCAGGGGACAGACACAATAACGCACCAAGATCAAACACCCAGGTGAGCAGACACCTGTATGAACTCACACCAGTAAATACAGGTTGCACATCTTCAGAATTTTAACCAAAGCAGGAATATGAAAGCTCTTCCCATGGCCTGAACAATTCACCTACACCGGCCAGAAGAGGTGAATTATGCATTTATTTGCAGAGCGGGAACACAGGTTCTTTTTCTTGCTCTTTTTAACACCCTTGACGGGACAACCCTGGAGCAAAATGACCTAAATTTGAAGTTAGTCTTGCCTCTAGCCAGGTGTTGAACTAGATGCTCTCCCAGCAGTCCGCTCCAACCCCAATTCTACTCTGACTCTCTCTGCCACAGCACTGGGGCAGTTTTGTCACCAGTGGTTTGCAAGGGTCAGAGTGCAATGCTACAAACCATGCACCCATCCACAGCCCATTCCTCCCTTCGTGCTCCTTTGTGGTCTTGAGTTGCTGAGCCCATGTTCCCCTTAAGTTGCTATAGGGAACTGCTTGTTCAGGTGACTCTGCACAGAGGGATACACATGTGAAGGCAATCCAACTCTTCCAAGGGTTGTCTTAAATCACCATTAGGTGAAAAGCTAGTAAAATGATGTATTTTGGAGAACAAAAACAGACGGGCCACAAATCCAGGGAGTTGGAGTAGCTTCAAGCACCATGGCTCACAAGCAGGCAGCGGACTGAAGAGCCTACAGCTGGGAGGAAGGCAAAAGGAGCCAGTGCAGAGAAGGGGGGACAAGAAGGAGACAAAAGGAGAGAGAAGAGAATGAAGGAAGCTGCAGAGCAGAGCGAGGATTTTCCTTGGTCACTAAACAGAATAAGCCAGATTGTCAACTGGTGCAAACTGGTCAGACTTGTCTCCATCTGCAGAGCCAGCCATGCTGGGGATGGATGGAACAAAACCGTCGGTGATGTGGCTCTAGGAAGGAAAGCTGTTGGAGCAATTGGTGTTTTGCTGGGACACACCCAGATGCTGACAGTGCTGACTATGGAACACTAGGTACCATTTTTTCCCTGTTCTTATTTAAAGCATTTCTGCAAGTATTTAAGCTCCTGTGACCAGCATTCAGAAGTCTCAGTGATGAGCACGATACAAAAGTTTTTACAGCGAAGAAAGAAAAAACAAATGAGATTGATGATCTCTGGTCTAACCTTTCCCTTGGGCTGCACTCATCACTGCCTGCACATGCAAATCCGGTGCACGTGAGGCTAGAAGATCTACTGCAACAAGTTTTCTCTAGTCCTGCACTAGTTTAGTATTTCCAAGCAGTCTCTGTGCCTAGTGACACACAAGAGTACTTGTCTTCTCGTACCGCACATAACACGGCAGGCAGCCGCTCCTTAAAACAGTGTACTTAAATACTGCTGATGTGGAACAATTGCTATCCTGTAAAACGTTATAATGGAAGAACTACCAGAGCCTTTTAGTACAATTCCAGAAATGATACAGCTCCTTCTGCCTTCATACACTAATTGCACTGAAATTGCATCCAATGAGCCCATGCATATTTAATCAGATCTGGGGCTGCTGAACACACTGCTATTGCATGGGGTGCTATCAGCCAGAACCATAAATTATTAACTTCACCAACTAAACTTCTGCTGAATAATTTTAGGTTGGCGGTGCGTTGTTTGACTGAGGCAAAGCTTGCTTTGTGTATCCCTTTATCATTAATATTCTTCCTGGGTTTCCTACGGCACTGAAGTGCCGGGAAGGGTCACTGCTCAGTTCAAGATGAGGCCTCCAGGGAGGATGCGGTGCCTCAGACAGACTGTATTATATGCCATCACTAAGTATTTTCCTAAGCAAAGCACCTCCTCTTGGGTCATGTCTAATCTCATCACTAATTATACCTCTTTGTTAAGGCCAAAGAACATATCTGGTAGTCATCTTTATTAGGCAAAGATTAATAAATAGACATGATCCTGCTTTTCAGCCTTCCAAGTAACATGCAAAGCACAGCTAACTGCTATGAAAAAACACACGGAACAGATCCAATAAATGAATCTCTGCCTTCGCAAGGCTTCACTCACTAAACAAAATGAGGCTGTGACAGCTCCGCTTTGCTCCAGGTACTCTCCACCGAGCTCACAACCCGCAGCCCATGGCAGGCGTGCGGCTGAGCACTCCAGCTCCATCCCCGCTGCAGCAGGCAGCGCTGGGCTCAATCGCCGCCTCCGCCGCCAGCTTCCTGAGCTGCCCCCGCCACCGCACACCCCGCTTGATTCCGTCCCTCTCACCACTGTCCCACCAAACAGCACTCGACTTCTGCAGGCAGCCAGCGGGCGTTCACAAGCCAGCTGCCGGCACTGGCTGCTGGCAGGGGTACACACCGGGGCAGCCTCATGCTGGTTTTCTGCGGAGCAGGGCTGCTCAGGGTTGTGATCGCCTCCCACTTATTCTCTGGTCTGCGAGGAGCATAATGGATCTCTGCTGATGCTCGCAAGAGCTATTATAAAACATATATATAAAATAAGATATACAACAAGCAGCCCTGTGTGGATAGAAGGAGTGCTACCCAGAAGTTGCTGCACAAGCAACGAGGAGCAGAGTCGTCAAGCTCTTATTTCCAGCTTTTCCACACCTTTCATTAGGGAACAGCAGGGCTAAAGCCATCAATCCCAGCTACATCAAGATTTATTCCAGGCTGCTAGCCCGCAACTACATGCATTTTGAGATTCTCAAAATAAATGCATTGTAGAGGTACAAACTACCTTTATCCAACTTTAATTATTATTAATGCTAATTACTCACTAACATGAAACACTCCTTATGGAAGGCACAAAACATATATCTTTAGCTGTCAGCCTGCACAACAGCTGGTGGAGCTGAGAGCGGCAGGCATCTGCTTACCAGGGGTTTTTCCTGACAGGGAGACAGCATTACAGCGAGGGTATCACACCTAGCATTACAAATCGGTAGACCTTGGGGAGAAAAATGGAAATTCTGAACCAAGAAACAAAGCGCAGATTGTATGCAGATCAGTATTTGATATTCATCAAGCAAAGCTATATGTATCAGCTCACAGTTGCCCTACCTCCCTCTGAACTGGCACTCTTCACCAAAAAGTGAAGGCAATCAATGTTATCAGCACTGTTAAATACCATACAAAAGCCGTGTCCAGCCTACTGCTTGGTGAACTGAACTTGGTGGAAGTCCTGGGGAAATCGGCACCCTGGACTGTAATCCCCCACGTACACTCCCATCACAAGGTTTACACGTAACTTGTGTCCGAATTCAGGAAAACCAGTAAAAGAAACCACCTTAGCTCAGCTGACGGAAATCTCCCGGCCTGGGCAGCCCTCAGTCAGCCCAGGAACATCTACATGCAAATTTAACTGGTTTGAAGTCACGCTTTTGGTTAAATAGATGTAACCTAGGGCAGGACCAGCTTCCATCCCTGCATCCAAGAGATCCCGCTGACCTTGGTGGAAATCCCATGCAGAAGCCCACCAGCTCAACCCCTAGCCCTGGGTAAGTCCCACATACAGGGCTGCTTCCAGCCAAGCTACTGCTACACCAATCCACCTGGCCTACAGGTCGAAGTGGAGGCTGAGCACGCAAGAAGAGCATAAAACTACATTTCTGGTACCTGGCAGCCTAAAGAAAGGGATCCCATCGATTAGTGCCATCATGCAGGCTCACACCACCAACTCTGCTTCTCTCAATGGCAGCAAACACACCACTCATTGACTCCCCCAAAATCAAAGAAGAAAACTCATCTTATTTGTCACACCCAAAAGCCATATCAGATCAAAGGGTCAAAGGATGCGGGCAGAGCAATTTGGGTGTGTGGTGGCAGAGATGCCTGCAGAGGCAGCAGGCTGAGAGTCAAGCACCCCAAGCCAGAGGACAACTTGGGGACAAGTGCCAGAGGCTGGGGCAAACAGGACTTCTGGCTGTGTTCAGCAAGGAGGCAGGTTTCTTGGAGGCTGGTGGTGGTCCGGGGACGAGACAGTTCCCTCTGGTGCTGCACATGGTGGCCACAGAGCCCCAGGGCTGCCCAAGGGACAGGACAGAGGAAGGAAGGACAATGTGGGACGTAGGAAGACTACCCTGGCAGCGTGCTACACCTGGCTGAGAGTGGCACAGCAGGCTCCCAGGGAAGAGGATGCGTTCCCTTCTCCTGGCCCTCTCTGAAGCAAACGAGGTCTGATGAGGCATGAGAAGAAACGGTACTGAAGGAAGAGACACCAAGCAGCAAACTGCTGCAGGGTCTCACCAACCAACCCCAACACTGTCCTGAAGCTTGCATAGATGAACACCACCAGTGCCAGCAGCAACATTTCTCCAGCTGTTTCCTGCACCTGGGATGTTGTCCTGCTTTGAGCTAAGTTGCGACATGGCACCTCAACAATTGCTCTGAAAAAAACAGAGCTCCCTACCACGGGATCTGGCTACAGCCCTGTGTCCTTGCCAGTAGCCACTGCTCGTGCTCTACTCCATGTGCAGTGACAAGAGCCGCATGTCCCTTAATAGCCGTGCATTGTGACACAAATCAAGCACTGCTGCACCAGACATTGGATTTTGCGAGGTCATCACCAAACACAGATTGGGTAATTTGCACTACTAGCTAGTCCCATATTTTGCACATAGATAAAATATGTTCACAAACTCCCAGCCAAAACAAAAATCAGGATTTTGGGAAGAGGAAAGCATGGAAGCTCAAGTCCAAAGGGCAGGCAGGAGGTGCTGGAGGAGGTAAGCAATGGGAAGGTGCTTAACTGCATGATGGGAAGATGGACAGAGGGCTCCTCGAGGAAGCCAAGAGGGGCCATCATGGCAGAAAACGCTAGGCCAAGAGAAGACAGTAGCTGAAGACCCACGCCATACATGTTTGGCTCCCGATACTGAAACACAACACATGTTTAAGTCAGTCTTGGATTTGAAGAAGGGGAGAGTTTGAGATGACCACAAGTAAGGAGAAGTGTGAAAACTGAGCTGAAGCGATCGAAATGCAACTGGTTTAATTTTCAAATACAACAATGCAATCAAAGCGCCTCACATCTGGGGCATGTGGTGAGAAGCCAAGCCCGTTCATGTGGTTCATGAGGTCACCAGAAGCCCCAGCACAATTACATCCTTCTGTCAGAGCTACTTATTACTGTAACACACTACATTTTCTTTTCTCTTGGCTCATAAGTACCAGTATTTTAAAAGGCCTACAACCATGCTGCTACTTTGACAGCTTTCGAGAATGAAAAAAAAAAAGGAAAGAGAGAAGGACGATCGCCCACCTAACAAGCTTGTCTCCGAAACACAGGTTTACAACACAGAGCCCAGTTTCTGCCTTGACACGTCTTGTGCTCTTACACAGATTTCTTTGACATACCATGGCATAGAAGTGGTGATGATTTACCTCACAGCATTACACTTTTAAATAGAGGCTGTCCTCTTTCCATTTTTTAAGAGAAGGGTCTGCTGCTTAAGTAGTCAAAGGCTAAGCCAGATAAATGCAATGTCTTAAGTCCTGAATTAAATATACTGGACAGACTGGACATTAGGTACTCAGGGGAGGCACCAAGAAAGACCCTCATGGTTGTATATGAGAGCAGCAGTCAGGATCCAACCAAAAGCCTTTGCAATAGAAAAAAGAAAGCGCTAGGAGACAAGGATGAACACTTGGTTCAAAGCACGACCACTATGTTAAAGGGAAGGGTTAAACTCACATACATGATGTTGTCCGCAGCAGAGCACTCCAGCACAGTGCATGGCCAGGGGGTCCCAAACCAGGGGGAGCTGAAAGAGCCTCCAGGAGCCCACGGCTTGCACCACACGAGCTGACAGGACCTGGGCAAGGTCAGGAGCAATGGTTGCCAAGCCCCCCCCCGCCCCCTATATAAAAGAAGCCCTCAGGGAGCACGAGCGACCAGGGCATGGCACGACAGGGCGTTGAAGCTCTGCCAGCTTGACCAGGCAGCAATGGTATCCACCCAGCAGAAGGCCATGGCCTCTCTAAGCTCTGCACCCACCATGACTGACACAGCTTTGCAGACAGAGCTGTGGGGGGAGCGTGCTGCCGCCCAGGTGTCAGGCTCCAAGGTGGGCTCTGCTCTTATGCCAGTACTGGATGGCAGCAGTGAGCACACCTGTGGGACGTCCGCCCAGGTAGAGGAACATTTCTGCTCAGTGACAGAGCTCCGGGAGGAGGCAAGTACGTTGGGAAGTATCAGGGAGTGCGAGAGAGAGACAGACTATTGGAAACGCACCCTGCCTTCCCTGCGATGGGCCCAACAGGCAGACAGGCCGCGTGATACAGAGGATTTCCTATCCTCTCTTCACCTGGCTGAAGTGACTTAAGGGATAGGGGACAACGGTGACAAGTTCCTGCCTGGTGCAGTGGGCACGTCCCCTCTGTGACTACCCACCTTCCCAGGTTCCCTTGTATAATAGCTATGAGGCTCTGCAAGGGGAACCAAACAATAACAAGGATGATGGTTCATCTAGCTTGGAGGTGTCACTGAGGTTAAGTCAGCCTACGCCCTGCATCAAAACTGCTTCCATAAAGAAAAAAAAAGACTGCTCATTGTCATAGGAGACTCCCTTCTGAAGGGAACAGAAGGCCCAATATGCAGATCAGACCCACTTCTTAGGGAAGTCTGCTGCCTGCCTGGGGCCTGGGTTAAAGATGTGAATAGAAAGCTTCCTACCCTGGTATGACCCTCAGATTATTATCCATTATAGACTTTTCAGGTAGGCCACAAAGAACTTGCAACAGGAGGTCTGAGAGCAATCAAGAAAGACTTCAGGGCCTTGGGACAACTGGTTAAGGGACCAGGAGCACAAGCAGTGCTCTCCTCTATCCTTCCAGTTGCAGGGAATGATGAGGGATTAGCCAGCAGATCAATACCTGGCTCCAAGACTCATGCCACTGGCAGAATTTTGGGCTTTTTGATCATGGGTCAGTTTACATGACACCAGGCCTGTGGGCGACAGACAGGGTACACCCTGTGTCAAAGCAGTAAAAGGACCTTTGCACAGGAGTTAGCAGGGCTCACTGAAAGAGCTTTAAACAAGATCTGAAGGGGGAAAGGAATAAAACCAGGCTCACTAGAGATGAGCCTGGGGACGGCATTCCAATGTTTGAGGGATGGCGTACTAGCAAGGTCCTTCAGTCTGCCATCTCAGTGGAGGTAGGGGACAGAGATCGATGTGATAGTGAAGACTCAAGGGTTACTGATGTGTTAGAAACCACAGAAACACCTGAGAATGGTCACGTAAGAATTAGGACTTCTCCCAAAAAGTTAATGGTATCAGTAGCCCAACTGAAGTGCATCTACACCAATGCACTCAGCATGGGCAACAAACAGAAGGAGCTGGAAGCCACTGTGCAGCAGGAAAACTGTGATATAGTTGCTATCACAGAAACATCGTGGGATGACTCGCACAACCGGAGTGCTACAATGGATGGCTATAAACTCTTCAGAAGGGATAGACAAGGAAGAAGAGGCAGTGGGGTAGCCCTGTATGTTCAGGAGATTTTTGATTGCCCACAGCTTAATGATAGTGACAATAGGGTTGAGCATTTATGGGTAAGAATCATGGGGAAAAACAACAAGGCAGGTATCATGGTGGCAGTCTATTATAGACCACCCAACTACAATGAAGCAGAATAAATATTCTATAAGCACCTGGGAGAAGTTTCACTATCACTAACCCTTGCTCTCACAGGGGACTTCAACTTACCAGATGTCTGCTGGAAATACAATACAGGGGAGAGGAAACAGTCTAGAAGGTTCCTGGAGTGTGTGGAAGACAACTTCCTGACACAGCTGAGAGCCGATTAGAGAAGGTGCCCTGCTGGACCTGTTGTTTATGAACAGAGAAGGACCTGTGCGTGATGTGATGGTTGGAGGTCATCTTGGGCATAGCGATCACAAAATTATTATAGAGTTTTTGATTCTTGGACAAGGAGAGTGGTCAGCAGAACTGCTACCCTGGACTTCTGGAGGGCAGACTTTGGCCCTGTTTAGGACTGGTTGACAGAGTCCCTTGAGAGGCAGTCTTGGAGGGCAAAGGAGCCCAGAAAGGCTGGACGTTCTTCAAGAAGGAAATCTTAAAGGCTCAGGAGCAGGCCACCCCCATGTGTCAAAAGTCAAGCCGTCAGGGAAGATGACCACCTGGCTGAACAGACAGCTTTGGCTGGAACTCAGAAAAAAAAAAAAAAGTTTATGACTTTTGGAAGAAAGAGCAGGCAACTCAGGAGGACTATGAGGACATCGTGAGGTTATGCAGGGAGAAAATTAGAAAGGCCAAAGCCCAAATATAACTTAATCTGGCTACTGCCATAAAAGGCAATACATTAGCAACAAAAGGAGGGCTAAGGAGAATCTCCATCCGTTACTGGATGCGGGGGCAAACATAGTGACAAGGGATGAGGAAAAGGGTGAGGTACTTAATGTCTTCTTTGCCTCAGCCTTTAATAGGAAGACCAGTTGTTCTCTGGGTACCCAGCTCTCTGAGCTGTAAAACAGGGATGGGGAGCCCCCATAATCCAAGGGGTTAGGGACCTGCTACACCACTTAAACACACACAAAGGACTTGAGGGTGTTGGCTGACAGCCAGCTGAATATGAGCCAGCAGTGTGCCGAGGTGCCCAAGAAGGCCAATAGCATCCTGGCTGGTATCAGAAGTAGTGTGGCCAGCAGGACTAGGGAAGTGATCAACCCCTGTACTTGGCCCTGGTGAGGCCACAACTTGAATACTATGTTCAGTTTTGGGCCCCTCACTACAAGAAAGACATTAAGGTGCCTGAGCATGTCCAAAGAAGGACAATGAAGCTGGTGAAGGGTCTAGAGAGCAAGTCTTACCAGAAGCAGCTGAGGGAACTGGGGTTGTTTAGCCTGGAGAAAAGGAGGCTCCGGAGATACCTTATCTCTCCCCTACAACTACCTGAAAGAAGGTTGTAGCAAGGTGGGTGTGGGTCTCTCCTCCCAAGTAACAAGTGACAGGACAAGAGGAAACAGCCTTGTTGCCCCAGGGGAGGTTTAGATTGGGTATTAGAAAAAATTTCTTCACCAACAGGGTTGTCAAGCATTGGAACAAACTGTGCAGGGAAGTGGTTGAATCACCATCCCTGAAGGTATTTCAAAGACGTGTAGATGTGGCACTTAGGGACATGGTTTAATGGTGGACTTGGCAGTCCTAGGTTAACAGTTGGACTTGATAATCTTAAAGATCTTTTCCAACCTAAATGATTCTATAACAAGCTCACCCTGCAGAAACCTTACCCTGAGGTTTTTATTCAGGCAAACGCCTATTGATTTAATCTTCAATGCAAACTCCATGATCTGGCCAAAAGATGACTTATGAAGAGATTACAAGGTTTGATTTGAGGGCGCATCAATGACAGCATGGGTTGAGCCTACCCCCACAAGACTAAAAGGTGGAAACCTAAAAATATATATAGGAAAATGTGCTGCAACTAGAAAGGACAGGGAAAAAAGTGGGGAAATCATTTATGGTTACTTGGGATATGTATCATTATTTCCCACTACTGCCAAAGGGCTGTGAAAACCACGGGAGGGGAAAGCCAGCTGGATTGGTGGGGCAAAACCATGGTCAGAAGAGCATATGAGTACATCACACAAACTGCAGCAGAATGACATGTCTCCTAAGCTGCTACTTTGTTTTCCAATAGGTATTTACCTCTGCTAAGTGCAATACAATGATATTCGGGTTCCCCAAAAAGCATAAATGGGAGGCCAGTGGAGCAGAGAGGTGGATTTCATTATTAGGGCTGAGAAAGGGGACAGAGGGAAGCTAGATTGGCAATGACAACATAAAATGCTGCACAAATATACACAACCAGCTCCTTTTTAAAAAAAAAAAAATTATGTGCTTTGCTCATAGCCACAAAAAGCACTGCACTCAGCATATTTATGGTCTGTGTGTTAGTTTTCCACATTAAGATGACTGCCCGTGCCTTCCAGGGCTCTGAAAACTTAAACTCTCACTGGAATCCAGCTTCTGCTGATTTACGTTTGCATCATGTAACCTCCGTGAACCTGCAGTGGCATCAATGACTAAACTGCTCTAAATAGGATTATTTCATTTCTAGCATGAGCAATGTATGTAAATATTGGACTTAGGTTTCCAGAGCAGTCCAGCCAGAAAAACTAACCTTGCAGTCGAACTGGAAATAACATGCAAATTTTTTTTTAATAATGCACAGAATTTATTCTCACAATTTGCTAAGTTTACACAAATATATGTGTTTCTATAAATATTTGTATGTATGCATGCATGCATGTGCATTTACTGTACCTTTACATAAGAATGTTAGGGACGC
The DNA here is from genome assembly GCF_031877795.1 of Strix aluco. Classification (NCBI taxonomy): domain Eukaryota; kingdom Metazoa; phylum Chordata; class Aves; order Strigiformes; family Strigidae; genus Strix; species Strix aluco. Next base: position 9,271,539 of record NC_133935.1, read on the forward strand.
TTATGTCTATCCAAACCTGCATTTTCAGAACCCTTGCAATGTCCCCAGTCATCTCATACAAAAGTCAACTTGTTCCAAATACAAAAAAGAAAAAAAAAAATCATCACAGCAGCCTCATCTTTCAGTGCAAAAAAAATTTTGTTTGTGATCAGATTTCAAGCCTATCAACCTGTTGAATGTAAACCTGTATAACATTCATTTTTTGAAATAAAAGTATTATCTAATTCCTGTGACAGCTCTTGATCTAACAGTTGTCCTTGGTTCTGCAAGGAGGAAGAGTTTGCCAATGGCTGCAGCACGCTCCTGGGAGATCAGACCTCTGGGGTTCATCTGATTCATTGACTGACTTCTGCCAAGCCGCATCCTCTCTGTGTGCCCATCAAAAACTACTTCACTGGCTCAGAGGACTTGCCTGCAGAGCTGCAGGATGGCATATACTCTCAACTCTTCACACCTGGGTCCTTCCCTCTTGACCTCCAATTGACTCTTCCAGAGGGGCATGGCTGCACTTGTCTCCAGAGCCATCATATTTCACATCGGGATGGAGAGCAGTTGGTTGTGTACCTTCTGCTCTTGTGCTATTTTGGTAACCTTGCTGAGACACTTGTCTATCAAGCGGAGAGGGCACTATATATGGGAGCATCTACCAATGCACTCGAGTCTTCCAGCCCATAAGAAGCAATCTGATCCCCACCCCACAGCATCAGCAGCCAGTAAATGTAACTCCTTTTACAACAGCTGACAGACTAAAGCAGGAGTAACAGCACACCAGGCAACAGGATCCCCGGCAGGTGCTTTCCCCCGCCAGTTGCTGCACGAAGGGCAGGAATGTTTCCCCAGCCCCAGTCCACTGCCAGCGAGAAAAGGCTTCCCATCACCCTCAAGAATGAAGCATACAGCACTGCTTTGGATGTCAAGCTAAAATAGTTCCTTTCAGCGTGGAGTATTAGGTCCTGCCCCTCTCTGCATGCAAGCAACCCTGCCTCATCTTGAAGCATGGAGCCCAAGGCAGCTCCAAATGAAGTCAACAAGAGCTTTTCCAGTGACATACGCAGGAGCTGGCTCAGACCACAGGTGACCACAAATGCCATCCCAAGGGGTAGGTGGACATTTGATGGTCAGTCACAACCATCCAGGACCAAGCCCTAACTCAGTATCCACAGACACCCTTCTATACGTACGCAAAATGTGCTTTGCCTATTTCGACAACTGCAGTTTCAGTTACTGATAACAAGCAAGTAAATGTAATATAGCATATTCAGTGAAAATAAAACAATCTTTTCTTCAGATCCCCACTTGGTAAATTTTTTCCTGCAAAGTAGATGGCAGCTAATTTTTGCTTCATGTGGGAATTACAAAGGCATGCAGATTAACACTTTTACTCTATTTTCTTGCAAAAGCTGCCATATCTCATAAGCTGTATTAAACCCTAGGCTCCAAGTTTGAGAAGATGGTGCTGCTCAATGCTGTGAAAACAATAAGATTGTGTATATGGCTGTGCAGCATCCCCTGCCCTGCTGGAGCTAAGTAAATTATAACCTTCACTTCTTTCAGAGGAACAGTCCCAGCTGCAGAGAAATTATTCTTTCAAATGACAATATAAAATGATACAGTCAAGCTGCCCGACTTCATTCCCAGAGAGATTTTCTCTCAGGATGCAATCTGGTTTGAGTGGAGGGAGTTATCTTGAACACTGCATCAGAATACAGAGGATAGAGCTGTCAGCAGTGGTTTCAACCTCTTGCAGAGAGCATTCCTCAATATACGTGGAAACACTCATGCACAATTATTGAAAAGGAAAAGTCACCCTAAATGTTCTTCTATGTCCCTGAAGGGCTCCCTGAATTAATAAATATTCATTAATTGTTTCAGCTGTTGCCACTGCAGCAGGCTTCAAGGTCAGGATTTAAACTCAGGACTGGGGGAAGAAGGAGGGGAGCACCTCACCACAAGGAAAATAACCAGAGTGTCCTGCAAGATGTGGTCCCCAAGCCTGGTCTCTATGGCTCAAGACACCAAGAGTGCTCTGCAGCTGAGTCAGGCCTCAGTATCATAGAAGAGTCCTCATGTTTGAGTGCTACAAAAACCTTCAGTCTAGCTGGGATGCCACATCCTGGGCTTGGCTTGAAGATAAGATCAAGGAGCTCAGAAAGATGATAAGAGATAGAAATGTTCATTACAATTGGAGAAAATGCATGGGAAGTAATGTAATGTGGAGACTGTGGCTGAAGGAGCACAGACGCCCAGCACCAGCCTAACCTGAAAGAGTTTCAAGGTGCTGGACAAAAGCTGCCCAGTGAGAAAGTCCATCCTGCAGTGGAAAAAAAAAAAACCTAGACATGGTTTGAAGAAGTAAATTCTGCTGCTGTTGCTGGTTTTTGGTTTGTTGGGTTTTTTGGTTTGGGTTTTTTTTTTTTGGGGGGGGGGGGTGGCTACAGAGGACTAAGCAAAAGACATTCTCGGTAGCTGGTTGAGGGAGAGCAAAGACAGAGGGAAAAATCTTAGGATTTCTATGCCCACATGTTTTTACCCTCAGTGTAGACTACCTCTCACCAGGAAGATGATGTTTCCTATTTCTAGGAACAGATACAAAGACCACTCTCCCCCATATGCAGGTTTGCCCTTACTCTTCTATATCACCACAAAAACTGTGTTCACCCACCTCCACCAGTGAGCAATCACCCATCCCACCAGCAGCAGCCACGCTTCAGCAGGCAGCACAGCACACAGGAGGTATTTTGGCCATCTTGAGGACAGGAGGACTGTGTGTGCATATTGCAGAGCCTGCTTTGAGCACATCCCGGCTGGGGTGTTCGGTTTAGGAAGCCCAAGGGAAGGGAACCAGCACTAATTGCCTCACACAGTTGACAGCGATGTTGTACCTAGGGGTATGACCAGGGAGAAAGCAATGGTCCACCCTGCCCCAGTGCACCAGCAAATTCCCTGGTGTCACAGCCCCACAGGCTGGTCAGTGCTCACAGAGGGAAACGCTGGTGAGTCAGGCTGATGGCAGAGAAGAACACAAGTCAAATAGCTGATCACGCCTTGCTCACTCACTACTCCTGTATACACATTCATCAAACCACGTTTTGAGTCAAGAACCTCCTTCCAGCCAGTGAGTTTGCTCTTGCAAAAGCATGAGGATAACTGCAAAACAACAAAGCAACAGTGTTACAGGTATTTACTAATACCTTCACTGACATTCACATAAAACATTTTGCAATATCATAGAATGAGGGGGAAAAAAAAAAAAAAAAAACACCACACAATCAGCCTGCATTTATGGGAGCCTCTTAGAAGCATGGCTGGCTTCTAGTTTCCAGTATAAGACACAAATCAGCATCCTAGAGACCAGGCTGCTCTAGAGTGCGAATAAAACCAGGGTAAACCTACCTGTGCAGCACATGTGAGAAGGTAGATGCTACTAGGTCCAAATTGGAAGCCTGGAAACTCTATTAAGCCACGTTTATTTTGAGTTACCCTGCTGCAAATGACTAACTGGGCTTGGGCTAACTCTTTTCCAAGAACTCACTCATCACTTAAACTTCACCAGCTGCGAACTCCCAGAAACAGGGGATGTGACAGGATGCAAGCACACAGGAATGACTGAAGGGGCCAGAGGGCACACATTATCAGCAAATGCACCTGAAATGTAAGGCAGTTTCAAAAGAGAATAGCAAGTCTTTGCTGACACCCTGGCCACAACCCTCAAAAGCCCTATCTTCTGTGCTTAGCACTTGTCTCTCAATGCTGTTGATGAACAGATAGAGGACCTTTTAGGTTTTTTGCCAAGTGAGCATAGCAGGGAAAAAAAGCAGCAAAGCTTCCCTTGTCAGGCCATTCATGAAGTGCAGGCAGCAATAATTAACCCATGACAGTGGTGCGAATGGGTTGAAAAGGGTCTGTTAAGGCTGGGAACACACCCCAAGCACCAAAGCAATGGATCAGCAAGGTGTCCCCTCAGCCAAGAAACAGGACATCTAGCATCATTTCCTTTTCCACTTTCCCAGAATCTTTGAAAAATGGCACAAATGAAGAAAAATACCATTGCCAGTGATTTCAGTTTTAAGCTGCTTGCATGACAGAAGAACATACAGTAAGTTCAAGTATGACTTCCAGACTGAGCTAGTTCCCACTGGCATAACCATCATCAAGAAATAAATCCAGGTCCCTTCTCATGTTGCCTCAAGTACAAACCAGCTTATTTTACCCCAGCGCACAAGAATGCTAAGCAGGTCCACTTAAGAATGCATTATTTGCTCTTGGACATACTCTCTTGTAGTCCTGGAAGGCAAATAACATTTGCTTTCTGCAACACATCAAACTGAATACTCGCATTTGATTAGCTAGTTATGTGAGGTATCCTCAGGCTTTCTCTGCTCCTCTGCATTTTAATAATATCTTTTTAATTTCTGTCTGATAGTATTTTCACCCCAAGTGTATTAGTATTTCCACACACCTATGCTAATTCCAGCACCGCAAGCAGCTGCCTGTTCTTCATTCTCCTGGTCTTCCTACACTTTCCATCTCCCAGCTGCTGCCTCTATGTGAAAAGCATGACCAATTTGCCATCTTCAGATATCTGGGTATTATACATCTTACTCCTACTTCGTCCAGGCCACTTGTTAATGCATAGAAAACTTCACAGAGACGGCATCAATATTCTTTCACACTATACAGCCACATATCAAGATTTTTCTTAGCTTGAGCACAGATCTGCTCAAACTATGTAACCAATCCATTAGTGCCATATGAAAACCAATTTTTTAATCTTATTTTTCTGCAGAATGAAAAATATCATAATGCTAAGCTTGAAATAAAATTATGATTTGTATTTCAATTCTTTAAGTATGTATTTTTCCAGATTTTGCTTTAAGCCCCCACTGGTGCCTGCAATTCCTTGAAGCATTCTTAAACCACACCACATGAAAATAAACTGCATTTATCCCCTACAGAGTCAATCTGTGCAGCAACAATAAAACACCCTAAGTCTGCCTCTTTTAATATCACAGAATCATCTAGGTTGGAAAGGACCTTGAAGATCATCTAGTCCAACCATTAACCTAGCACTGACAGATCCCAACTACACCATATCCCTCAGCACCATGTCAACCCGCCTCTTGAACACCTCCAGGGATGGGGACTCCACCACCTCCCTGGGCAGCCCATTCCAACAACTAACAACCCCTTCTGGAAAGAAATACTTCCTAATATCCAGTCTAAACCTTCCCTGGTGCAACTTGAGGCCATTCCCTCTTGTCCTATCGCTTGTTCCTTGGTTAAAGAGACTCATCCCCAGCTCTCTGCAATCTCCTTTCAGGTAGTTGTAGAGGGCGATGAGGTCTCCCCTCAGCCTCCTCTTCTCCAAACTAAACAACCCCAGTTCCGTCAGCTGCTCCTCATACGACATGTGCTCCAGACCTTGCACCAGCTTCGTTGCCCTTCTCTGGACACGCTCGAGTCATTCAATGTCCTTTTTGTAGTGAGGGGCCCAAAACTGAACACAGGAATCGAGGTGCGGCCTCACCAGTGCCGAGTACAGGGGTAAGATCCCTTCCCTGTCCCTGCTGGCCACGCTATTTCTGATACAAGCCAGGATGCCATTGGCCTTGTTGGCCACCTGGGCACACTGCTGGCTCCTGTTCAGCCGGCTGTCAATCAACACCCCCAGGTCCCTCTCTGACTGGCAGCTCTCCAGCCACTCCTCCCCAAGCCTGTAGCGCTGCTGGGGGTTGTTGTGGCCCAAGTGCAGCACCTGGCATTTGGCCTTATTGAAACCCATACAGTTGGCCTCAGCCCATCGCTCCAGCCTGTCCAGATCTCTCTGCAGAGCCTCCCTACCCTCGAGCAGATCAACACTCCCACCCAACTTGGTGTCATCTGCAAACTTACTGATGCGAAACTCTGACCTCAAATGTATATGCAGGGTTGCTGCTGACTTTAATGAAGACAGGAAAGTATATTTAAGGGCAAAATTGAAAATACAGTCTGGTTTTCCTCAGTATTTCATATAACGACTCCATCTGATTCCTAAGGGCCTTTTTACCCAGGCCTCTGTAATGAGCTTCTGTGAGCTACACCTCCCAGGAAACCCCTCTCCCCCTTGACTCCAAATTTCAGAAACCTTAATTTAACTCAGAATATAAACAGCAACTCCAGAGACCATTTCTAATCCCACGTATTCTTGTGATGCCGCTTCATAGCACATTGCCCTTTCATAGCCTCTGCTCATCCATTTGCTGCAGCATGCTGAAAACAGCTCCAGCCAGGCACTCAGCTCCCCCAGGGTCAGACACACAGGGAAGCTTTAGGGCACATATCAAAAGGATAGGTAATGCAGGGATTTAGGGCAGCAGCACATGATAACTGCTCTTAGAAGATGACTAAAAACCTCGGCTCAGGTGATGTACCTATCTCAAGCCCAGCTCACTCAACAGGGCTTGCCTAGACAGGTAACGTCACTCTAGGACCTTGCCACCAGCTGGCAGATGTTTGCTAGTATAGTTCCTAAAGTATGGAAAGAGCTTCACAGATGCTGGATTTTAAGAATACAGCAAACAAACTAAAACACTCAACCTAAGGTACTGAAGTCACTTTCCAAAAGAGACTCCTCAGAAAGTGGCACTGCTAGATCTACATTCCTTCATAAACCAAATCCACATTAGGCCTTACCGAGTCCAAGGACAATTCTACGGAGTCCAAGGACAATTCTACCGCTGTGCTGAATGACCCATTTAAACAATGAAGCCCAGGACTAACCAAGGATAATTAACACAATGTGGAGTTTCCTCTAAGGGGTTAAACCCAGGGCCTATGAAGGCAGAGATCACTGCTGTGGGATGGCAGCCCCCCCCCCAGTAGCATCCACCTCCCTGGCAGCACCCGCGGGGGAGGAGGCTACTGTTACTGGGGGGAAACTGCAGCGCATCCCCACCTCTCCTTGCTTCAGAGAGGCCTGGTTTGTGGCAGAAACGCTTACACTTCACCAGCTGCCCACTTTCTGCCTCCTCCCCTGCCTGCTGCAGCTGCCCAGGGGGCTGGGCAGGGCTCAGGGCAGTTCTCCCAGACAGCAGCTTCAGTCCCCTCTTCCAAGCTCCCAGGGAGCACGGTCTCCCGGGGCATCCACGTATGTCGAACTCCTCTCCTGGCCTCCCCAAAACACAGGAATAACAAAGCTTCACTGGCTCACAAGGCGGCAAGATGGGTTCCCACTAGAGGCAGGAACCAAGGGAAGCCCCTGGACACATCCCTAGCACGGGTGGCCACACACAGGTTCAGCTCCCGGGCATGGAGGGATTTCATCAGGTTTTGCAGATGCCTGCTGCTGAGAAAGCATTTCTATTGTGCAGAGGGGTGGGACGGTGAGTAAGAGCCCTTCATCACCCAGCATAGCTTTGCACTGCTTCCCTGTTTTCTGGGTGGAAGGCCAACTAGAGATAAACTGGACTGTGTTACATTGTAAGTTATGATAGTGACATCACAGAGAAAGAGATGGTTTTTGTTTCCACCAGTTCCCTGCTGTAGTTTCCATTAGGCACAGAAAAACTCATCGACAGCACAACCATTTTCAGTTCAAATGTTCCTGCTGTGCCCTCACCAGGACAAGTCCCCAGGCAGAAGTCTTGCTATTGCCAGCAATGGATAATGAAAGAGTAAACACCATACTACCCACTTTCAGGTGTTCGAACAACATTCAGAACTCCACCATCTTTTTCTAAAATGCCTGTGACCTCTGCAACTGATTCTGCACATGCTCTTTGAGATGAAGGTTATTTGAAAGACTTACATTCCAGGAATGGTTGCAAAGTGTACAGGTTATCTACTGTGCTGCTTGCACAGGTTAAAAATAGCTGCTGATAACACGATACAACACTTCTGCCCAGTTCTCAAAAACCAGCATTCACAGGCAAGGTGAGAAAAGATTAAGAAAGTGCAACTGGATTTTTAACATTTTATTTCATTAGGAAGACCAGATCCAAACCCTACATTCAAATCCTAAGAACCATCCAAACACTGAACACTCAGCCTCAGGGCACTGCCCACTTGAATCTGACATGGACATCGCCTCAAACTCCCCTTGCATAAAGGGGCTTCCACAAAAGCCCCAAGACTTGAAGAATTACTAATCTGCTGCCCTGTTAAACTGCGGATAAACTAAGGCACAGACAGGGCTGCTAACTGGTAGGTGTTAAATGAGTTGAGCCCCTCGTTCATGCCTCTAAGAGCAAGCAGGATGCTGCCACACTGCTTCGATGCGGTGCTAAGAGCAGGCATACAGGGTACAGCCCCCTGCGCTGCTATGGGGTAAGCACTGTGTCCAGTGAAGCAAAATTTACATTCACAGACTGGCATGGACACCCCCCCACAGTGGGTGAAGCGGATGACAAAAAAACCCAAAAAAGAAGTCACTTAAACTAAACAACAATTCACTACTCCACTACTTACACATTTTTTTCAGCAGGTTGGAGCCTCCGACAACAGCCTCAGTGATTGCAGTTCAGCAGTTCTAACAGCAGCTGCATGCAGAAAATGGTGCTGGAGCTCCCTGCACTGAAACCAGGCAGATGTCCTTGGTGTAACTACCACACAAACCTGCTTGTTTTCACCACCAAAAAACATGGATAGAAAATAAACTTCCAGCACCAAGCACCTCTTCTGGCTTCAGGGTAGTGACAAATGCAAGCCATGCAAAGAAGGACAACCTTTGAAACTAACAATTTAACTCTCTCAAATAAACGAGCACAGCAGGGATGATTCAAAACTATGTAAGAGTGTAAACCAGCTGGATTTCAGGAAAGATCTCACCTGGCATTTGGCAGCCTTCTGGACTGAACAGCGGCTGTGCCAGGATGGCTCTTGGTCCTCAAATCTCATCCCACCCATCAAATAATGACATCCTATGCTGGCCTCTGGCATGTCACTTAGTCTGCTTTCCTGAGCTTTTCCATCTATAAAATGGGAATAATCACATTTAATTTCCTTGCAGAGCTGTTATTAGGGTTAATTAGCTAGTGTTTGTACACTGCTTTGAAAAATGTAGGAGTGCTCTTTCTCTCCTTCTCTCTTACTTTCTCTCTATATAAATATATGATGTCCTATTATCATAACCATCTGTGCCAGTGGGAAATTTTAATTGCTGAGCTAGCTCTTGGGAAAGACCTGCCATTCTGTAATATATAGGTCAGAGGACTTTGTGAACTGTGAAGGTAACGATAACACATTTCAACAGGGAATGCAATGAGACATGAGGTAATGCTAAATTTGGTGCTAGGAAGGAGGTGTTTACTAAAAAGCTAGAAGAAAAATCTTGGTGGCCCTTCTGCATGAACCGAGTACTAAGGAAGGGACTTACAATCTCTCGTAAGGAAAACAAATTTATCTTCAACTAAAAAAACTGAGAAAACAGTGACCTGCATTTCAAAATGCAAAAGATGGGATATCCTAAAGGCTAACATCGAAGAAATACATGTGAAAGCAATTCCATTGCTAGAAAGAAACAAGTGGGTCAAAATAAATGGCTCCTTTGGCTCTTGGCATGAAGCGAGCTCATTTCTTAAATGAGAAGAGAAATGAGAGAGGAAAGAAGTTATGAAGTCTGAATATATGCTGGAGGTAAAATATTATAAGGCATAAAGTTAAGGGGACAAACAGTAGGGTTTTTGTTTTGCTTTTAGCTTGAAAGAGTAATGGGAAACAAGTATATGTTTTTATAAATATAACAAAGGAAAATACAGGGAGAGAATAGGTCTATTGTTGAACAAGGCAGGGGATCACATAACAAGGATCTAGACGGATGAAGCACTCAATAGTTATTTCCTATGTGTTCTGTACAAAGGACACAGAAGTATTAAGCAGGAGATAAAATTCATGATCTAAATAAGCCTGGGAAAAAAAAAAAAAAGGAAAGACTAAAAGAAATGTGAAAGTATAGCTATTTAATCAATGTGCCAAATTCCTGCTATGGCAAACATCTACTGAAGTCAATGAAGTTAAACAAGAGATAAATTTAGCCTAGCATTTTACAACTCAGTAAGACCAAATGACATGCACAGAAGGAATCTAAAGAAACCCAAGTATACACCAAGACTATAAAACTGCTGTTGAGCAGTCTTGAAGCTCATATGGAACTAGCAAGATATGAGCAGTCTGGAGATAAACAGTTTGTGGAAAAGCAGTACAACACGGGGATGGGGTAAGACACAGAGTGAGGAAATTCCAATCAACTGCTTTATTAGAAGAAATAAAATACACAACATAAAACAGCATGATGAGTAAAAGAAAAGTTCAATAAAGAATGATTCTGCCCAGAGAAACCTGAATGTCCTCCAAACATGCAAGTGTCTTGGAAGGAATGAATCCTGGATTAATTAATCAGTCTTTACTACTTATTCCTATGGGATTACGAACAGACACGGAAATGCATGATTTCAACAATAAACCCATGAAAACAGAGGGAATGGGAAAGTCCTAAATCATAGTCTACGCTCGTCTACACCGGTGTAAATCTGGATAACATTCACCAGCTGCCATGCATTTAGCTCAGAGCTGGAAGCCAAGGCTGGACCAGCCTTGGACCCAATCCCTTCACAGTGTGAACTAATGCTCTTAGGAAAGGTTCTAACTTAGCACACAGGGACAACAATGTTCTCGGCTTGTCCTGGAAAGCAAACCACCGCTCATGCCAGAAAAACCATAAATAAATCACTGAGCACGGTCAGGCTGCCGGATGGGGAAGCCAGTTATGAAGACTGATTCAGATGAACTCAAAACCAGATTCAGATCACTGACTCCACTGGAGACCAGCATTACCACTGTGAACATGCCTGGAGATTTTCAGTCACCTATATGAATCACAGATCCGCATCTTCTGTTAGTGTGCTTACTGTGAGCTTAAATAACCCAGATGTATCAGAAAAGTGGGTAAACTAGCCGGTTGGCAATTTAGAACATGTATATATTTTAATGCAAAATTTTCCTTTTCTACCAGTATCATAATAGGCAAATTTTTGCATTTAAATTTCAGATCATTGACTCTCTCCTATAGCACCCACAACCTTTAATGCAGACCCACTAGATCTCCAGATGCTACCATGTGAAGAACACTGATACAGGGTGTTTTTACAAAAAATGACTGAAAGACCAGAAACATCAAGCAAATTTCATGATCAAATCACATTTACAAACGGTAGAGAACAGACAGCACCTGATGACAGGAAGAGGGCTGATGCGCATCAGCTCCGGCCCTCCTCTTACAGCCTGGTAAGAAAACCCACTTCACTGTGGTGAGTGCTGAGGAGGTCACCAGGTGATGGAGAAGCACCAACACAGGGGAAGACTGAGTGGAACCATGCAGTGAGCCTGCAGGAGGCCAGGGAGACACGAACACTCAGGAAGAATAAACCTTTGTTCAACCAAAAGGCACAACTTTGTGCCAAAGGCTGCAGGTTTCGGAGAGAGGGAGAGGTGCAACTGGGGAGATGCCACCAAGAGGATCTGCGGGTTTAGGAGGCACAGGGGCTTTGAGGAAATTTGTTTATAGTTCAGGGAGAGAAGAGGAAGTGGAGACAATTTACATGTAATTGAAAAATAGCAATATATAGCAGCAAGGGAGTGGATAATGTACAATAGATGAAAAGTCATAAGCAGCTTGAAAGAAAGATTTCTATAGGTTACAGTAAAAAAGTATCAGACCAAGCTGCCAGGGTGCAGGCTTCCTGACGCTTACCCAAACAGTTCATCCGCTGGCACCATACCTCAAAATTGCTTTTTATTTGACATTATCTGCCCTGCCTGCGGAGGTACTTTGTAAATAAACCATCCCTAATAACACACCAGCAAGGAACAGCTCCCTGCAACATTATGAGATGTCCACTTCAGGGAACTCCCCATCACGCCCAACTCATCCCTCTGTCTCCCAACCAGCACCTAATGCACATGGGAGGGGCCTGGACATCATCATGCCCTTGACCTTGAAAAGATGCACTGACTGCAAGTCCAATGCCTGACGTTTGCAATGGCTTCTGAGTGACCTGCTCGATAGCTCCAGCAAGCTAAAGGGGATTTCAAAGCCAGGCCAGGGCTGCTGCAGCAGCTGTCAACCAAAAGGCCCACACCACAGTCATTTCTGTTTCTTGAAGGAGTAACTATAAGTGCCTGTTGTACATTTTGTGTTTTTTAAAGGCAGCTTACCTTGTCAAGACAGGAACGGAAAAACAAGTTTATTCAGGCTCACCCATTCTTTACTGAGTTCACAGCCATCGTGAAAATACCTTTCTTTTTTTTTCCCTGCCCTCTTGCTGCTCAGAGATGACAGGCATTTCCAGATTGAAGGCTGAAGGGGTGGATTTGCAGGACATCTACCCTTAACCTGACTTCTGGGGAAGTCCCAGGCCTTGCAGAAAGGCTATTTCCAACTGTTGTATCAGCAACTCAGGGGATAAGCCTGGTGCCGGATGGCTTAGTCAGGGATAATCAAAAGCTGGGCTGCTCCCCATGTCTCTTTTTAGCTGCCTTTCTCTGCTCTCAGTGAAGTTCCTGGGACTCCTGCTTCTCCAAGAGCAAACATCAAGCATCCTTCCCAGAAAGCCAAGTGATGCAGGCTTAGAGATGATGCCAGGTGATGCATCAGGAGACACTGGCTACATGCTATTAAGTAATCTCTGCACAGTCGTGGCAAAAGCCCAGTCCTTCGATGGCAATGAGCCTCGGCACTGGCTGTCCTACCAGCAGCATCGCCAATTGAGCTGCAGGAGGAGGGCACCCCCACCCCATCAGCCTCGACTTCATTTTTGCAATTTTCCAGCGGTCTTGTGAACACCAGGGGCTCTTGCAGGACATGGGGCTGGGAAAACAGAGTGCTAAGAGGAAGGGCAAGTCTCTGGAAATACGGTTTTAATAACTTTGGGCCTGTATCAACATGTATCATCCAGTGACAGTACATGGACTTATTCACTGTGCATTTCTCTTTTAACCAGCTGCATGGTGCAATGATGTTTTGAAGTAACTTGCTGCATGATACACATTCAGCAACCATTCACAAAGAGGAAGCAAAAATACTCATCCTAGACCATTTGCACCTCCTCCACTGGTGCTTCAGTGGTGATTTGCTTAATCAGATGTTATACACGTTAAAAGTTTACATCTAACCCATATGACCATGCTCAGTAGATCCAATTTACCAGAATAAGTTTTGTGGCTCCTCCGCTGTCCCTGCACAACCCAAGATTCTGCCCAGCTGCAGCTGAAGGATGAGATAGATGAGATATTGAGAGAAAACAGAGGCAACTCAGCCATCAGAAGCCAAACCGCAAAAGCTAAAAGCCGCAAAATGCTACATACACATTTCATGTCATCTCAAAGCAGAACCAAGAACTACTAAAGTGTGAACTATTTTCAGCAGAACTGATAGGAACTCAGAAATTAAAATACCAGACTATAGAGTGCATCCACTTGGTTTGCTGGTCCATGTGGCTAAGGCAATCATCTCCACTCATATCACCTCTCCGCTCACTGGAAAAGGACGCATTTGGAAAGAAGGATGGAAAAATACTGCTTAGAAAGGGCAAGAGTTTTTCCACAATCTCTAAAAACATTTCCGTATATATTATCTCAAAAGGATATAAAATAGTATGATCATAGGCCATGCTAAACTGTGCCATCTCATAATATGCAATCACCACCACGCAGAACCTGTATGGGGTAGATCAATCACCCAGCGGGGTACCAGGGACATCAGAGCATTCTGGGGCACTGCAGCACAGCAGGGACAGCCTGCTGCTGTAGTTTCAGAGAACTTCAGAGGTTTAAAAAAATAAATAAATTTTAAAAGTATGCAACTAAATGCTCCCTTTCCTGTTGCTGTTTGCATATTGTTAAAGGGACAACTCTATTTTTAAAGCACTGTACAGGTCATCTTCCAGAATTCACCATGTATATTCAAGCTTGCTTTCTATTTTCAGACCATCTTTTAATTCTTGATAGGATTGTACTGCACAGTCTGATGTTCCCAACTTTCCTTTGCATCAGGTTACAATTCACAGCAAAAGTGCTACCTGTAATTCTCCACAGCTTTGCTTGTAGGCATTTCACATTCTTAAAGCCAGGGAAGTCTGAAACTTTGGGGGAATAGTGGGGGTGGGAGGATGGCTGCTTAGCTCTAATTTCAAGGAAACACCACCTTCTGGAAGATGCCTACCTACCCTACAGATGATACATGGGGAGCGCCACAGACCGCAAGCAGTATGATAACTCCTAATTAGTAACAAATGGAAATGAGAATGTATGGAATGGGGCTGCCTGTGCCCATACACAATAATTAGTAACACACTGCACCATGTGTGGTATGTGGCACTGTCACTCCAGCAACCTCCCCTCTGGTGAAGGAGGAACAAAGTTAAACCTCCCAACACAACACATGGTTTTGGTCTAAGCAATCTATTCGAAGGGTGCATCATGATGACGGTCGAGGAACATCCAAGCTGGATGTTACATCTCAGGTGAAAACCCCAAATCAGCCCCACTACTTCCCACCGCCTGTGGATTTGAAGTGAAACCTCATAATCCAAATTTAGAAGTAAAGCAGAAAACTTGTGAAAAAGCCGCTCCCTGGGAGTGCTGCCTTGGACATCGTTAGGAAGGTGTATAGCACCAATGCAGGCAAAAGGCTGTGTCACAGCGTGTCTCAGCGGAATGACAGCAGAAGGGACACTGCTACGGGTGCATCAGGAAAGGCAGCTGCCGCTATCACTTCCAGTTAAATGCACAGCAGCTCCCGTTACTGTCAAGTAGTGGAGAGCACTTTATATGTCATCTGCACCCACTGTTAGCTCTGACACTGCTTTCACTTCCACTATTTACACACTGAAGAAAGAGAGGGGTGCTGGGAAGACAATTCACTCGTAGAAATGCCTGCCTTTGAGAACCCAACCCTTCTTATTTTCCTGCAGCACACACATGGGTAAAAATAGGCAACCAGTGTCAATGTCTGGTGAAGCTTTCAAACGCTGAACAGATTTGCTGCAACCTTCCTGGGCACTGCACAAAGCCAATCCTTCCCTCCAGGCACCCCAAAAGGAGTGGGAGGAGAGCCATGCAGCAGATACACTGTGGTTTCTGACTAGGCGGCTCTAGGGATGTTCTATTATGTATGGATGGAAGGTTTTTTTCCCCCCTGCTCTGTGTTTCCGTCTCAAAATCAACCTAGCCTGATTTTATGGATGAGAACGAGGGAAGAGTAAATGTAGCAGAGGGCAGCACCTAATATCTTATCACCTGCTGTCACTACGGCTGCAGACACCTGTAGTTTGCCCAGCACCATCCTAACCAGAAGCATGGGACTATCAGACTCAAGACGGAGCTGCTACTTGAGGATGAGCAAGACAGAGGGAAACTTTAATTCCCATGGAGCTTAGCTGGTGCAGGGTCACAAAAGAGAAAGACTGGAAGGAGCCTCCAGAGCTCACTCCACACATGAATTCAGCAAGTGCTTTTATCACAGGAACATTATTCATTCCTTCCCTCTTATTTTCTTACAGATCACAAACCAAACAGACATCTACAATGACTAAAGAAGCAATTACAGGCACATCACTGAAATACTGCAAGGACAGAATTACTCCAGATTCATGGTACACCCTCACTGCTTGCTGACGATTGTATTTGCTACAGGCCTGACTGTTCCCATTGAAGCCGTACCAGCACACACCCCGCAAGGCAGTGGAGCGGCACCGTGCCTCAGGTACCATCAACACCTTACAAACCATGGAGGCGGACGCTGCGCCAGGTTTTCAAATGTGGGCAGCAGAGTATCGTTAGCCAAACCTGTGCAACTAACAACTGTATGCTTTTCTTCAAGGCATATCAACAGCTGGCCCCACTGAAGACACGATCTAAGACATCTGCTACCTGCGTTTTGAGGGCGTAATGAGATAAGTGGGTATGGAGGTTACTCACTGCGGTGTACCCGAGCAACCAAAACTGAAATTCAATTTAGTTGGTCAATCAGGTTTCTTAATTTCCACAATGCTCCTAGCTAGATTTATTTTCTTTTCCACACGCACGTTCAATTCTAGGTGCTTAGCCTCGCAGTAGACATCAAGCAGACAAATACAAATGCAGACATTTACATCTCAGGCAAATTCAGATCCATGCAATGCAAACATACATACCCTCATACAGGAACACATGCTTTCCAGCAACTTAATGATTCATTGCAAGGGAAGAGTCTGTTTTGATTCAGGAACAGGTATTGATCCTGACACCCAAATGGCATCTTCTCAGGGGAGCAAAGTTATTCCTCCTTGTCTATGTCTTTTTTTCTAGATAGAGGTCTTGGATTGAAATGTTATACTGATTCCAGGTGTCTTTAGAGGTTCAGTGCATGTGTGCAAGAACAGAAGGGAAATCGTCCAACGTTCTCACAGCACAGTAATTGCTACTCGGGCAGGGATCTGCCCTTCTTTGCCACTTCCCTTAACCCTTACTTTCTCTCAAGGAATTATTTGAGTACCTGAAGGATAGCAGGCGATGCATATCCTCTCCAAGTTTAGACATTCACTTTGCAGAAGCCAGAAAACGTATTTGGCTTTCTATCATTTTTATTTAAAGGCCTACAGAACAACATAAATCCCTCCTTCCTTTTCTGGAGGAGCCAAAAGGACTCGTTAAGCCTTCTGGTTCCCTCTGCTGCCATAAAAAGGTGCACTGTTTCTGAATGTGATCAGCTGCTGTGCAAAGGCCCTGCTGCAGTCTTGGAAAAAAATCAGAGTTCATGTACCTCCCAACAGAGCCTCCCACGGGACCACACCAGACTCCTGACACTGCCAAGCTGAGGCAGGAGCCAGTGCTGGCAGTGAAGGTCACCTCCGAGCAGACAGGCTTCCACAGACCCTCCTCTTTGGCTCAAGGTCTTTGGAAACAACTAGGCTTCAGAAGTGACTGGCTACATAATGTACGGGGCTAGAAGGAGCAGTCTGTCTCTGCAATGAAGATAAGGAAGACAGAGCACTTAAGCTTTTGCTTTCTACTAGGCTTCCAAGCTACTGTCCTTGAAGACATTAAAGCCAGCCATCCTGCTAACAGACAGAAAGCTAGACACCAATCAAAGCATCTCCTTACAGGCCCATCAGCCTCCCCAGACAGTGTCACAACTAAGAAAAAGGGAAGCACAGAGACCCCAACTACCCAGAAGCTCTGCATGGTTTCCACCTGGAAGAGCCCAGGGCTGGAGCAGGGCACTGGGTCAGGCCGAGCATGCCAGGAGATGTGTCATTTCCACATGTGAAGGCACCACCCACCCCTGCTTTACATCCCTTCCAGCTTCCCAAGAGTCAGGGAAAAGAGCTTCCACAGTCAGGCAGCTGATGCTACACCAAAATGAGAGGCATCAAACTGACTACCACCGTAAGTAGCTACAGCTACACCTACTCACTGGTGCTTCCTGCACAAACAGTGAGGTGACGGCAAACCTCAACAGCCCCAGACTAAAACAGTGCACAAGTTACAAGGTTGGTTTGTGCATGCTCAAGGGAGGTGGTGCTTCCCAATGCTACATGTAAAACAGAGGCAAATTGTCGACTAGCTGACAGCTTATCCAGCACCCTAAAGCAGCAAGAGTGCCTGAAATGAGACTCCTTGTCAGAGAATCGCTTGCATTCACTGGGAGAAGGCATTGGCCGACCTGATGGCAACGGGCTGTGGCATACTTGCTAGACCTGGATAGCATCCCTTAAGCTTCCCTTGCACATGGATGGCATGCCAAAGCTGTGACATACTATGTGTTAATGTCCCCGTCAGTCATTCATTTTGAGGTATTTCAAGCACATGTGTTGTAAGAACAGCTCCTATCAACAGCGGAGCTTCAAACACAAAGGCTGGTATTCACTGAAAATTGTGTACGGAGTGAAGCGCTATATGAAAGTTCAAATATAAGAGATGTTTTTATTCAGCAAGCACGCTCTAGAAATAGAAAGCACAGTAAAACACGGTGATTAACAGAAGGATGTATATATCTTTTCTAGGTCAACTCTCAATAACTTGAGAAGATACCGGGTCACAGACTCATTTGGTGGGTTGGTTGTTTTTTGGTGTTTGGGGTTTTTTAAAAAAAAAAAAAAAAAACAAAACACAGTTATATTGATTTCAAAGGAACTTTTCCATTCTTCAACCACTAGATTGGCCTGATAATATATCTGACCTAAATGGAACTGAAGTCACTTTCTCTCACTATTAACGATAAGCCTAAGGAAGATCATTGCAGCGTGTCCTCATCAGATATTAGGAAGCAGAAATTTAGGAAAGGTTTACAGCGAGACTTGAGGCCATGAAACTAAATTCTGCTTTCATTACCAGCTGCTGAGTTTTAGGCTTGGACCTGTAGCTCGGAGTCTATGAACTGGGTAAGGGAAAAATTAGCCAGTATTTCCATTCTTCTCCGTAATTTGAAACCACCGAGACATATCTTGGGGTATAAATCACATAGCTCTATAAATAAACCAAACTATGATTTTGTACTCTTTGGAAGAAAGCTGACACCAAATTCATGTAGTGAATGTAAGAAAAAAAAAATAAGCCTGGCCTGTGGCCCAAGCACATAAGAAGCTCCCCCTTGTTCCCAGGGAGGAAGTTCCACCACCACCACCATTAGTTGGCTATGCCCCTGGGGGCTTTGGGCTACAGGTAGTCTACAATACACCAAACATCTGTCTGTACATAGCATCTTCAGGTAATAAGGTAAATGTTTATTAACAGAAAGTGCTACCAGCAAAATTCCAGCAAATTTACGTGAAAGGGTGAGCTCCTCTTCTCAGGTAATTAAATAGTGAATCTTCCCAGTAAGTCCCAGTCCCTAGTTCACATCACACAGATACCTATGACTGCTTGTCTCTACTACATAAAGTGTCCCACTTTTTAAACGTACACTGTCACTTCTGTGAACTGAAGTATGACCTCTCCCTGGCACAGTCTTTTTAAAACAAAGCTGCTACATACATGTGAGAAAGCAAGTAACCCACTACCAGAAAATACTTAGTTTTGTATAAACCAATTATCCTCTGCAGCAAAAAGATCAGATAAATACAGTTTTGAAAGCGTGTGGTTATGAAATGACTGAATGTATCATTCTGGCTCTTTCATAACAAAATAAAAGATAAAAACTGAAGAATTCTTTCATTTCATAACAGGAAAGAAATATTCTAACAGACAACTGTCACTTAAAATCCCTTCATAAACATCCTGTTCAGTTTCAAAGTGGAGGACAAAGGTGCATTATACAGTGCTTTAAGAAATGTATTCCCTCCTATTCTGCATTCCCGGTGCCCCCACCCTGATCATACATAGCAAAGAAAGCAGGACAGACACATCTTGGAGCCCACTAATACAAAACCAGTGAGAGCTTTGCCTGCCAAAGACATCAAGATCCTTGGGGGTGCTTATAAACCATGTTTGGAGCCCAAGCTGCAGTTCCTGTAAGTCTCCGTCTTCTGTACGTGACACAAGCATGACTGTTACGCGAGTTTACAAGAAATATGAATGAGTACATGCACACCCATTTCTCAAAATCCTTGCAAAATGGGAAGTTGCATTCCTTACCTAGTTTCTAAGAAAAATGAGATCTATGTGGTTGCATGTGACTGCCAGTCCCTCTACCCCTCCAAGCAACCTTCCAGCTTGACAGGTAGATTTCAACCAGCTCTGGCCAAGGACTACAGCACAAGGGATGGCCACTGACAACTGCATTTCTGCAGGTGTTCTGGAAACAAAAGATTTTGGAGAGACTATACCATTTTCCCCCATGTAGGGGAAGGCTGGCAGCAAGCTGAGCCTTTGTCAGGCATTGGAGAAGTGACACAGGAGTGTGCTGAATGACACAAAGATGGAGAAAGCTTTCATCAACTCAACCCAAGCGTGAAGCCCTCCTCATCCCTCCACCCCTGGGTCTTGGCCACAATAGCAAATAACAACTGAATAAAGTATGGAGTCTACCCACTGTCTCAGCAGCCCATCCTGCCTCACGGCTTGCTCAGCCCTCCCCAGGGCCTCCTCCCCACACCATGCTTGGGTATCACACAAGGGGCCACCAGCTGCCTTTCTCGGTGAGATCAAACCCTTCCCAGAGGCTACAGTGCTCATGCAAGCACCGCCAGCCTCTCCAACAAATTCAGTGCTGTTAGAAAGATGACAGACCTCCACCAAGACCTCGGTCCTGTTATTCACAGTCCCACAGGGAAAGACATGGAGGCAAGGCCTTGAAGTCTATAACCCCTCAACGGCACTTGCCCCCCCCCGGCACCAGGTCAGTCCCTGTGGTTATCGGAGAGGCACAAAACACAGGCATAAGAAAGCAGAGCAACAGCCTCTCACACGCTGCTGGATGATGAATGGAGAAACCCATTCCCATCATTTTCAATTAATTAGCCCCATTTTTATTTTTCTGAGGATCATACCAAGGGAATGGGGTAAGGCTACCTGCGTCTTTGCAGGGAGGAGGTTAAACTCAAATGCTCTGCATCCACTTTTAACAGAAACTGTTTGCAGCACTTAATTCCAAGAAAGCCACAATTAATTGTGCTACGGTATCAGTAAACACACTGGTTACACCATTAGAGCCCATTATTTTCCCTCCAAGACATTATGTTACTACATTATTGATGCAGCAGTCCAGTGTAATGAAGCGGTGCTTTGCATCCTTCTTTCTACTGAACATTCACAGCACTTTAGCACTGACACCAGCAAGGGGTTTTTTTCCAGCACGTCAAAAATTCCAGTTAACCTAAAAAACAGCTACACAAAAAGTTAAACACCTGTCCTTAATCAAATGCAAATTCTTGGGTTTCTATTTGATACAACTCAAAATTACATCTATTTCTAAATACACTGCTTTGACAGTGAATATTTTTACCTCATCTGGACAGACTATTTTCAGAAAGGCATTTGTGAGAGATTAAGTCAGAATGCAGTACATTAGCAAGACACTTACATAAATATTGAACTTCTTTGAAGTTAAGGGGGGGAAAAAAAGCAGCTATATCTACAGGGTTACCACTCCTAATGCAGAGAACATACGAAAGCCAGGGAAGGAATACTGGCCCATTATCAAAATTGCAGAAGAAAACCTAGAGAAGTTAACATGAAAAGAGCTCAGAACAGTAGATCATTCGGTCCTGCAGCTCTTACTCATTCACAGGACTACTGAAAGAAATAAAGTTTATTCGTGTGAGCAATACTGCAGGACAGAGCCTCTGTTTGCAGAGCATCCAGTCAGCAGCGAATGGCTCTGCAGCACAGAGGAAGGCCAGGAACGCCCGCCACGTCTTGTGCAATGCCTGGGAAGGCTGTCCAAGTGAAGCTTGGGCTAAAACATGAAACAGTACTTCCTCTGCAATTATTAATATAAGACAGAGTATTAATATAATCTTTAGAAACAGCCTCCTTCTCATGCATAATCCCAGTACATTGTTTCCCAGTCACTCCCTGCAGTATTCAGCTCCACAAACCCCCAGTATGTTGCAAAAAGGAGAGGGCTGTTTAGAGTTATTTTAAATTTACTCTTTCAGTTTCATTTAATCTTCTTGCATCCTGGCTCTCTGCAAAAAATTAGGCAGCTGATCAGTTCCCACTCTGCCACTCACTCTCTTGCACAGTGCAATCACAGCTCCCCTTGGGTGCCTTCTTTCTGGACCAAATAATGCCACTCTGGTTGACTGTCACCGTACCGAAATAGTCCCCTTGGGCCCCCCGACTTTCATTATCTTTTCTGCTGTTTGCTCTATTCTTTTTCTTTCTGGAAATGAGGCTACTGAAACTGAACCAATTACTCCAGGCTCAGAGGATGTTTTATGGGGGTGCTGAATTGTTCTCATTTTTCCTTATGCCACGGCCAACACTTGTGAGTTTAAATATGAACAACTATTTCAGTGTATCAGTGCAATGCCAGCAGCACTGCGAACCTTCATGAGGAAAAAAGATCAGAACCTGTCCCCATGATGATCAAGGAGAGAAGTCAACTAAGAAGTCCTCATTTTCTCAACCCCTCTTCCTTTAAACGCTGTCCTTAACCCCAAAATGGATGTTTTCCCAGGGGCTCATCCAACTCAGACCCTACCAGACCACAAAAGGTGTGAATCCCAACCCTAAAGACCTCAGTCCACCTTCTCACTTCAGCCAGGGATGCCTCAGTAGCACTGTCAGGAGTATGCCACACGGATTGCACAAGCTGCCCCGTGGGCCTTGCAGCTCCTTTCGAAGGTACAGGTCTAACTCAGCTCAGCAACTAGCTTTGTAGCCAGTTTTGCAGTTTGGGTGTGTTTGCACTGTTTGCATGAGAAGCAGCTATTAAGCAGGCAGCAGCATTCCAGGTAAACTCCCATGGAGTCCCAAAGCACAGCCCCAAGTTGGGCAAATCAGAGCCATCTAACCTCAGGTGACAAAGGCGGGGAGTAAGGGTGGCAGGGTCCCTTCCAAAAGAAAACCTTGCCATGGCTGCGCCTCCTCGCCCTGAACGAAAGAGAAGTCACCTGTGATAGCGGCCAACGCCTGAGCATCCAGGGCCAGCCCAAAACCTTAGAAATCCACTTTATGACTCACCAGCTCCTGCCTCACAGTGACACAGTCTGTAATTAAAGGTGTCTGGATAGAGCCTCACCAGCCCTGATAAGGCGGTGTTTTCCTACCCATGCGATAACTGCTGAGTCTCTCCACAACCTCAAGTTGTCTCAAGCCCTTCTCTCCCCATGACATCCCTGGTCAGCAGAGAGAAGGCAGAGCCGGCAGACATCAGCATCCCCATCTGCTCTGGTGGTTTGATGGCTCTCATCACCACAGGTCTCCGTATAAAACCTGCCAATTATCCCACGCATACGCAGTTTCTATGTGCTGAAGGGAAGCGACAGCCCATATCCTTCCTGAAAATCAATTAGACTATCTGTATGCTTAAGGGGGAATAAGCTTTGGCTAGGGTATTTTTCTCATGTTTAATCTTGCTTTAGAAGCATTCAGCCACCACAGTTTAACTGCTGATATATGTCAGACAGCGTCACCGACTTACCTACCTTGGCTCCCAACTTTCAATCGCAAGAACGCTGCTATGGAAGTTCAGCATCCTTTGCATTAGATAGGTGTTTATGTCACTCCTACCTTTAAACCTGTAAAATAGTTGAAATTACTCCTGCTTGACTTACCTGTGGTTCACCAAGCATGCTCTTTAAGATGGAGGGCAAGGTATCATATGCATTCACACAGGCAGGAATTTTTCATTAAAAATAGTCTGCACTGGTGTCTGCCCCTGTATTCACTCAGCTTGCAAAACTGTTTTCACTATCCAAAACCATTTGATGCACAAGGCAATTTTTTGTGAGCTCGGTGGTATAATGAAGAACTAGTTAATAGGGAAAGCACAACAGCAAAGCAACAGCAGGTCCTAACTACCGACAAACAGCTTGTTTGGGGTTGGCTTTTCTTTCCATGTTAAAGGAATTGTGTATTTAGAAACCCCTCCTCCTTACTGACAGCATGCCAGATAATTAAACTGAAGTTCTTATTTTTAAAATCTAATTTACTTTTGAAAATATACGCTGCCAGACTATTTTTAGGATTTTTCTTATGTGGGCCGGCGGAAATAGGCTAGCCAGTTAGCGCGAGGGCTTACAGGCTGCATTGAGCAGTCTTTAAGCTGAACACCATGAATCAGTAAAACAATGAAAAAAAATATTTTCCTTTCAAATTAGGAATAAATATCTGCAGTGAGGTACTGATACTGACCTTCAGTTTTGAAAAAGCTTACTTTTAGCAAAACTAAGCCTGGGCTTACAGCTTTGACTCGGGAATTTCTTTAACTTGTTAACAAATGCAAGAGCTCGTCCTGGTGTTTGACAGGTTGCCCTCACCACAGAAATCAGTGGGAGCATTGCCCAGGCCAGGACTACAGAATTTGGTTTAGCAATACCTTTGGACCACCTTGTATCATACACTACTCCATACAAAATGTACGCTAAAGAAGTGAAATAACACCAGTAGCACAAGGACCATTTTCCTGAAGTATTGAGGTTTGTGATTCTGATTTTATAAATGTCAAGGGAAGTTAACAGCATCAGAGGTACCTGCATCTAGCGCCTAGCAGTCTTGTTCACTATACTGCAACCCAGAGCAAAATAATCTACCTACCCAGACTTGCAGTGAAACTAACTTCTGTGACAGGCTAGCGTGCAAATAAACGACCCTGTATTACAATAAAATCTTGTTAGCATTCTCTACAAAAAGAAACTCAGTAGGTACCCAAAACGACTCTGACCTCTGAAATCTCTGTCCTTTCTTTTGGCAACACTTCCCACCAAAGGGCTGGGAGTCCAGCATCAGTCCCCAGGCATCTGGCCTGCCTCGCTGGTGGCAGCTTGCCTTGTGACAGAAAAGCAAAGATGCTTCACCTGGGGCAAAGGACCTGCAGCCTGGATACGGCCCACAGCCCCACAGCCTGTATTTTTCCAAATCCCTGCCGGCTAACATCCTGGAGAGGCGTTTGCAAAGCTTGCTCAGCCCTCTGCAAGGAAAAGCCGACCTTCCCCGATGTCAGCTCCTCATTCACAGCCAAACACAATATTAGCAAAGGCACTACAGCCCAGAAGTGTTTATCCAAGACTACCACAGGGCCAGAGAAACTGCAAAACACTGTGGGATGCAAAGTTTCCTCCAATTATTTGACTGCCTTGAAAATGCAAATGCATTCACCATACCTCTGCTGCAACCCCAGCCCTGTTCACTTCCCCCACCTGGGAGCAATATTTCATAGCAGTGCAATTTTAAAGCAGGGTGTTTTTATTAATTTTAAAGCCTCAGACTCTCACAGAGGTCCAGGTGCTACTCCACAGCACTCAAGGACAGAAATCCAGTCCTTGAAGAGGCCTCTCCTCTAATCTTCTCAGGGGTTCCTGTTCGCCTGCTCACTCATGAGC
The DNA here is from genome assembly GCF_031877795.1 of Strix aluco. Taxonomy (NCBI): domain Eukaryota; kingdom Metazoa; phylum Chordata; class Aves; order Strigiformes; family Strigidae; genus Strix; species Strix aluco. Next base: position 9,296,480 of record NC_133935.1, read on the forward strand.
CTGTCCCCAGACCTTTATGGCCACGTGAAGTCCATGTGCTGTTCACATGAGCAAGATCCATCCACGTAAGGGCTCTGGGAGCAGGCTGTGAATGTGCTGACCCAAAGGTATTACCCGTCCCTCCCGGCTCCACTGCAACGCCTCCGTGCACTCCTATCTCCTGGCGAGCATCCCGCCTCCCACACATCCTGCAGCACTGATCCCTCCCTGCACTTTCTGCTGCCTTACAACATGGGGGAAAAAGAGCTTATACCTGTCTCCTGTGCTTCCATCTTTTGAAAGATGCCAGTATCAACATCCATTACTGCCTTAAGCTCAACAGTAGGAAGATCCCAGTCCCCAGGCACCACGCCAGCAAAGTTCCCACCAAGCAGATCAACTATCCTTACCAGCAGCACCGCCGTGCATGTAGATTTACACCAGGTCTGCGTAACAGCCACCCGGACCAGAATCTGGCCCAAAATTTTTGAACAAATAGGATGCCATTTACCACGGTGCTTTTAAATGGCCTGGAACCAACTGCAGTGAACAAGTCCTTCCTCCCTAAACACTTCCACCAGCTCAGCTTAGTAGGAGTGTGATCACCTGTCCTGAGGCCTCTTGGTATGAGTAGCCTAATTTTCTTTGTGTTCCTTATTAGCAGTCTGGTATCATTTAACTCTAAATCAAATCAAAGCCAATTTCCTTTCCTTATCAGTGATAAGCCAAGAGACTCCCTGTGGGAAACTATGTGTCCCAAGCACCTTCTCAGCCCCCAAGCTGGTCCATGCGTTTACCACAGAATGCCAACTGCCCTCTTACAGTACCATATTATAAAACTTCATGAGTTGTTTCCAGGAACCAAAAAAGCATACTGCTTACTACGAACCGAGTGTAGGAATCAAGGAAGAGGATAAAATATCATCAAGGTGACAGAGACCCCTTGAACAGGGCCCAGGAAAATGGTCATGTCCCATAAGCCATGCTATGCAATTTCTTCCTCACTCACAAACTGCCATGGTAAGGGAGTGTGATGATTCAAAAGCATCAGGTCAGTATAACAGGTTAAATTAATTAAAATAACTGAGACAAGCCTCTGCAGCCTCAGCAAGGTGTCGGCATAAGTGCCTGTGCCCCATCCGTGCTGCTGAACTGATCCACACCAACAATGGCTCCTTGTTCTTCAACTGCTCCCAGAAACACACCCCTCACTCCTGCTATCAAAATGAGCCTACAGCTGCCTTCTCACTGACTCATTCCACCTGATCAGTAGCCTCGTCTCTTCTGTTTTTACAGGAGAGAGATGTAGCTTTATGGAAAGCAAAAGGAGTGACTGACCACCAGATTGTATCTCCTCACAGCCTACAACAGCAGGATTGCTGATTTACCTTCTGGGAAAATGGGAAGCTTACATGCTGACATACAAATGTGGCCATGCTGAGCCCACTGATGGAAACTCTTTGTTGCAGGACATTTCTGAAAGCAAGGACAGATCGAGAGCCGCATTTGAGGCTTCGGCTGGCACAGTCCACTATAATGTATGTGTTGTTTTCAGGCTGCCCAACTGAACACCTCTAGCAAAGTAACCAGAGGTTAAGCTGGCCACGCAAGTTCTGCGGTAATTTTGACTCCATCTGTATAAAATCTTTAAAATACTTATCAGATGTGTAACAATTATAATTACAGATTTATACAGAGATGGTGCAGCAAGTTGCTTTTGGTCAGGGAGAAAACAAGGCCAAGAACGAAGGAGGAAAAAAGTCCCTACTTTTTCCTTATGCCTTGCTGAAGCCACCTATGAAGGAAAACACTCTCCAGACAGAGCCATGGGTGGGAGTGCTGGGACAGAGGGACTGTCAGGAGGGAACTGCTGCCAGGGCTGGATACAACGGCCCAGCCTGGGAGACTAAGAGAGGCAGCAGCAAAGTCTTGTAACTGGGAGAAGACTGGGAAAGCGAGCAGGCACTGATGCATGCCATGAAGATTATACAGGAGATTTGGGAGACGAGAGCATTGGAAAAATCAGCCCACAATGCCACAAGGCCCACAGCTGCTCATTTCTTCACCCAGCAGCTAATGCTAATATTTGGTGCTAAAGGAGATAACAGGGGCAGTCCACTGGGCTCCAAGCATCCACCTCCACCCCTGTGAGTGCACAAAAAGCCAACCTGCTCAGGGACACAAACGGTGGCAGCGTTGCTGCTCGTCATCCTGTCAGCAAGAGAGCACATCCTGGTGATGAACTCCCTCACCAGTCCCCTCCTTCCTTTTCTCTGTACAGCCTCCACTGGGCCAGCAACAGAGCTATTTTGGGTGGAAGCTGCTAGTTTTGGCACGCTGTCTGAAAGGAGCCCCCGCTCTTTTCACACTACACATTGGCCAGAGGAAATTACTCCGGGCAGAGGACTTAATTCCCGGCACCCACACGCTCCAGGAAACACCTCTCTTCTCTGCTGTCATCTAATCGAGCACGGCTTTCTCCTTTCACACCTTCGTTGGGTGTAAGGTGGGGGGGTGGACCATAAAGCTTTCCTCTGAGAAAGAACTCAGTCCCTGCCCAGGACAAGGGAGAAAAGGCTCAGGCTGTAGATGACCCCAGCCGGTGCACCACTGGATATTTCCTCCGGACAACGTGAAAGATTTCCAACTGATAACCAACAGCTTGATTCAATACGCCCTGCACAAACACCAACATGCTAACCACAGTGTCTTTTTCACTCAAAGTAACTTTAAGCAGCTACGGAAGAGAGACCATTTGCAGTAGCATTGGGGAAAGGTGCAAAGTTGTCTCTAACATTCACCTGCACCTTCGTGTCACTGGCTTACGGGAGGGCTGAAAGACTCTATGAAGCCTGTTATCATTCAGCAAAAAAAGCCAGGAACCCAATATACTGCTAAAATTCTGCTGCTATGCCCCTAACATGCTCCTTGTATATACACTCATATTTCCCAGTCATCATTCCAAAGCCTCGTTTACATCAGAAACTAAGCGATGTAGCTGCAGCCCTAGAACTCCCTGGTGCAGCCATAGCTATAACTGATATGAAGGTACTTTCCAACATGGCAAAGGGAATAATTATATTGGCATACATCAGATTTATGATTATTCTGTGTGTTCGGGTATAATCATTTCTGGAAATTAAGTTATACTCATAATTGAAACAAATTATATGAATAAAAATGTCCAGAGGGAAATAAATCTTCATCAGCCAGTCAGTCAAACCACAACCTCCCACCACTGGGTCTCTACTTCCCAGTCCCACCATTGCTTCTTCTCAACTCCCGCAAGGCAACAGAGGTCTGCAGTTGAGTGCACACACGATGGCTGAGCGTCCATCTGTCCCACTCCTGCCAAGACCAGGAGTTAAAGCAACCCACCCCATTCCAGTGAAGGAGCACGGTTTCCCCATTGCCATCCCAGCTCCCACCAGCATTGGTGGCCACAAGCCACAACCAGGCATAACCTTCTGCCCTTTGGGCAGGCAACTCTACCTCCCATCTGGAGGGGGAACACATTCACAACTTGTTCAGAGTGGCTGTGGAAGTTTGCTTGGGAGGTTGTCAGGTAAGAGAATCAAGCAAAAATACACATTATTTGTTGCACTGCTACTCATGTGAATCTCTGGGGAAGGGACTCAAGTATCTAGAAGCAGATGGAAAAAATGTAACAGCAAAGACCTAAACCTCTAAGTATAACATACAGGTGCATATATGAAACTTCAAACTGTATTCCAAATTTTTTTCACTAGCAAAAAATACAATTGGGGGGGGGGGGAAGGATGTTCTTGAAACTGCAGTTAAAAGAAGTCCAGGAAAAAGGCATGAAATTCCATTTTGTGCCCAAATATTCCTCCATCATCCTAGCTGAAATAAGTTTTAGGTTGATTTTTACGTTGCCCCTAAAGTCGTAATAGCATCTTGAATGGTTTGACTACAATAGAAATCAGAGAAGTAATAAACAGGTAACAGTATGCTCACCAGTAAAGGAGGGGTATGGTCTCTATAAACACACACGTATGTATACACATGTATCAGAACTTAAAAGCATTAACTGATTTAGTTAAGCTGTGCTAATGTATTGGTATTGCTCATTTGCTTGGAGTCCCTCTAGTTCGCCTGGATTAGGAGAAGATGTTGAGGTTAAACTGAGGTTAGCTGACACGTGTCAGCCAAGCCTGACCTAATCCTGGGTTTCTTCCTAGTTGTTGTGTCTTCCTCTCTAAATAATATTAAGAATAGGAAGAAACCACAGGGATGCAGTTGGGTTCCAAATAACTATTTTTGGTAGCTGTACACAAACAGACAGGGCAGAGTTGTGCACACCAGCTGCTCCGCAGAAACCTCCTCCCCGTGATCTCCAGCTCCCTGGCTGTCTCCCTCACGGCCTCTGCCCTTCCCACCACGAGTCCTGCCACATAAGGTAAGGAGACCCCCCAAGACTGACACAGGAATATCCTGTTTTCTAAACTATTACGTTTTCTAAACTTAATCTAAGTGCTGTCCATCCCTCCACCTGGTAAAAGAGGGCCTTTATGATACAGTGCAGGTGACTTTGAGCTACTTGGACCTGCCACCCAAACATCCCCTGTGAAAATTAAATACATGGACTTACTCCTATGATTTCCACTGGATCCAAGACCCAGGGAAACTTTCCAGTCATCTCAAAGCAGCTCTCAGATCTGGCCTAAAAGTAGGGGTTTGATGAGCAATAAAGAAACAAAAAATAATATAGCTTAAACCACAGAGGTGCCAGCTTTTACTGCCTTTCATTGACAATATTTTGCTCCCACTATTTCAAGGGAAATAACACTCTGCGTGACTGTTATAGGATGTAAAATGTGTACTGTGGTGTTCAGACAGAGCCCGTAATTGAAACATTTAAGCGCCAATGAAATCCCAAACGTAAAGTTTTTAATTTTCATTCAACAATGACATTAAAATTCTGGTTGTGCAGGGGGAAAAAAAAAAAAAAATACTACCTCAGAGTGCTTTTAAGGTTATTCTTTCCGATACAGTAACTAGGATAAGCTCAGCCAAGATGCCAGCAGCTGCTGGCATACTCCAGCAGGTAGCTCCCGACACCACTGGCTGCTTCTCCTTTGTCATCCCTACCCCCAGTCCCACACAACAGGTTATCAAGAGGCTTATCAAGGAGATAAAGCACAAACGAATGCCACCACCTTCATCCACGTGCCTTCAACCCCTCACAAGGAATGAGCAGGCACCGTTGGAGAGCAGGGCTCCTGTTGAGGCAGCTGAGCGAGCTCAGGCCAGACATACCCGAGACAAGCCCAGCAGGCTGAAGCACCCACCGAAAGAACCATCTCAGGCATCTTCTTTGTCTGAAGGCACATGACTGTCATTTACAGGAAGGAGAAGGTTATCGGGCAATACTGATCTTATTCAGCAGCTTCCAAGATGACCGAGTATAACACCAGGCTGAAAAACCTCAACCGAAACCACTAAACGCTCTGCACAGCTGACAGGGAAGCCCTGAAAGGATGGCTTGTGTCTTGCAGATCCTCAGACCATCTCCCCCCAACACTTGTGTTCACGAACTGTACTAGAGCAATCTCAGACTACATCACGCACAAACTCATGTTCCTCGCAGGCTTGCATCCCGTGATCTTCACGGGTTGCCGGTTTCACTGTCTAGATGAAATTTATGGTGTTGAATGTAGCCTGGAAAATTTTTAAAGGTTTGACATTTGCCTGCCAGAGAGACACCACCTCTCCCCCACATAAAGTACTGCTAGGGGGTCTGCTTTTGCATTACCTTCCTTCTCCCCCCTTCACTCAAATGATATTGGCCATGGTACCTCCAGAAAGGGCCCCACCACCACTCCTCATCTACGTCTGATGGACCAAATCCACCCATTTCAGTGCCTGTGTGTTCACGTGCCACCCAGCTGGAGAAAGGCACCCTGATTTATCGAGCCTCCAGAATACAAGACCTGTCTTTTCTCCTGGAGTAGTACAGAGAGATGAGAGGAGAAGTCTGCTGCTTATTGTTACTTTATCCCGGTGTTTCAAGTACTGAGTACAGAGGAGGATGAACTTGTGGTTATGCCACTATATAGAGATGTAGCTTCCAGCAGTCCTATCCTCCTACCACAGGTTGCCCAAACAGTTTCGAGCAGGTCAAATCTCTCACATCAGATCTCCTCACCCTCTAAGTGCCTGAGAAGGAAACATTTGCAAGCAACCATGGAGCACTCAGACATCAAAATGGTGAGGACTATACAAACAGATACATATCTCACTGGTGAAGAAAGAGGCTGATGTGTTTAATGGTTTATAATGGCTGTTTTGGTTGCCATGAAAGTACTTAAGAGCATGCAACGCGTCACTGGATTAAATCTAAATAAATGTAACCAGCAGTAAAAAATGGCTTTTATTACAAGAAGGCCTGACTCGTTTGCACCTGTAACTCTAAATACATATAACAGGACGCCAAACTATGTATTATAAGATGCTAAAGAGCAAAACAACATTACAGTCATTAGCACAGAAAGCATAATGACAGAGGGAGAGAGGCAAAACAAAATGGACAACTTGCTAGGGTCTGATTCGAACATCTTGGAAAAATGCCATTTGCTCGAGTCAGGACTGAGCTACCAAGGAGATTTGTGCCAGGTAAAGCTACAACAAAATGGAGACAAAAACACCGAATCGTGTCCCTGGAAGGGAGATAAATGAGGGTCAGAATGAAGTTTATTTAAATCCACTGAGCTGATATAGATAGAGTTAAGAGAGAGCCGCAAAACAAAATGAAAGGCTCAGTAGGAGCCTGCACAGCCAGTGCTGCAATGTCAGAAACACAACACAGTGCCATCTGAAACCCACAGGCACAGTACCAGGACTCGAGGAAGAAAACAGCGGTGGCACTCCTGGGGGGTGGGGGGGACGGGGGGGGGACGGGGACGTGCCCGCCTACAACTGCGCGAGAATAAAGGGTAAGGGTCCGGCCACACATGCCCCCGACAGCAGATGCATTTCCAGGGGAGGTTCAGCGGAGTCTCTGGGGAGGACATCCACGGCTGGAGCAAAACCACCAGAGGAATATAACGGAGCCGCATCTGCTTACACCGGGGAGGAGGATTTGCTCCTTTCTTTTGCTCCTGCTTGGCATCCTCCTTTGGGTCTCTTATGGGAGAGAAGGTGTCTTAACACCACAGATAATTAGCTGTAATGCATCCTCTGTGGCTACAACAACTTAACAGGGCTTATCTGTAGACCTGATCTAGGCTTCCAGTTATCCTTGTTCTCCCGGTTCCCCTCCCCCCCCCCGGCCAATATTTGCATCTCAGCTTGACAGGTATTTTGTATCTAAGCTTAATAAAAGTGTATGCATGTGCAAAGTGTATGCATGTGCCTGTGCACGCTTAGAAGGTAGGAGAAAACCACCCGATTTTAACTCCGACTCCCCGAGACGCCGCTCGTTCCTTTTTCCCTTCCCTGACAAACAGAGGGAGCTGAAATAAGAAACGTCAACTTTGGGATCCTGCTTTACCGAATGATAACTCATTAAAAATATCGGACTCTTCGTTTCAAAAAGGAAAGAAAGGGGGAAAAAAAGTCCCCAGGAAGTTGATGCATTACAGTGTTGCATCTGTGTCAAGCTCTGGGTAAACAAGCAGCAACATGAATGAAATCTGTCCAGAAAGACTGCATTTCAGCGCCAACCACGCAATCTCTGGCCAAACCACTGCATATGGAACAAAGTTTGATCTCGCTTGCGAGCGCTCAGCTGCGCTTCTGCCATTTCCTGTGGAAAACTGAAGCTCCGAACGATGTCTATCACCCAGCCCTCGCCCACCCCGCTGCCAGCTGCCCCTAAATACCCCCCTACACACACACACACACCACCCCCCTGACCCGCAGGCAGGCAGCCCCGGCAGAGCCAGGCGGGGATGCTCGGCAGCTCCCTCCCCGCTCTCCAGGCCGGGCACGGCCGGGAAGGGGCAAACCGACGGCGCTGCCCCCTCCTCCCTCCGCGGCCACCCCGCGCCCGCCCGCCGGGGGATGGGGGGGTCGGTCCCGCCCTGGCCGGCGCAGCAGGTGGTCGGCGGCGCCCGGTCCCGCCCCGCGGCCGCACTCACCGCTGGCGTTCTTGCCGCAGATGAGGTGCTGGTAGGGCTGCAGCAAGCCCCAGAGCTCGGGGTCGTTGTTGACCGTCTGCTCCAGCGCCTCCAGGGTGAACCGGGGCGCCTCGCCGCCCTCCTTCTCCTTCTCGGCCGGGGCGGCGGCGGCGGCCGGGGGGCGGCCGGGCGGCGGGAGCGGGGCGGCGGGAGCGGGGCCGGGGCCGGCCAGCACCCGGGCGTGGATGTCGCGGAAGAGGCTCTCGGTGCCGGCGGTGAGGTAGATGGCGGCGTGCTCGTGGATGCGCAGGGCCACGCGGCTGTCCACCATCCAGCGGTAGAACTTGCCCACGGAGAAGGCCAGCCCGCACCGCGCCGACTTGCCGCGGCTGAAGCGGTCGCCGCCGCTGCCGCTCATGTTGTAGAGGGAGAGGGCGCCGAGGGCGGCCGCCGTGCAGCGGGCCGCCAGCGTCCAGCCCAGGACGATCTCCATGGCGCTCCGCACCTCGTGCTTGGTGCACTTGGCGAAGCGGAGGCTCAGCCGCTGCGCCTCCCGGGCGATGCGCACCAGCGCCCGGCTCACCAGCGTCGAGAGCCGCGCCGCCGCATCCCGGCTCCCGGGGCTGGTGGCGGCGGCACCCGGCGCCCGCGGCTCCCGGCGCGGCGGCGGCAGCAGCAGCGCCTCCACCTCCTCCAGGCTCCAGGGGACCTCCTCAAGGTCGGGCAGGAGCCGGGAGCACTGCTGCCCCGCGCAGTCCAGCACCTCGGAGTCTTCCGCTAGGACGGTGTTGACGGTGTCGAAGCTGTTGTGCCGACTGTGCATGGAGTCAGTTAGGTGCGGCCAGCAGCTTCCTCCATAGGGGTACGCGGGGTGCGAATCCGAGCAGCACAGCGACAAGTTGGAGGAGCGCACCGAGTCCGCCGCGCCACCATACCCGGAGTCCAGCGTCAGGTCTTCCAGCGTCCTCACCGCCGTCTTACCTCTCCGAGCCATCGCTGCACTTCATGCTGCACCCGCGGGACCCGGGCGGGGAGCGGCTCCCAGGAAAGCGGGGGGGAAGAGAACAGCGAGGGGGCGCGGCGAGACACGCCGGTCGCTTCGCTTCGCCCCGCCGGTCGCAGCCTGCTGCCGCCCCGCCAGACGCCAGCCAAGCGGCGGTGCTGCCCGCTGCCCGGCTCCGGCTCCTGCACTGCGCCGCGCCGCCGGCCCGACACCGCACCGCAGCGCAGTGCCGGCCAGGCGGCGCGGGGGGGCGGGGCCATTGAAAGCGCCTCCGGCCCGCGGCCAATGGGACGGCGCGGGCGGGGCGGAGACATGCCAAGCGCCGCGCCCGGCGGCCAATGGGGCGGCGCCCTGCGACTGGCGGCACCGCCCCTCGCCTCCGCGGGGCGCGGAGCCCGCACGGCGCAGCGCCGGGGCGGGGGGGGGGGGTGCGGAGCGGCCCGGCTCCGCGGAGCTGCAGCCTGCGCGCAGGCAGGACCGCGCCGTCCAGTCCCCATGGCGGGGATTTTGCGCGGTGCAAAATGAAGAGCCGTTAACCCGGCGCTGGCCCCGCTGGCAGCCGGGTGCGGGAGCGCGGCCTGCCGTGTCCCCGCGCACCGAGCCCTCTGTCCCTCCCGGCTGGGACGAGCGCGGTGTGAAGCGCGTCTGTGCCACATCCGCCACCACAGTTCCTCGGGCACAGACACCCGAGTCCCGCTCCAGCCCTCGCTGGTTTTTCGCACCAGCAGTTTCCCGATGTTGCTGTGACCAAATGAAAGGCACCACAGGCCCGCACACCAACAGCACGAGGCGGTCAAGATGTTTTGCAACCGAGCAGAAACTGCCACGTAAGAATACCAGGCATCCCTCGAGTTGGGAAGAGCAATTTCTAAATAATTAAAATAAGTCCAATAAAGCCCTTAGACATTCTTGAAATTAACCCCCTAAGTATCACAAAGGCTTTGACAAGTAAGATTTGTACTGGGCTTAGGGTGCATTTCCTATGCACATTAAGATTTCTTGTGCAACATACTGACAATTTATGCCCAACTAATGTATTTTAATCTTACCCTGCTAGGCTTTAGCGATATTAGGAGTTGTCTGGCTAATATCCTAGGCAACAGACTGAGAATGTATATGCTTGTGCATTCTGGTTTTGAAGAAATGTTATATCCTTTTAAGTGTAAAATACCAGCTAAATTCTATCCCTTTAAGGATAAAAGCCTAGCAAACACATTTCCCTATCATGCCAACAGAGGCAGCCAAAATTCTTGAGCAGACAAGGCGAGTCATGTAAGAGATTTCCCTGTCCAAGTGAGCAAAGCCTGGCGAGCCTTCAACATAAACTTCCTACAGGAAAGGCACAAACGCAACTACAGGTAGGCTCGTTTGTCAAACAGGTTGGGGAAAACTATGACACCGCCAAAAACACCGAGCGGGGTTGCCTTCCAAATGAAGCCAAGTGCTGTCAGAAACTGCTTTCTCAGCATAGCCTTGGTACTTCCACAAGACACACTATGCACAATAGGTTCCCACAGACATCCTAAACACCGCCGTGTCCTGATAAAAAATAGCAGAGGTGAGGACAGGAGCAACCTGAACTAGAGCCACCATCATGCTGCAAGTAAGAAGTTGAGGCCCATGCTGCTGGCAGCAGCTAGTCTTTGGGGGATCATCAAAAATGAGAGCATGCCTAGAGAGCAAAATCCCACGGACTTCATGGCGATCCAGTTGTACATCTCGCAGTAGAGCCCTCTGGTGTCTTGAGCACTTCAGTGCAGTGGCTGTTCAAAATTCATATTTCCATTTGGTAGGAGAATGAAGGCACCACCAGGCCCGAACCCCTCAGGATACCTATTTTTCTAACAAACTCCATTCACCTGAGTCTGTCCCTACGCTTTCACAAAGTGCCACAACTGCTTGCACTGAGCACACGTGTCAGCAAGTCAAATTCAGGGAAAGTTCAAGTTTGGAAGGTTTTCTAGTAAATGGTTTGTTGGGCTTCACAGAGACATCCATGTGGGCATCCAGGGAGGATGGAACAAGTGAGCTGGGTGGTTTGTTCTCCAGCCTTTGTAAAAAACAGTACTTCAGAGGTTGACACCAGTCTTAGGTGTTGCACCATTTTTAGACTATGGCATTAACTATGCATTGAGGTGAACAGGATAAATGAGAAGCGGACAGTTGTCTCAGGTTGTGTGCAGGTTCAGACATTCATATTGCTGACTCAGAACCAGTTTATACTCCAAAAGAGGTTGTTTGTTTGGGTTTTTTTTTAAATTGGGAAAGCAAAATACTGAGCTTTACTAGAGATCTTGTAGTCGCAACAAGATGTGCGCCACCTCGCACATGGCGGTTTGATTCCCCATCATGCTACCAGTTTGGAAGATGTTGCGACACTTGGACACACCAAAGGCATGTCAGCAGCACCAGGCTGGTTTAAACTTTCGAAAGTGGCAGGGAGAGCTTCTGACTCATTTCTTCAGAAGACTAATTACCTTCTCACTGAAAGGGCTGGAAGTTCAAATCAGCGTAGAGTGGCCCTTCTGGATCTCCCGTGGTCTTTCGGCACCTGAAGGATCTCACCTGCCCAGGTGCGGATACCCCGGCTGCCACGTCCCAAAGCAAGCTTCAGTGTGATTTGGAAGAACATCTGAAAGTCCTCCTGAGACAGGGTGACTTCGTTCTTGAAACCGCCCTGGGAAAAGATGGGATCAAACAGTTCGGAGAAAAACACACCCCTGCAACATGTCCGGTGCCTGCATGGGATGAGCTCCAGAGACAGAGACAGTCCTCAGCTTTAATCCAGAAAGGGCACCACACCTCTCCTGCCCTGGGCTGAAAAGGCAGGTGTCTGCAGCTGTACCCCACTCCACAAGCCTTACAGCCAGGGTCATTTGCCTATTAGACAAAAACATCCACTGAAGAAAACAAAGTCCCTTTATATGTCAAAGGCTGGGGGGGGAAACAATTTTCAGCTTGTTGGAGACATGGACATCAATTATCCTTACAGAGAATTCAGACAGGGACTGATTAAGTACCATTCCAGGATGATAAGTGCCAGCAAAAGCTCTGAAAGAAGGAAATTGAACCACATTTTAAAAAGGTGCTCAGGGCAAATTTAAGTGAATGGCAAGTTGGCATTTGTGTGGGGAGAGCAGTAAGTGCTGCAATTCTTGCCTTCCCCACCCACTCAGCTGCCCGCAAATGGCATCTTCTTGAGAGGTACAGGGAAAAACATGACAGCGAACAGGCTGCTGGACAGAACAGGAATGTACCTACGATCAGACCACTCCATGCAATTTCTGTATTCAAAATTCAATGTGCTGCACTGCAATAACAGCTCAGATCAAAAGCAGCATCCGCAGGATCTCCCAGTGCTATCTCCAACTGCTAGGAACAAGCAGTGAGCCTTATGAGGGCCTTGTTGTATTGCTGGGGAAGTTGGGAGTGCTAATGTTTCTAATCACAGGGATTAATTAAGCAAGGCTGTAATCCTGTACCTGAAAAGCAGGTGTGAAATGCAAGTCCCTGGCAGAGAAGCCTTTGGGGCTGCAGCATGTGTACAATCTGCTGCAAAGATGATGCCCATCAAAGAAGGAACCAAGCTCTGGCATCAGGTAGCATCATCCCTGCAGGGCCACTGGGCAACTGCTGCCAACTGTTTAGGCAGCCAGGCTCAGGGAGATGATTCTGGTGTTGCTCCTCAAACACGTAAAACTCCAAAAGGAGTGGGGATGAGTGATGCAATGAGACCACTGGCTCGCTAGCTGGAAGGGAGGCACTGGTGGTACCTCCAGCGTGAGTGGGAGGGAAGGACACACAGTGGCCGGATGCTACACCACCCATTTTTTCTCCAGTCAGCCCCATCCTACTGATTTCAGCATCCAGCTGCATTAGGACCCCTGGCAAGGGCTCAGCAGGAGCTATTGTCCCACAGAGAGGCAAGGTTCAACGGCTCAGCTGCTCCACACTAAGGAAAAGGGCTGCCCCTGAATTTCAGCTGACTATTGCTTAGCCACGGGCAGCCACCCGGCTGTACTCCTCTGCTGTGCAAAAACAGCAGCTCCTACTTCCCACTGAGCTCGAAACCCTTCCTGACTTTCTTCCTGCAGTCCCCATGGCCCCATGTGCTGAGAGCAGAGGTCTGTTAGAGATGCATAGACTCATGCCTGGCATGGAGGAGAGCAATTACTTGGGATTTCTCAGAAGCCACTAACTGGGGATGCTCAGAGAAACTGCCAGCCAAAACCAGATCTCACCGCATATAACGCAGCCATGGAGCCCAAGGTCATGGTACAGTTTGGAAGCCAAAAGCATAAACGATTTCAGAAAGAGATCTGACATATTCCTGGAGGCTAAGGCCACTGGTAACTTAAACACAATGACACACATGCAGTCTTCATCTCAGAAAGTTTCTCAACAGTTGCATGCAAGAAATGGGGAGGTTATGCCAGGGGAAGGTGCACTTCGTAATCGCCCAGTTCCTCATGGGTCTGTTGTTGGTGGCTGTGTGAGATGAGATACTGCACTGCAGAGACAGGACGAGAGCCCCCAAGGCAGTCCTTTGGTTTAAGCCCTTACTCCCACACCAGCCAAGGGCACTACCACCAGTTTGGAGGTGCAGCTTAGATCAGAGGTCAGCACAGCCAACACAGCAGTACTCACTGTCTTTACTTGAATCCTTACAGGTTTTAATCTCTTCTTTTCTTAAAACCATCCATGATAAAGTCTATACAACTTCCCTGCATGGTCTGTTTCTGAGTCTGAATAATCTTACTGCTCAAACCAGCCTTCCTAACATCTAATCTAACCTTCTCTTTCCTACAAATGTAAAAAATAAAAAGATACTCCCAAACTTTGTTAGTAGACTGGACTGGAATCTCTGTCTTGTTTTATCTTAGGCAGCTCTGAAAGCATAGAGCCAAGCAGAACACATATGCAGTCAGCCCCCAGCCAGCAGATGTAGGTGCTACTCACAATTCGCTATACCACTCCAAAAAGTGTGTTTGCATGCTTTATGTGCAGTAAGATTATACTTACATACTATGTTTTGATCAGAACTAAAAGAAACAGGAATAGCAGGCTTCCCAGAGGACAGAGACAAGGAAAGACTGTTCAGCCAGTGGTAATTTCCATTCCCACCCAAGACACAACAAACCTGCGTAAAGGATATATGCATGGGTATATGAGAAAACAGTGCAGAGGTGAAATCTAAAGTGACAAACCTGCTTGAGACCAGCAGTGGCTGTTGAGTTAGCCAGCCCTTTGCTTGGGAGGATGTCCAGCACAAAAATGGTTTAAGTTACTCAACCGTTTTAAGTAATTGCTTCTCTCTATCTATCACCGCTGAAATCCTCTTCATACTTGGTAGTTCGAGAATGACAGTTTTGTCTCCTCAAGCAGTGGAGTGCTCAGAGATTTGGCTGTTTGCAAGGGCTCAGCCCCGCAGTTAGGCAACCGGGCTTGCTGCATCCCAACGCTGCGAGGAGATGACAAGCTGGGTCTGGGGCTCACTCGGACCCTGCCGTGCCACACAGTGCATCTTCTTCTTCCTCGGGGGGTTGTATTTGTTAGTCCTTGTTCACAGTTTAAGAATCAATCCTGACTTAAAAAGAAAAGCAGTATTTTTTTGTGTTTTACATGTGATTCTTCATGGTACTTGGTCCACACAGAATCTTACATGTAATTTTAGGAGGTACTGTTTTTACAGGATGACCTTTCCCTCTGGCGAACATCTGAAGGGAAGGGTGGGAGATGGACTTGAGCTGTGCTCTACACTTTCCCCACTCACGCAGCTTTCTTTTAAAACAGAGAGGGGGGAAAAAAGAACTATAGAAGGTTATCTTAAAATCCATTCACACCTCTGTCTCTCAGCAATACTTAGGTCTTACATTTCTGCTATTAAAGAAGCCTATTCCCAGACAGTGCTATTTGACTAAGGAAAGTCCCAGGTAAAGACTTTATCAATTTCCCCATCTAATGCTTTTTTTTTTTTTTTTTTTTTTTGAGGGGGCATTTGCAGATGGACAAATGACTTTGCCATCCATGTAGATCTCTTCTGCACAACAATCTCCCATCCCCACCATGCAACCCACCATGGCTGAGGTCCTGCTCCCTGTGTCTCCTGTGGCCTCCCTCGCTCTGTAGAGCTCACTCGGTACCACACCGACTCGTGGGTGGGAGGGCAGCAAAATGAGGAGCCCCAGGCTGCAGGTCAGCTGGCAGCATCGCAGCATCTCGGCAGGGCGCACCTCTTCCACCACCACCTTCCAACACAATTCCAGAAGGGGCTTTGCACACAGGTTCCTAAACTCACTCCTTACTCAAGCAAGCAAGGATTTTTTTTCCCCCTCCCCCCACAATAATTGAGGAAGGCATTAGTGAGCTGTCTACACAATTACAAAGTATAATTAAGATAAGAGACTGATACAATTCCCTGATATTAAGTAAGAACTTTGTATTTGTAGGCAAACCACTAGAAAAGCACACAAAAGAAGTGATTTTAATATGAAGGGGTTTTTTGTCCCAATAATTCATCCCTTAAAAATAAGGAAACAAAACCTAGATGTTTTAGCACAAGATAACATTTAAGGAACCGAGCAGTGTTGTGCCATTCCCTTTGACTTATCACTTGCAACTTCTTTTGCATGTTTTCCTCACAGTTGCCTTCAAAAACTGATCAGAGCTGCATTTTTTTTAACATTACAGCATTCTGTTCATTCCTTGACTGACCCAAAGTATTGCTGAAATGCCTGTAAATAAATTAGTAAAAAACCAAACCCTACTTGCCTCAAACCTAATAAGAACTCCAGAAAAACTCATATTGCTGTCAGCGCTTTTCCTTGCAGAGAGATATTACATCACTGCAGTCTACCAGGTTCAGCAACAAACTCTATCTTGATACATGGGAGAGACAAGAGAGCATTCTTGCTAGAAGTTTACATTAAAAAAAAAAAATTGTAAATATAGCAACGTATAATAGAAACATCTTTTTTTTTTAATAGTTATTTTTTGGAGGTTAACAGTAGAGAGAACCAGGCGATGAGAACTGACGTTTCCCAACTCCATCATGTGTTTCATCACCTGTTTCATCATCCCGTGGGGCCCTGACGTGGCGCAGCACAGTCCAGCATAGGTACCGTGGTGACTCGGAAATGGCAGGCACAGCAAGATGGGAAGGGAAAGGCCAGCTGTTGCACGAGGTTATGGTCAATTTAATAAAACTGAGGACTCACCCCACGAGGGCGGTGGGCTCCACATAGGTGCAAGCATCTCCTGCGAACCTGCTGCGACTTCTGAATTGAGTAACTGTGTTTTCAGGAATTGGAAAGTTATAGACCCCTGATTTTACACATGGTGAAGGTATGAGCAAATCATAAAATATTTGTAGGAAATCTCTCCCCCTAATCGACCCATAATCCCTGCTTTCTCCACCTTCTCTCCCTCTTTCCCTCCCACTGCTAGGAGTACACAAACTATTTATGGTCTGCACGGGGATTATGCTTTATCCACTTTATCCAGCCAGCAACCTACTGGAGTTTCATGTACTTTAAGAAATACGAGCTACCAAACTGCCTCTTCCAATTTTTGTAATTTCAAGTATTTCTTGCATTTGCAGATGCCTAAAGGCTTGGGAAGCAAGCACTGCAGAAGCAGGGGGAAAGGCTGGGAGCTGTTTCTGCTTCACATCACAAGCTCTCAAATGACCTGTATCTCATTTAGAAACCTGCCAAAACACCTTTCCAAACAAGTAACTTTTTCTCCTTTCAGAGTCCCCTGTTGGATATCTTGATATTCCTTGGTGCTGGGCATTCGCTGATGTCAGCTGCAAAGGGAAAATAACATTTCCAGTACTCAAAGTAGGGGCTGGGACAGGCTCACACTGGACAGCTGCTGGATGCTGAAGGAGACTGTAAATACAGGACAGGAGTCCACCCCGCGCCTGGGAGGAGGTGTGGATTAAGCACACACACAATTTTATCTTGTAGTTACAAGGACTGTGGAAGGGAAAGGCTAAAGACACACGTAGGCTGTGCTCCTGTCCCCTCCGGGCAGGGCTTGTGTGCAGGAAAGTGCCCATGAGTAGCTGTTAATCGTATGCTGTGGCACAAGCTAGGTGGGGCCCAGTTTGTAAGCACTGATGGTTTAGGCCCTATTAAAGTCTAATTTTGTGATTTTTTTTTCAACTGAGTTTAAGGCAGTAAAATAAACTCTCCACAGACTCCCAATGTGCAAAGTCTCTTACCCCCGAGCACAGAAGCTCTGTGGTGTTGATGACAGCCCGCCACCTTCATCTGGGTTCAGATCTTAATTTCAATTTAGTGTTAGGGAGCCCCTGTATTCTCACATCTCATCACATAGTTGCAGATGGTCTGGGAGGGATGGAGTTGTCACAGGTGGCTGTGCTGTGCTCCCAAACCCCCTTGGACTTGATGAGAGAGACGGTGAGGAAGGACAGGAGGAAGCAGCCACAGGAGACGTGAAGATGCAGTGAGTCAGTGGAGAATGGAGCTGCCAGGGCAGTCATCCCAGACACCAGTAAGGCTCCAGCCAAATCTCAGCGATGGCATTTCTCAAAAAGAAAAGACAACTGGGAGAGGGAAGACACAGACACTTCCCTTTTGCTCCCACCTCCATGTAGCTGTTGCAGTGACCAAAGCAAAAAGCAACTGGGTTTTTGGAAAACCATATGATCTGAATGCCTCAGCAGCCATGTGCTCTTGGGGAGATACCCCCTCCCAGGGCATGGGTCTCTGGGGTGGGCACTGATCCAGGAGCCACAGGGGGCAGACCCTGCACAGTCCTATCCGAGTGGAAAAAAGAGGGCTCATTTTAGTGCCATGGCCAGGACACGCCAGCCAAAGTCCTGCTCTGGACCTCCAGGGACCTGGATGTTCTCCCTAGTCCCATCACTGCTGTGGTGCTCACAGATCTGGACAAATCACTTCATGTCTCTGTGCCTTTATTTTCCAGCTGTAAAATGGAGATAATTATATTGACCTTCTTCATAAAATGCCTTGCAAATGCTAGACAACAGCTAAGTACTATCATGATTATTGTATAAAATAATCCATTATAGCCTCTGGATGCTGGAGAAGAAATGAATGATGGCTGGACTCCACATGAACACTGTGTTAGATCAATGCAGGCACTATTACAATGTTGATCTGGTCTCCTAGTGCGTGTTCCCACAAATCCACATGGGGATGAAAAATCCAAACATATCTCTTGGCTGACAACTGACTGAAGCTATGTTACAGGGAGGAAGAAAAATCTAACCCCATTGCACAAACCAAACTACATAGTTCCTGCTTTGATCACAGAAGGAAGAAAGTTTTTTTGGCTGAGTTTTCTGCATATGAAGAGAGTTGTTTTCAGTTTGTTTTGGGGGTTATTTTTGCAGATGAGTCATCTGAGTTTGATATGAAGAAGGCACCCTACCAGTGCATGTAAATGTTTAACACTCTGTCAAAGTGAGGCACACATCAGCTTTAAAAATTAAAAACGGTCTAGGAACAAAAGCACTGTCCCATTTGCTGACAATGGGAAAGAAAAATCCCAAACTAACCTCCGTTCAAGCTCAAACATCTCCTGTACTCCATCTAGCAAAGAGGCAAACCGGAGAGTGAATTCAAGGTTTCTCTGGGAAAGCTTCAGAAGAAACCAGCTTAATTCTATGCTGTGCTAAAAGAAAGCCCAAAGACACTTGCTACTTTGTGGTTGAGAAACCATCTGCTTCCGGTTCTCCCTCTACACTCTGATCATCACCAGTCAATGTTAATTAAAGCCTTAGAGGAGCTACCTACAAAAGCAAAATACACTTACTGAACTCAAACAGAATTGCATTGATTTTCTTACACTGCCACAACCCGTGCATTTTTAACAAGGGTGTGCAACAGAGGTGCTTTACCTGTTGGTGAGCAGAGAGCAGCTGCGTGCCGCAGGCTTGCCCTGGGTGGTGGGTACCAGCATCTGCCGTGGGTACCAGCATCTGCCATGAGTACCAGCGTCTGCCGTGGCCCCGAACCTCCCAGCTCCCACCCCAGCAGGCACAGACCTGCAGGGACAGTAGACTCTACTCTGCCTTTTCTAAAGTCCTACAGCAAAGAAGGAGAGAAATAGGTTTATACGGACATTTTCTTCTAACAAAAGAGACCGGTGGAGAAGCTGGCTCCACAGCCTCTGCAGTAGCAGGATGCTGCGCTCACTGCACAGCGCTGCTGGCTCGGGCATCCAGATCAGCATCTAGGAGATGGACTCCCTGGGGTCACCATCTGTACAATACATCTGTGGTAACCTCACCAAGCACAGCAAGGTCGGTGTGGTAGCTGTCTTGAAGGACAAGCTCATCAGGGTCCACTCGACATTTCACTTCAGGGAACACACACAACTTGCCACAGGCTGGTTCCTAAGTACCAAAGTGACTATTACAGTCCTCCCCAGGGCATTTCAGCTGCTGCCTATGGCTTTTCCAGAGGTGCAGAGCGCAGCAGTTAACTAATCTCCTAATTACAAACAGAAGGCTTAATTTTAACGTGATACCTTCCTTTATTGTACACTACGTCTTAAGCCTCATGATGCATTTCTTGAGGAGACCTGTTGTTCCTGGTACATTGTCATCCTGCAAAAGAAAAATACCCCAGTGACATACCAGCAGACAAAAAGACTATGTATCTCAGTGAGGCTTTTGATTGCAATATCCTATCACCTTATACAAAACAGCATATAGGCTAATCACCCCCCAGAACAACAGGGTGGGGGGGATAAAAGTCCAGGATTCACATTTTCAATCGTGGCCCAAAATTAGAGGCTCTGCCTGAGATTTTGTAAAGATTTCTTTTCCCCCTCAGGCCTCACATATTCCCCTTGGTCTCAGCTGCTGCTTTAAAAAGCCAGTTCATCCAAGGCGGGGGCGGGGGGGGGGAAACCATGTGCAATATTGGACACTTAAAACCTGCCACATTAAAAATATTGCTGCGCTTTGTCTGCATATAGCCAAGCATCTCTGCCCAGTGGAAGGCGCCGAGTTCCTCAGGATGTATAGAACTCATTTATACAGTGAAATACTTCTGCCGTAGTCCAAGTTTCTTATTTGAAAAAGAGATGACATTTATTTAGTTGGTAAAATAATCCGGCAGCACATATTGTGCCCCTCTCACAGCTTCTGGAAGAAAGCCCAATATACACATTCTTACTGATATAAAAGCTTTTCTGCAGTCACTGGCAAAAATATTTGGAAAGGGTTTCAAAATACCCGTTATCAGCAAGATACATATGCCTGATTTCTGTTTGCATGGATCAGACTGTAGAAAGTCATGTAAAGGAGCAGTAAAAAGGCCTTTAGTTACATGTTAGAAAACAAAGTGATTGCAACAAGATTTTAAAGTGGCTTTGCGAATCAGGTGGCTAATGTCAGTCTTTTCAGTTGCTTGACAATACCTAAACCAAGAAAGTTAGATCCAAAGGCACATAAAATAACCCATGCTATGCACATCCACCCACAGGCACAGAAAACCTTCTGTTCCCTTGGGTGAGTCCCTGCCCCAGCCTGGTAATCCCCAGCTGTGCTGGGGAACCGGCTGCACCACAAATGGCACCAAGGAGCTGAGTTAGTGGGAAAAATAACATGGAGAAAGCAAAAGGGGAAGGGGGAGGGCATGAGCTCTGCTCTGTGATGCAATTCGGTGCTGGGACAGCCCAGCGCATGGACACAGCCAGCTCAGGAGAAGGGTGGAGAACCAGTGAAGGCACAAACGTGTGTTGTCAAAAACAACGTTCGAAGCCATAGCCCCAGTGCAGCTGCTTCTTGGAAAGCCATAGCCAAAGTGCAACTGCTTCTTACAAAGCCATTGTCTTAGTACAGCCACTTTTTTGCCTCTCCTGTGATTTTCCAGTGTCAGGCTAGTTTATGGTCAGAGGCTGGAAGAGAAGAGTGTTCAAGGGAAACATCACACATGCACCAAACTTCATGGCTGTCCTCTTCAGATCCAACCGTTACATATGCGCAAGTGACCACGTTGCTGATGTAAAAATACTCTCTCTGTAATCATTTAATCCCAGCTGTTCCCACAGCAGCAACTTTTTCATGAAGAGGTACCCGTGCCATACTGGCTTGAAGCATGAGACTATTTAATTGAATATCTGATTTCTGGCAGTGGCTGATCTTGGCTTCTTCTGAAGAAATCTTAAATATGCTCTGTGACATATGCTACTGGGCAGCAATATGTTGTGGAGGAAGATTTTATTTCAAAGATGACTAGGGCTCAACATGTTTTTTGAGTAGATAGGATAAACAGTATAATTGAGCATCTATTTTTTCTATGCAAGTGCCTCAACCTGACATTTCCAAAATTTAAACACTCTAAGCACTGACCTTGGGGTATCTAGGAAGAGCTGTTTTTACAATTTTCTCGGCATCAAACATCTTTTGGCTGGCGACTCTAAAAATTAATGCACATGGAAGCCTAGAGGCAAATACTTTAACAAATTTGAAAAATGACTGAATAACCTCCCCCCACCCTGATAATGCCACAGAATTGTTTCTATTTTTGTGAGGTGAACTGGAATATCTTTAAGTCTCATTCTTCACTGAGGCTTTGCCCCTCCTTGATTTTGTATTAAGGCAGAGAGTACTCAGTAAGTCTTTCCTCATCATCCACTGTTTGATATCTTCCTGCCCTAATTCTAGGTTTCACAGACTCTGATTTTCATTTTCCACCAAATACTACAACACATTTTGTCTGATATACAAATACATATACATATATCCCATTTTTGTGTTATCTTTCTCACAAGGAAACCAAGATAAATGCCATATTCAAAGCAGTGCTGACTTTCCAAGTAGTATTAGGTTTCTCCCCCTGTACTGTGACCAAGGGATTTGTTTGCTTTTTGCTTTAACACAGCCGCATGCTGGGCTTCCACCACTGACATAACTGCGTTCTTCCCGGGAGGCTGCTGCTAATTCCATCACAGCTAGATGAGAGAGCAGTGAATATTGTTCCTGACAGGGTTATTACTTTGTACTTAGGATGCTGAAACATTTAGAAAAATTATTCCAATTTCAGTGTTTATTCATATGGTATGATATTACTGTTCACCTTTACTTACTTTGTTTCCACAAGCGACACCACACTCTGCCATTAATCCTGTGTGACAGGGCAGAGCAGCCCACATTGATAGCATCTGTATGAAAGGAGGAACAGATCATCAAACCACACATAAACTGACTCCAGGGCTGAAATTAAGAATAGTCCTTCCAATGAAATGATAAAGGTTTGGAAAGAGTTGACATTTTTATAATGTGCTGCTGCTAAGACAAAAATTCCACAAAAGCTTCTCAGTTCAAGAGTATATGGAGGAATGCTGCTTTCAGCATTGTAATATACCACTCTTTTAGAGCATCCACATAAAGGATCCAGCTGCTGAGAGCCAAGATACTAAGGAAGAACTTTTTCTGCTTAAACACTTTTCACTTTAGCAAGTTCTGCCTCCAACTTAGACAGATGCTGTAGGCAACCAGAGCAGGGCAAATAATAGATTTTCAGTTTGATGCCAGTTCTAAAAAAAAAAAAAAAAAAAAAAGAAAAAAATAGTTTGTGGGTGAAGCAAACATTTTGTAGTCTGAACATTTTGGCTTTGAGTTTTTAAAACCTACAAACTGAACCCACAGGATTTTGAAATAAAGTTGTGGCAAATCAGAAGATCTTGAAAGGAATGGTTCAGCTGCTTTGAAGTTTGGATGCTCGTTTCACTCGCCTTTTGTGCATATGAACAATCTGACTAAACTGACATTTCAGTCTCCAAAGTGACATTTTCTTTCCAAGAAAACTTTTGGCCAACAAAATGTCATCTCCCTGTGTAGCAAGCAGATACAAAGAGAAAGCTCTCCAATTTGTATTCCTTTGAGTGGCTCCAACACATCCTCAATAGTAAAAACGAGATGTGAAACCCAAAACCCGTCACTTCAGTCAAAGTGAAGTACATATAGCCAGTGTAAAGTAATGAAGACAGCTTTATGCTTACAGTAACTTCTGACTACTGGTATCCACTTACTAAGTTGAGGTGGAAAACCATCACACTCCAGAAGGTAAATTCAATACAAAGCTGCTTAAAAATTAGTTAATATAGATCCTCCCTCCCAGGGAAAAAGCTTCCTGTTGTGAAGTCCTCAGTGAAGAGGACTTATGCCAAGCTGGGCAGAACAACTCCTGTTGCGAACACCATCCCCACCCCATCCCATCTTTGACATTGCACAGCACTCTTCACAGAGCTGGGAGTGCAGGGACAGGCTAGTAATCAGCAAAGTCCCCAACAGAAAGAGCTCCCTGAGACCCATGTAACTGTAGGGACCGTGTCCCTCCTGCCAGATGTGGGCAGAGGTGAGACGCAGCCCCGGGCAGGCACACTGCTGCTCAGTGCACCCTGAATAACTCTTACACTGCTGCTGCGTTTCACCAGTGACATGCACTGCAGCACCCGTCTCAAATGTAACAGGCCTGAAAGCAGCCAAGTGACTCTATTTAAAACTAAAGAGGAAAGTGCAAAGCTTTGAAGTCAGAAGGCGTATAATGAATTCAGCAAAACTTTGTATTTCAAAGCCGGTTCTATTTGCAGAAGCCATCTGCCCAGAGAAAAGCTCGAACATGCACCTCTGACAGGAGTCAAAAGAGTTGAGGGAAACAGATCTCACTGAGGATGTTTCACATCATCCGTTCCCACAATATCTGAAATGTCACTTTGTAGTGGTGCAGCTTCCATCCTTATATCAATTACAACATTTACATCCAGCTCCCCCGGGGTTGCTGGCATTTGAAGCGACTGTCCAGTCCAGTAGCTCCCAGCAATTTCTAATGAGATATGCCAATAAGACATCACTGCCTGTTCCTTCTAATGGTAACTATGAGCTCTCTGGAGCTTTCCCTCAAGCCACTGTCTTACTTATCCCCTTATTGAGGATTATTGATCTTCCTCTCTCCCCTTGCCAATACTCAGCTTTTAAGCCACAATCCAGAGATGGCTCCATCCAGGAGGACAAGGGGTGGTGTGATGTGCAGCCCTTTCACAGGAAAAGAGCACAGCCCGTGAGCCAGGTTATCATCACAGGCAGAAAATGCAAACCCACCCCTTGGGCAGAAACAGCAACGGAGGCAGCTTCTCCCAGCACCATCTCCCCAGAGCATCCATCAGCCGAACTGGTTTTCAGCACGCAACTAGGGCTTACATTTCTGCAGCAAGGCAAAAAAAGACATCGTGTAAAGCTTGGAACAAGTCTGTTTAAGAATTCCCTCTGATATTGCTAGTCTTTCATACAGCCCATAAGAGCTATTAAAATTCTGTCTGATAACTGGCTTCCTGAGAGCATGAGAGCCAGGCGAGACCATGCCAGTCACAGACTCTACCAATATTTCTCCTGGCTTAAAACAGACCCAAAAATGAGCCTGGAAGTCATCTGTAAAACCAACCTGTGTCATAGACTTTGAAGATTAGTCTCTGCATCACAAGGTCATTCCTCTGGGATAAAGGTGAAAACCATCACGGGAAGCTTATATCAGCCAGCCGGGGCAGCCGGAGGGAGGTTGGCCATGGCCACTGGCCCTAGCAGAGCCTGCAGCTGTGTAAATGCTGACTGTCCACGGGCAGCATTTCCCCAGGTCCCTCCCTAGATGCTGGTGTTTACAGGCCTGGTGGGATCATCACTGTCTTTGATAGTGGACAGCGACCCTAATGGAGGCAAAAGTTATCAAGGAGAAGAGGGAGGGTATAAGCAGGCAAAGAGAAACAGATAACATGACTGTGTAAGCCTTGTTTTATTAGAAATCAGCTTAAAACCAGTTTCCTCTTACTTCTGAAAACTTGATGTTCTTGTAACGTTCACTGGATACAGCCCTTTGCAAACATATACAATTCCCACTACTAGAGTATTTCATCTCATCACAATCTTTAGTGCATTTTGCTTTAAGACATTCCTGCCAAATAGTTAGTTATTCATCTGTGCTGGTTTGGTTAAGATGTAGTATCAGCCTTTGCTCACCTGCACTCACATTTATGCCTGTGGCATCAGGTGGAAAACCAGCCCCAGCGCCCTGCTGTGGCACGTCACAGAGCCCTTCTAGGAAAGGCTCTGTAGCATGTGGAGGAAGGAAAGTGCAGTATTTTTCCTTGATGGCCTTGAAACAGAAGCTTTTAGCTTCTGCAGTTTTGTCAGTCCAAGAGATTGACTGTTTTTCTGTGCCTGTAGCTGTGGGTGAGCATGGGGAAAGAGATCCTCCATGCTGTGACTACAATTCTGAGGCGTGCTTCAGAGCCCCTGGGCCACACAGATACGTGCAAAGGTCCAAGGCACATTTATAACCCTGCAATAGAAATTAGGTTGCAAGCACTGGCACACAGTCCCACCGCTGATCTTACTGTGACTCCCAGAGAGGAAGAAAATCCATGCTTACACACAGCCCTTCTGACCTCAGATGGGCTCTGTCTGCACAAAGCTCTTCTTGGGTAAGGTCCTCGTCAGTGCCTGCATACCTGGAGGACTGCATCTTCCAAGTCGACTTTCTGGTAGTCTTAGAATAGCTGCTGTAAGGTCTGCTCTCAGTGACAAACCTGATAATAATAAAAAAAAAATAAACCCATTGGTATTCACAGAAAGAAATTCTAACTGGATCCTTCCGTTAATACTGCCTGAATTGGCACAACATCCCAACAGGATTGCAGACCCCCACCTGAGCCACGTGGCACCTTCTCCAGCTGGTGTCTGCCAGGACAAACCCACACAGGTACAACCCCCTCTAAAATGCTGAGGCTCAGGTGCTTCTCACTGCCACACAGTCTCCACGTCTATCCTGCTGGAGCACCTCCCAGGAGCTGGTAGAAAACTTGCTCTGTTGCTACTGATGTCTAGTGCTAACTGCAAACAGAAGAGGCTGCTTAACATGGTGTAATTCTGTCCCCTTTAACTTCTATTTTTGAACAGTGCAATTTCTTTCTTGTTGTTTTAATTTTTTGGGGGGCTAATTTTATTATCTGGACACCTTTGCTCAGCAGGTTACCTCCTTCCCCTTTCAGCCCAGCTGCTGTCTTCAGAGGCACGGGGCACCCAGATGGAGTGAGGGATGCACACATCTATTCATCAGCACTGCTTTTCATGAAGGGTAAGCAAAAGATACGGCCAATACCAGTGGCTGTACTTTTCCACCTTTTCTTTTTAAAATGGCAATCTTACACACGTTATGGGGTTATTCCAAACTGAGCATTTTTTGCTTTTTCGTTCTCAGATACAAACTGAATTGGCTGGCAGAGCAAGCTGCTGCATAAGTTGTCATTGCTAGCAGTTAACACATTGCTAGGTTTTAATGCATAGAGGTAGGCACTGGACACTACCTAGAAACAGATGCTTTTTGGCCTCCAAAGCTTACAGGGAAGGATGGGAGAGGGAACAGGACCACCAAAGCTGAAACAGTTTCTGAAGGTGGACAAGAGTGGCAACCACTGGTTCAACACTCTGACCCCAGACCATGGCTGCAGGGGCAGAGGACACCCTCTCCCAGGGTGAAGCTGCCTCACCATGAAGCCCAAAATGTTGGATTTAGAATCCAGAGCACTTCCTCCCAAAACTTTTTAAGCATATACACCAAGGAGTCAAGCAAGCACAACAACAGCTGCCAAATTATTTGCATTCCAGCAATATACAACTGAAGTGCTAATACCTACCAGAGGTACCTACACATCAGTTTTTTGAAACTAAGATAATTTCTTTGTTGTATGAAGAGGAAGAGAAGGCGGTCAGCAGGGACACGCTTAGTCGAGGCTCTGCACTGGTAAGAGGGTTAGTGCAGGCTCTTAGTTCTTCCCTGCTTCAGGTAGTCTGAGAAAGCAGGAGCCAGGCTCTGCTTCAGCACAACCTGGCATTAGAACGGCACTCTTCAAAAAGTGCCTGCAATAAAATAGCATCTTCTTACTGAGAAGATGTGGTCCCAGCAAGGATCAGGGTCATATCTGCGGATTTTAATGACAGAAAATGAGCTTGTGACATATTACTTGTGCTATCATTGCAGAGCTAACTTGGCCAAGAGATAATTAATGGAAGATGTATGGTTGAGTCCCCTGAGCTGCTCTGAAAGTCTCAGGCTGTAATTGGTACCATTGGCTCTTGTAAAATAAACTGTACTCCTGATCTAGCTTAAAAATCCAAACACAGCACTCCGAAAGAAACATTTTACTTTAGGAAGTGGCCTTCTGATAAAGTGATTTTAAACCTCAGTCTTCTGGGCAAGTTTCTGGCTTCCAGTGCTGTTACTCTCCTCAATGTTGTGCTATATACTCTCTGATTTCCCTGCCACGGCTCTGTGCTTTATGTAGCTGGTGGCTCTTGATGACGCATTTTGATGCATTCAGCACAACCACACACTAGCATGAACCAGAGATCACCATATTTCTGGCTGTGGAGCTAGAGTAAACATGGACCCGTGCCCAGACAGTGTTGGCGGTGGCTGGAAAACCAAGACTGAGAGTCTAACAAGAGAACTGGGAAAAAAAATCCGCTCCACTGAAAACATGGTGCTGGAGCAAATCTGTCGTCGTTCAGTGTACTTTCAGGAAGCCCAGTTTTGGTGTCGGGAGCAGGCACCGCTCTTCCCGTTTCCCTGGCTCCTTCCCACTCTTCACAGTCACTCAGGAGCCATTTTCCCATATCCTACTTATGCACACGTATCAGGCAGAGCTGATAAGGAAGGAGAGGAGGGTCTGATAGCCAAGTGGCTCTGCCGCTGTCTCCCTGTGTGGCCCCATCATGCCGTGGCTCCGTTTCTCCCCATAAAATGACTAACAGCACTTCCTTACCTCCCGGGAGCTCTGGAAGGATAAAAACAGTGACAGACACAAAATGCAAAGTTATTACAACCATCCGTCCAGAGAGACTGTCAGCTTTAGCACGTAGGCTGTTATCAGATGTGGTGCTGAGAGGATTCCCAGCGGCTGCCCTGTTGGATGGAGCACGCAGCACGCTCCTCTTGGCCTAGCTGCCTCCGGACTTGGAGGGTTGAACCTCATACAAACCATCTTCTGCCTCAGAAAGTAAACTTCTTCCACCAGGTTTCTCTTTTTCTTCCAGGAGAAGGCAGCAAAGGAAACCTCTGCCACCTTGGGCACGCTGGGGGAAAGGGAGCAGGAACTTGCACCCTGCTCTGCAACATCTCCCTGATGGGAAGAAGATGAGAAGCCATACTGGGAGCCTCTGCTCCTCCCTCCTCCACAAAAGCAACAACTAGGTGTGGAAAGATGCTGTCAAACCCTACACCACATCAGTTCTTGCCACATGTGCTCCCTTGCCTCTAACCACCCTGAAAGGAAGCACAGTGTAAACAGTCTAATAAGATCTATTCCAGACGCCTGCTGTGGTGCATCAGGAGATTAGCATATTAACTCTGAAAAGCCCACTAATTTTAAGGAGAACGCTGTACTTAAACTGAAAGAAGTTTTGCAGAGATCAGCAGTTCGTCTGATGCTAGGGAACCAGGGAAACCTGTTAACAGCAGACTCGTGGATAATTGAGAAAATTATTCAACGCTGCTTTTAAAGGACCTTGGATTACAATATTGCATGGGTTGGTAATACTCTGCTCCTAATCTTTTCAAATATACATTTGCAATGATTTGTTTATCACTAGCCTTGCAATCAGACAAACATGGGCTGTGCTCCTACTAGAGTTCCAGCTAAGCAGGGTAAGCCAAGTCAGACATTGCAAGAAAGATTGTGGACAAATATATCTGGCTGATGCAGGAGGTTTGTTTTGTTGTTTTGTTTTTGTTGTTTTTTTTTTTTACTTAATGTATTACATACAATCAGGCATTTGAAGTATTACTTGACGAAAAACAGGAGGAGAATCCAACAGCTCAAAATTATACAAGCTAAACCACAGGACCTGAGACAGATACCAAGGCAGCCCACAGGGCAGGGAGAAGCGGAGGCGGGGATGCGAGTACATGAGGGAGTTCAGCACGGTGGGGTGGGAGGGATAAACCTGCCGAAAGAAACGGGACTGGCACTGCACTCGACATACACATCCCAGAGCCTGGCAGACTTTCCCTAAGAACCAGTTTCATGAGCGAAGCTCCATCAGTCAGACTGTCCTGCCACCATGGCCAATTGACAAGAGCAGCCTGCCTAAGGCTGGCCGTGTCTTCTAGGCAAAGGGGAGAGGAAGAGGCATGCATTACACCTCTTACACCACAATTTATTTGTTTACATGGCTTCAGCTTAGTGAGCTCTACAGAAATCAGCAGTGACAATAAATACGCTTTCACAGCCAGCTGCTCCCATGTCTCCTTCACTTGGCCAAATAGACAACATATACTTATTTTTCACTATCAAGGAGCAGTCACAAACAAATGCCATGAAAATCTGACCCTGAAACAGTATGCAGAGCAAAAATTAGCCCTGGAGCAATCAGATGTTTGGGCATGTTTTCCACTTTTTAATCCAGACACAGTATGCAGCAAGAAAGCTGGTGAAACTGGAGGGCTGGGAACTCCCCTGGTGGAGCAGGGACCCTGCTGCCCGGGGTCTGCAGTGGTTGCTTTGGAGCAGCTTCTCCATGCTCCAGGGCAGGCAGCATGGCTGGAGAAAAAAGGGACATATCTAGGCCATGCTAGGCTGCCAGGGAGCCACAGCAAGGACAGTGCAACGTGGCTTGCAGACACCAGAGTCCCAGCTTGCCCCAGAAATCACGTCCCCGACCCTGGTGTGCATCTGACCTCTCCTCATTCCTGAGCAGCACTGCATAATGTGCACACCTGGGACAACCACCTTGATTTAAAAAAACACCCAAACAAACAAACAACCAAAAAACCAGCCAACAATTCAGGAGCCCAGAGGTCCTGCCTTTCCTCAAGGTGGATTTCTTTTGAAGCCAGCTATTCTTATTTCTCCCCTCAATCTTGTCAGCAATGGTCCAGGTGCAAGCTGTTTGGTTAAGGCAGGCTGTTGCCCCAGTTCTGCTGCATCCTTGTCCTTCCCCTTTCCTTCACATGAGGAAGATGCATATTCCATTTAACGTAAGCCCAGGCGTATGTGAGTGATTATGTGTGACCCGCTACATATAATTATCTTAGATGTAGGCCTATAAATGATTCATTAAGATCTGTATCAGCTGGTTATTTAATGTGTCCTGCTAATTAAAACTTTGTGATAAAGACAACTACAGCTTTCTGTAATTACGCCTCTGGACAGTGCGATGTACTTCCAACTAGTATTTGCAATCCTGGGTGTAAGTTGACACTTAAAGTAGGGTAGAAAAATATAGGTTAACTGCTGCTCTTAATTGCTATTTGTTACTAAGATTATTGTAGAACTTCATTGTACAACACCCTGGGACTCTTCTGCATAGTGCACATTACAGGCACCGTTAGGTGATGATACTGTGTACTGCATTATCCTTTTGTATACCTGAGAAGCTTGTGAAAAACAAAATAAAAAAAGGACTATTTCACCTAGAAGGAATGTGTCTGGCTTGACTCATCGGTGGGTGGTGAAGGACAGGAAAAGGTGGACCAAAGACATGTTTGAGGAAATGCAGTGTGTTTTACCCTACAGGATCAAATCTGGCATTTCTTGCTCAAGTCAGAAATCCTCCTAGGCTCACTGTAAGCTTCTCCTGACCACAGATCTGTGGTCACCATACACTGGATCCAGCTTCCATCAGTGCCAGTAGGAAGAAACACAGCTACTCAGAAAGCACATTAAGTCCTGTTTCATTGATGAAAAAGGGAGCTAAGTTTATGTCCATGTAACGAAGTAGTCTAACTCAGTTTGTCTCCAATCTTGTTCTCTCAAAATACGTTTGACATGGAAGGGAATATGCCTATGTATGAAACAGGTAGGGACTTTAAAGCATTTTCTTGGGATGGCTATCAATGTAATAAAACATCAGTAACAAGTGATAAATGCTAAGTAAAAGAAGCTTTTCCTAAGCAGCTTAATGCTAAGAATATAAACCTTATATATTATTTGTACATTAAGCATCGTCCTTCTAATCTCATCGGCAGCCTGATATCACCACTAAAATAAATACAAGACCGATCACCTCAGTAGCTCTTCCACTGCAATTTCTGCTTGTTCAATGACAATGGGAGACGACTGCCCTTGTGTCAACATTTGGCATCTCCTGGGAGGATGCTCAACTTGCTCCTGTTGTCATTGGAGCAGGGCATGTTTCACCCAGGGGAATGACTCACGTATAACTTGTTGGCTCTTGTTAGCCACAGAGCATTGCCCAAACCCTAAAGTCTGCATCCCATGGGAGCAATGCACTAACCTAGCCTGTGTTTAGTTTCTACAAACACTAATTTGTGAAGATAAAATGAAAACTATAGAATATAGAAGATATGTCTATCAAATGCATTCAAGTCCACAGAGGTGACCTGGTATAGTCCATACCACTGTGGCTAGCACCAGTAACTCACCACAGTAGGAAGACATGAAGTAAAGTCCACGTTGCCCCTAAATGCTTTCTTCTCCCCACTGTCTCTTTCCAGCTTCTCATATCCAGCCTCACTCACATGGTACCACATCCTCAAAAGCTACTGCAGGACAGTGCTAGAATGGAATAGGTAAAGAAAGTCTTTAAATATAACTTCGCTTTAATTAACAAAGTTTTAACTTACTGACTTATCTTATCTTCTGCCTATAATAGCATAACTAAAAACCTTGGCCATATCAAACAGGCTATCCCTTGTACAAGAAAATTAATGAAGCCCAGTTTCCTACAGACCTGTGTCTCAGACCACCTTATGGTGGCTCCTCTATTTACTTTTCAGTTACTCTCACGATACAGTGGACGTGATTAGTCCTTAGTCTCTCTTGTCTCAACTGTTCTTTAGCATGTGTTGAGGTCTGAGTTTCAATTTAAGCTCTTCAGTGCCCTGTGATACCGGCCATTGCTGATTACATTGCTGATAGCAGCCTCTGGCAATTACTCAGGGGAACACTCATGGTATAGATTTCTCCTCTATGGGAGCATTTCCCAGGGTTTCTCTATCCAGTGATCTACTTTAATTAAACTGATAGGAACTTAACTATGTTTTAGACTCCTACTAGCAGTTTATCAAAAGTGATTCAGACTGGTCAGTCTCAAATAAGGAGGCAGAGACCAAGTGAGTATTTAAATCTCAAATCTCCCATGAGACAAAAAAGTTCACAAAACAGTATGGGCCCATGTGTACCAGCTCCAGCCTGTAATGACTGTGACACTACGTTGTTATTCGCTTGTAGACAAGGGATCTGGGCTTAGAAAAGGAGGAGACGAAGCTGAAGCTGTTCAGGAGTTCCTCAGCAAGCACCACCTTTCCTCTTGTCTTTGAGAGATGTGGGATGCAGCATTAGAATGACCAGACTTTTAAACAGAGTTTAAGCTCTGCTCCATTTGCCTTCAGCATAAAAGCAAGCACACAGGTATCCATCAGACTTATGGCTGTGATCAGCATGATTTTTCCTATGCATGCCACCTTTATATCTCAGACATCATTGTTCTTTAGAAGCATGTTCCAGAGCGGCCCCACTGAGCAGCGCTTTTCCCAACAGGGGAAATGGAGCAGCAGGCAACCCACAAAGGGCTCATCTGTACGTGGCTCAACCCCATTTTTCTAAGCTATTGGTACGGCCACCTCAATAAAGCATCCAGGACAGCCAAGAAGAGGTATGATTTCTATGGGGAGATAAAATCCAGTCAAGCTCCCCCTGACCTGAAACTGTATGGCAAGACAGCTTATCCCTGTCAGGGTTCACACTTCAGCAATATCGTAGGGCAGTAGCTGCCAGTGAGTGAACGGCAGGTGTAGACAAGGCTCGGGGCTAACCATGGACATGGATGTGTGGCCACGGCAATGCAGAGATGGAGTACAAACAGGGTGTGATGGTAGCTGGATCCAGCAAGCTTTCCTTTGGCATGAAATTGGAGTAACAGCAGCAGGAACACCTAGAGCCTGAAAGGACAGGGAGGAGGAGAGTCTGCCTGCTACTCCATGTGGGCCCCACATTAGGACAGGAGCCACATGCAGCACAGAGAGGGGAGAAGGAAGACTCTAAGGACACTTACTGTGCCCCTGGCTCGGCAAGCGACTCCATGGTTGCAAAAAGCATTGGCGCAACTCAAGACTTGCTGTGTTTTTCACCTTTGCGTATTCTTTGGGTGCAGCAGCACTGCTGGAAAGGGCATAAATTCCCATTGCAAAACCTACTTCACTGAATAGCAGAGGCACTCAAGCAGAGGAAATGCTATTTCCCACTTGCGCTGCAGTATTTCCCTGTGGCCTTTGGGTGACATCATCCTGGCATTCTCCTCCAAAAGCAGGTGGTTCCACGTATTGACTGGTGGTAGAAAACGAATTATCATCTCCCCTGAAAAGACAGGGAAACGGAACAGGATTAGATGTTTTACCCAAGGGTCACGAGGAGAAATGGGGTCAAATCCAGAATTAGAGCAAAGGTGCTCTCACAATAGGCTACAAGCTATAGGTTTGCACACTGTCTAGCACAATGAAGCCATAATCCTGCTGAGGCCTCCAGGCAGCACTGCAATATGCATCATCATAATAATGAGTTTCTAATCCCAGTCAAATGCCCAACCCAGTAGGCACCGCCTGACTCAGAAAGGATTAGCTGACAGATCGTAAACAATAGTTGCGGGAGTCACTGGGCCCATTATGCAATCCTTTTATGCTGAATATACAGAAATAGCTGAGAAAATTAGGAGCTTTTCCTGAGAACGTAAGTAACTGAGATTTTCAAATATAAGTAATAGGTATTCTTATTCTTCAGCCCTAGGGATAACCCATCAATATCATTGCACACCATTCCTAACTCTTGAATCAACCAGATTAACAAGGATGGGGACTCATGTTCATACTGTAAGACAATAAAGACAAGCTACTTACAAGATGATCCTCTGAAGCATCCAGACCGTGCCTGCCTCTCCCCATAAATAGGTCCTACTTTCTTTCACCACAAAAGTGCTTCTGTCACAAGCCAGAACGTGTGGGAGAAGCAGGGGGTGCATGGGAAAAATCAACAGAAATTAAATAAATTAACATTTCTTTATGAGAATGAAAAAAATGGAGATCAAATAGATGTTTTTCTATTAAAATACATGCTACTAGCCTAGAATTTAATTCCAGGAATAGCTGAGAGCTGACATCTAGGAGACAGAATTGCTTGAGTTACCGTAACTCAAGAGGAACTCGTCTGAGGACAGACAGCTTGGCTCAGCCACCAACAGCCATATTACAGACCACACTCAGTCTAATCACTGTGCAGTTTCACCGAGCTTGGGCTTCATCATTCACCTCGCAACACAGCTGCTTAAACCATCCCCCAACTCAAGTTAGAGAGGGGATGTATTAAATAGGAGTCAGTTAGGGACAGTCTTCAGGTTACGCTTTAAGTTAATGCTGAGGAAAAAATAATAGGGGTTTTTTTAATTAATTTTCCTCAGTATCCAGCCCTTATAATTGATGATGTTTTCATGTAATTTGTTTCTAATTTCACCATCCTTTCTATAAGAAAAATAACAAATCAGACCTAACACTTGCCAATCTGAATCCTTTGGTAGAGGAGACAATACAAGCTCTCAGAAAGAAGGGTTGTTGCTAACCTTGTCAGCAGGGATAAAGAAAATCAAGGGAAATTATATGTGCTAATTTTGTTATCTTTCTGAGGCTTGTGATCTCAAAAATCCTCAGGGATTTTTTGAGATGCTCCCTCCCTTTCAGTTCCAAATAGGGAGCGTGCTCCATGAGCGTTTCTCAGATGAACAGCAATTAACAGTGAAACAACAATTATGATAAATGATGAACGATAATAAAATAACAACGGAAGAAGCAGTAGCTCCTGCTTCTCCACTTGCCTTTTATGCACCATCACAGCTGGCTCCTTTTTTGGCCAGGCGGGACACATACTCCAGCACGGCTGAAGGCAAAGGACTTTTGCTATTGACTTCAGCAGCAGCAAGACAGGAGCAAAGCAGAGCTAAATGAAAGGGATTTCAGTACGATCAGCTGGGGCCTGCCAAAGAGCCCTTCAAGCTTTGCATGCTGGGTGGTGGCGGAGCCGATAGCAGCAATGAGCACTCTGTTGGTCGTGTAGTTGGGGTCATGCCCGACGGATGCACGCAGGGGCTACTGCCCCACACGAGCATCCTCAGCAGCCCCTGATCCATGGGGCAGCCCGTGAACAATGAGGAAGATATTAAACTAGATGCGCACTGCCAAGGCAATAGAGGGAAGGAAGGATGGCAGTGCCCTATCTGGGGAAACTCCCCTGGCACCCCTCAGAATGAGCCAGTTTAACTATAACTAATGGAATTAGGTATTAAATTGCAAGTGCTGAAGTGAACATCCCTTTTGGAGGAATGATTCCATTTAACCTTCCCTTCAAGCTCCAATTTTCAGTTTGCTCACGTGCTCACAAGACAACCTTCACGCAGCTGTCTAGTGTTGGTGGGTTTCAAATCACGGAGGTTGACATGAGAGAGGTGTCTACCAAGCCAGGGACTTCTATTTAAAATAAGCTTACCTTTTGCAGAACAGAGGAAAAGCTAAAGAAACATTGGATCAAGTAGCTGTTGTTGGATCTAGTTGTTGCCTCTACTCGACCAAAGTCAAAGCTTAGTGAGTCCAGTGCAAAGTCTCACATTGGGTTCAAGCAAGGCTGAAGTACACACAGGTTGCCAAGAACACCAGAAGAAAGCACTGGGGCTCTTCATAAAGATCTGGGAGTAACATGCCTGAAATAACAAGAGTAATCAAGTGTGTTGTATCTATCGGACCTACAGACCTTTTTCATAAGCATAACAGCAAGGGAATAATAAAGGATTTTTTTTCATTATCTGTGAGGTTTAGCAATTACTTCATTTCATACTAGGCCTGATGATGATCTAGTCACGCATGAAAGCAGTGAGGTTGCTCCTTACATGTAGTGCTGCCCCAACACAACATGAGCTTTGACCATACTTCTGCACACTGGAGCATCCTGCAATCCTTTTTTTTTTTTTGGAGAGTGGAGTCAAAAGCTGTAATTTATTATTCCCTTCACCCTGTTCCTTTCCCTGCATCTTATTTCCAGATGGGCAATAACCTGGATTATTTTTGCAATTGCTAGGGTATCTTTGTAACACAGAAAAATCAGATCCATCCATACCTGTTTGGTAAAGCAGCAGAACTCTTTAGAAACAAAACAGGGCCCAGTGATGGGAAAAGGCAAATGTTCAGCTCTGATCACAAGGCTGCAGAAAGTCAAATAATGTGAAATAAGACTCCAAAAAATGGTCCTTGAGCAATGCACAAGAACAAGACAAACCCCGAGGCTTTGCCAGTTCACCACATGATGAAATTCCTTCCTATCCCAAACATAGCCAGAGATTCAGCAGTGTGTCTGGGAGCAAATATCATTAGGGCTGATCTAGCTTGTTTTTATCCAGGCATGATACTCACACTCAAAAGATGATGTTGGGTTTTGATCTCGCCTTTTAATAATTACACAAGGACTCTCCCATGGCAAAAAATTCCAAATAGTGATTAACCTTTTAGAGCAAAAGCTAGACTTTCCAAGTGTTTGATCTAAATTCAGTTATTTTTTAATTTCCAGGAACGGCTCTTTTTCCTCCTGTTTCTGCTTAGCTCATAGATTCCTGTGTGGGTCCTGAAGATCTCCTGAAGACATGTCAAATCCTACATAGAGGTCTGAGGTCCAGTAGGGGTTAATGCATTTAAGCTGTGAAAACATGTTTCTGTAAGTGGCAGCACAGCTATGTAGAAATCTTGAATATGAAGTAATTTCACATGCAAGGAATGTCTTGTGGTTCTCAACGGAGTCAGATTGCTCTTTTAATTTCCATCCTTGGGGTGGTAGTGGCTGCTCACTGGGAGGGAAGGCAGCATGGGGCCATTACCAGATGAACCTCCTGGGAAGGTGCCGAGCATGTTGGATTTCAAGGAGTGCAACTGGAGTTGAGGATATTCAGCACTGCAAAGGATCTGGTCTTTCCAATGCTTTTCACTGTTGCAGGCCAAAATAATTAAAAAATCAGGGGATATCTTGTTTATGTATTGATGTCTCCCATGTCCAGGCCCTTTATGATAAATCCTTACAATAGTCATATAAACTGCTCCTAATCTGATTTGGCAAACTGGCCCAATGATTCCTGCTTCTGATTAAAAGTGTTTCCTTCTTCACTTGCTGATTGAAGGCCTAACTCTGGTTAAGTCACTGCACTGAAGTGATGAACAGCAGACCCAGCGGATCATTTACAGATACCAAACTGGGTCATTTAGTGGTTCATGGCACAAACCAACTTCACTGGAAGCAGTCATCTGCTGTCTACCTCTCTGGATCCACCTCTGAAGACAGATAAGAGACTTTCTGGAAGCACCAGAATACCAGAATATCCCAGGAGTGTGGGAGCAGTGAGACAGGTCAGAAATTCAGCCTCCATAATCATGAGGTGAAAAACTGGGCTCAGTTCTACTAAATTAAGCAACAAAGCAGCAACCTCAGAGAAAAAAGAGCAGCATTTTTCAGCCTTTTTGTAGTTCATTGTCTCTAAATTGGAGAGACATGGATTTGATGCATCGACCACTCGGTGGATAAGGAATTGGCTGGATGGTCGCACTCAAAGAGTAGCAGTCAACGGCTTGATGTTCAAGTGGAGAGGGATGATGAGTGGTGTTCCTCGGGGGTTGGTATTGGGACCAACGCTATTTAACACTTTGTCAGCGATATGGACAGTGGAATTGAGTACACCCTCAGCAAGTTTGCTGACACAAAGCTGTGTGGTGTGGTCGACACGCTGGAGGGAAGGGATGTGCCATCTAGAGGGAACTTGACAGGCTGGAGAGGTGGGACTGTGCAAACCTCGTGAGGTTCAACAAGGCCAAATGCAAGGTCCTGAACATGAGTCGAGGCAATCCCAAGCACAAATACAGGCTGGGTGATGAGTGGATTGAAAGCAGCCCTGCGGAGAAGGACTTGGGGGTATTAGTGGATGGAAAATTGAGTATGAGCCAGCAACGTGTGCTCGCAGCCCAGAAAGTCAACTGTGTCCTGGTCTGCATCAAGAGAAGTGTGGCCAGCGAGTTGAGAGAGGTGATTCTCCCCTGTACTCCACTCTTGTGAGACCCCACCTGCAGTACTGCGTCCAGCTCTGGGGCCCCCAACATAAGAAGGACATGGACCTGTTTGAGTGGGTCCAGAGGATGATCAGGGGGCTGGAGCACCTTCTTTATGAGGATAGGCTGAGACAGTTGGGGCTGTTCAGCCTGGAGAAGAGAAGGCTCTGGGAAGACCTTATAGCCTCCTTCCAGTACTTAAAGGGG
This sequence comes from Strix aluco, assembly GCF_031877795.1. Classification (NCBI taxonomy): domain Eukaryota; kingdom Metazoa; phylum Chordata; class Aves; order Strigiformes; family Strigidae; genus Strix; species Strix aluco. The sequence continues at coordinate 9,334,885 of NC_133935.1, forward strand.
CTACAGGAAAGGTGGGAAGGGACTCTTTTATCAGGGAGTGTAGGGATAGGATAAGCGGTAACAGTTTTAAACTGAAAGAGGGTAGATTTAGATTAGATATAAGTAAGAAATTCTTTACTGTGAGGGTGGTGAGACACTGGAACAGGTTGCCCAGAGACACTGTGGCTGCCCCCTCCCTGGCAGTGTTCAAGGCCAGGTTGGACGGGGCTTTGAGCAACCTGGTCTAGTGGAAGGTGTCCCTGCCCATGGCAGGGGATTGGGACTAGATGATCTTTAAGGTCCCTTCCAACCCAAACCATTTTATGATTCGTTATGCAGCCTGGCAGCACTGTTCCATGTAATGTAGCTTTTCCCAAATCAAAGCTGTGCTAAGGTATAGTTGAAAGGAGCCAGTCCAAAACAGCATTTTGGGGTAGAACACTACAGACATTGTGATAATCCAAAATCTAAGCATTAGACATTCAGCAGGAAAGATGCACTGAGAAATAACACATGCCTGGTTGAACATGGAAATAAATAGTTACTACAGTCAAACTATCTTGCCTCTGTTTTAAGGTTATTCAGTATAATGACCATGAAACTAAACTAAAACTACAGGCATGTAAGTGTGATCAGAGTGTTATAGACTGATTACCTTAGAAAAATTTGATAAATGCAGAGTCCGAACATTAACCAGTAGAACAAAATAACATTACTGTACAAGATATTTGCAATATGCTTTGACAAGCCTTTTCCCCCTTCCCTTGTTCTATTGCCTGAGCTAGTGTATAAATATTTTTCTAATTAAAGAGTAAGATACCCCGGTGCAAGGTGGGGAGAGATTGGGTTCTCATTAAGTCCTCAGGAGACCAAAAAAGGGAACGGGTGAAAGAGCAATATGCTTCCCTATATCTTCTATTCTTGATCACAAATTTAAGATCAGAAACATGTAAGTATCTGATCCCTCATCATATGAGCTATCTAAACAACACGATAGGTGGCAAGCAGAGAGCAAGACCAAGCCTCTGCATCTTACTTTAGAAGCAACTCCCCTCCATGGAGTTGTCTGGAAGCTGGTAGCGAAGAGGTGTCCATGGGAAAATACATCCCCTGGCGATGGCATTAGCACGGTGGCCAGCAGCAGTGTGGGGAGAGGAAGGAGAGGGAAATACCAGTACCTGAATTGCAAGAGGGCATGTAATGCTGTTTCTTCTCAAGTCCTCTGTGCATCCTGCAGAAGTAGCTCCTTAAAATCAGACGTGCTGAAAGAGCCACAGCTCCCTTGCTCTTTTTGCTCCAGTGCCTTCTAGTCAAACTCCTACATGCACTGAGCTTCTGCCCTTCCTGATGCATTCACTCATCATTAAACCTCCGGAGATGGGAGCAAGAAGGAACTCGATCACAAAGAATGCTGATCACACAGCTGTAACAACACGGTTAACATCGGTGATGCTGAATCTGCTTGCTGCATACCCACTTAGTCTCCTATGAGACCTCTGTGACACATCTAGGACACTGTCCAATTTCAGCTCAACTTCTTTGTTTTCATCGTGCAGAGCAGTAGATTTTAAGATCTGGGCATACTGCAAACCCAGTACACTGCAAATAGCATCCAGCATCTTTCTGCATCATACCTCTGGAGTTCAGATATAGGACAAATCCTTCCCAATCTACAGATTTTCCCCAATTGTTTTTCCCTCTTCAGACAGGGAAACACACAGAGCTGTTTCATTATATGCTAAGGCAGACAGTATAATAAATTACATTTACTTAATCTGTGCTCAAGGATTCATGCATTACTCTTCACTCCCATGCTGTCCTTAGGAGTCAGTCTGACTTGTTCCTTCCAAGGCTATGAGCACCATTCAGATCCTGTCTGTAATGCTGGTCTCTCGTACATGTTTCCTGCCCAGCATTATCTGATGCAGGACCTTCAGCCTCCCCCAAGGTGCAAAGTCCTTATATGTTTGTATGCAGATTAACTATCCGGGAAACAACCAGGGAGAACTGCAAGGACTTTTAAAAACCTCTTTCTAAACAAAACCAAGTTGCTTATAGATTACAGCAAGGAGGTATGCAGCCATGGAAAGGCAGACACCTGAGCACATCTCCCTCCCCTCAGGTACCCATGCTGCCGACAGGTCCCTGGCATTTGCAGGAAACCCAGGGACTCTGGGTCTCCTACTTCTGCCTCTTGCTCCAAAGAGTGCCTCTTCCTTGGCAGAGGGCATTTCTCTTTAAAACAGTCAGCCTGTGGCACTTCTACTCATTTCCCCTGTACTAGCATTTTCCATGTGCTAGTCCTCAAGTGGAAATGCTGACAGAACTATTTCAAGTCAATGACTACCAGTTGCTGCCAGGGCTCTGCCAGGGTAGGGTTTCCCAAGGTTGATGTGCCTTGCTTCAGTGTCTAAGACTGAGCTGGTTTCCCGCTGCCGAAAACCTCACGATATTCACCAGAACAAAAACGAATTCATAGGCTGCCACTGACGCTCTCAAAACCCTCGCTGTCTTTCCAACTTAGGAAATGGAAAATAGAGGAGTTCTCAGAATCTTGCCTTCCCTACATAGGGTAGGCAGTGTACAAATTGTACTTTACTGGTTTGGGCTTTAAAACCTTTATTCTTCTAAGTTGAAACCACAGCACAGTTTTCCACACGTACCATATAAGAGCAGTTCTTGATCAAAGATGCATTCCCACTAGACTCCCTCCGTACTTACTGTGGGTACCCTGGGTGGGATGCATCCACAGAGTGTGCACACTACAAGTACAAAACAGTGGAAAAATCCCTGTGAAGGAAAAGTTAGTCTCCTGATTATATTCCATGTAAGCTGTGATGTTACAAAGTCAGGCGTGTATAGTATTATAAAGACATTTCTCCTTGCCCCTTTGTACATAGCTTGACAGAAGCAAGAGAAAGTCTCTGACAGATGCTGATGAAATGAGCTATCTGGTTACAGAGCTGAAATATTTGGAAAGGACACAAGCGAGAGCAGAATTTATTGCCTTTGTGAAAAGGGGATTTAATTTCTAAACTATCCACACGTGGCAATGAACAACCTTGTCTCTGCCCTCTGGTGACAGCCTGCAGGCACCGTGCAATTATGATTAAAGCCTTTTATTGTTTTTGTCCCATATTAGATTAAGTTGGTATTTAAAGATACAATTTTCTCATTGCATTGTCACACCAGGACAGAGACATGGTTGTCTGTGCACTTTTACTGGGGAGCAAAAAAGAAATCTGAATGCTTTGATGTAAACATGGCTGGCAAGACTCTTAACTTCCAGGAAAAGTGGGAGAAGTAATTACAACGCTTCTAGATTATTATTATTATTGATACTAATCCTTAGTTTTCAGTTTAACTGCAAAAACAATTTGAATGAGTTCACACAGCCACTAAAGACAAAGCAGGGAAGAGAAGGCCACTGTGCTGTGCTTTCAGTGCTGCCTACAGCAGAGATCCTCTTCCTCCCTGGCCACAGCAAGGTCAGCATCCCTGCTCCCAAAGACAAGGCCACCCCTGCACACAGCCACGCCAGGCACCTCACGCTTCAGGATTGGGATGTTTATCAAGAATAAATCTTAGCATGCAGCACCTAAAGCTCTGAGCCTTATGGATCAGTTTACACAGTAACACCTATGGTTGGATCAGATGATGACCTACACAAGAGTCACTGAGTTACATATCCATCACATAAAACAGTATCTCAGCTATTGTTGTTAACATGATTATGATTTTACACAAATGGTAGCTCACCTCATGGTTACAATAACAACATGCACAGGCACACAATGCAAACCAAAGTGGCTCAGCAACACAGCAAGTGACTCACTGGTACAGAGCCACCATCCCTCTGGCCAGACCATCTCCACATGACAATGTGATCTCTGGTCTAGGCATCACATGGGCTCTCTAAATCATTCCACATTTATCTTGTGATGGTTTTATCCAATCAATATCTAGTCTCTGGCAAGCCTGGCCTTTTTGCTGCTGATTTCAACCCACCATTTTAAAGGTCAACATTAATTTGTCTTACAAACTAATTTTACTAATCTTTTTACATTTCACACCAATCACCTTAGAGCAACAATTTGCACATTCATCTGTCAGTGCTCAGTCATCAAGGGGAGGCCATGTGGACTCCAATGCAAGAGCAGCAATGCCTTTCCCTTTTCACCTGACACTGCTGTCCTTCAGAGGACACCCTTGCTGGATGGGGGTGGTCTCGATGCCATCCCCAGCCCCTGGGAGCTGAGCACACAGCTTCCCAGCAGGCTGAGCTCCCCCATCACCTCTTGAAGCTGAACCCCTTGGCATAGAGAACCTTCACATTCCCCAGGCCAGTGAGAGTGCAGAAACGGGGCTCCAGCCCTTGTTTCTGTGAATACTTGATAAGAAATATGTAACCATCTGCAGGAACAGGGACTGAAACCAACAACCCCACCCCTCTTTGGCTTGGATGGAAGATCATCCTAATCCTCAGACTAGGAACTTTTTTTCTTTTTTTCCCGTGGGTCACAGGGAATATGGCAGTATTTGTGTAAAGCCAGACAAGTTTGGCTGGAGGACTACCTTTCAGCAGGGTAAGGAAGAGTCCCATCTTGGAAGTGGGAGATGAGGATTCAGCTGCTCAGAGGTGGAGCAGAAAACAGCCCAAGTCTTGCACGATCCAGGAAAGCATCCTCAGAGGAGGCCATCAAGAAAAGCCCAACACAATGTCAGCCACAAGTTACGAACCTGAAGCAGAAGTGTCTCTGGCAGCCTGATTAAGCACCCAAGTACCTACCCACAGCCTTGTCTGTGCATGATGTGACAGCTGTCTTGCAAGCAATCCATTCAGAGCTCTGAGGCACCCCTTCTCAGGCACCTAATGTTTTGCTCAGCCCCTACTGCAGTGACCCTGGCCATGGGGTACCAATGCACGTGGAGGGCTGGGGGTAAGCCCCCATGTCCATGCCAGCACGCAGCCACAAAGCTTCCCAGAGCAACAGGGCTGCCTCACATAATCTGCCACACAGACCTGGGTGCATGGGTCATTGCTCGCCCATATATTTTCCTCATTACAGATGTTTGAATCATGTCACATCAATTAGCTGCACAGGCGGGACAGTGGAAGGTGCCTTTAGTTTTGACGTCTCAAATGGCCTCACCTAAGACTTATCTAAGCTGCTGACTTGACTGTATTTAACCTGCCATAATTATAGCAATCAAATGCAATTGTTAATAATTAGGATATTTACAACCTAATATTTTTCAGTATTACCTGGGCCCGAGATTTCATTTTTATTATATGGAGAGTGTGAGGTATCTGTGCTACTCTGATAACAAGAGTACTCGTAGTGAAAGATCTGACACAAGTACTAACTTTCTTAAAGGGACAAACCTATAACTAATTTTAACTCCAAGCTAATTAAAGGACATACTTGCAAATTCTCAAAAAAAGTCCTGTTTCTACTCAGTGAGTAAACATTGCAAAGTTTGTAGAGAATAAATTATATTTTTCATACAAAAAGATTATGAACCCCAGCCTTATGTAGAAACTAGAACTCTGTAACTATAGCATCATGACTATTAGCTCAAAAATTACAATAGGGCTGGTAAAAATAAATAATAATGGCTTACAATAGTTTGGATAAAAGTCATACTGTTTATTAGCTGTATTCTAGTATTACAAAGCAGATGGGTCTAAGTGTGAGACAGACCTAAGAAATGCCATCAGCGTGAGGAAAAGATGAGAAGGAGCAATACATGAGTACTTGCATCTAACGTTCCCAATTTTAAGAAAAAGGACCAAAGGTGACAACAAATAGCTAATTGCCCAAACAATTTCAGAGATACAGGTATGAAGGAAAGAAGAAACAAACAAATAAGGAGGTTGAGATGGCACAAGGAGCACCAGCTTGGAACTGAAAGTGGAAAGCAGACATAAATCCCTCTCCCTATTCTGAGAGGCAGTAGATGGCTCAGAGGGGTTTCTCCAGCCCACCACTTGCCAAGTAAGGCCCAAGGGACTCTGACTGTATTCTGTCTTACAGCACTTTTACTGTGGGAGTTTCCTACAGTTTGTACAGGAGGAAGACTCCTGATTTGTTTCAGTTGCAGACAATCAGCTCCCAGATTTTTTTCTTCCTGTGTGGATACAGAAAGACGCCTAAGAATTGAAAAATCACACTTTTTTACCATGAAAGTGCATGGAAGAATGGCAGTCAGGTTTCAGCACATCATTTATCAAAGTCAGCGAGATCTCTGCCAGCAGTCACAATGGTGCCACATAACAAGGCCAGCCTGTGCTCATCCAGCAAGCAAGAGACCAGAGGAGCCACAGGCTTCCTGCACATGGGACCGGAAGCACCAAAGGGTCTTATATCAAAACAGCTTTTCCCATCATGACAGGTTTGCTCTGCCTTGCATGGGATGTTGCTTTCAATCCTTTGGGACTGACCACAATGCTTTCTACACACACTACTTTCACCCACTAAAATGTGCTCACAGAGTCTCACATCAGACATTACAGCAAGATATCAAATCCAGTGCAGCATGGGCAGCACCCACACAATTAACTGGATTCACTGCCTGCTTGCCCAGCCTGTACAGCCCTACAGCAATATCACTGCCTGGACAACATTATGCTCAAGGGTTAACTTCAGCTGTGCCGGCAGCGTAGCAGTGTCCCAAATGTGGAGGTGGCCTGGATACCAGCGTCCTCTGCAGCATGCTGTGCTGCAGGCAGCAAAACCCCTCCAGGGCTTGATTACTTCTAATTATAACGCCTGGCAGACATGCAATGTTTTGGCAGAGTTTGGCAAAGTATTTTATGTTGCTTTGGACTGACTGAGGGAAGCAAACGCCATCAGCTGAGCAGTTCCCAAGGCACATTTGTCAGTGAAAGAAACGCTCTCCAATTAGCAAGTCAGCCTCTTCTGCCTGAGCACTGAAGTGCTGCAGGAAGAACAACCTTCCACCAGTGAGGGGCTGAGCGAGACCTCCTGCGTCCACCACCACCAGCTGAACCACAGCGAGAAGAGGGCTCTGAGGGAGGGCAACACCAGCAGAGGAATTGGGCTGGGAGTGCGGAAATCTCTGCTGTCGTCCCTGCCTCCAGTACCCAGGCTCACAGCTACATGACGGGCCCTTCCTTTCCCACCTCATCCTTCACCTTATATATCACAGAATTGTCTAGGTTGGAAAAGACCTTGAAGATCATCCAGTCCAACCATTAACCTAGCACTGACAGTTCCCAACTACACCATATCCCTCAGTGCTATGTCGACCCTACTCTTAAACCCCTCCAGGGATGGGGACTCCACCACCTCCCTGGGCAGCCCATTCCAACACCTAACAACCCCTTCTGGAAAGAAATACTTCCTAATATCCAGTCTAAACCTTCCCTGGCACAACTCGAGGCCATTCCCTCTTGTCCTATCGCTTGTTACTTGGTTAAAGAGACTCATCCCCAGCTCTCTGCACCCTCCTTTCAGGGAGTTGTAGAGGGCGATGAGGTCTCCCCTCAGCCTCCTCTTCTCCAGACTAAACAACCCCAGTTCCCTCAGCCACTCCTCGTACGACATGTGCTCCAGACCCTGCACCAGCTTCGTTGCCCTTCTCTGGACACGCTCGAGTCATTCAATGTCCTTTTTGTAGTGAGGGGCCAAAAACTGAACACAGTAATCGAGGTGCGGCCTCACCAGTGCCGAGTACAGGGGCAAGATCACTTCCCTGTCCCTGCTGGCCACGCTATTTCTGATACAAGCCAGGATGCCATTGGCCTTGTTGGCCACCTGGGCACACTGCTGGCTCATGTTCAGCCGGCTGTCAATCAACACCCCCAGGTCCCTCTCTGACTGGCAGCTCTCCAGCCACTCCTCCCCAAGCCTGTAGCGCTGCTGGGGGTTGTTGTGGCCCAAGTGCAGCACCCGGCATTTGGCCTTATTGAAACTCCTACAGTTGGCCTTACCCAATCGCTCCAGCCTGTCCAGATCTCTCTGCAGAGCCTCCCTACCCTCGAGCAGATCAACACTCCCACCCAACAAAACATATGTTTATGGGAGAAGTTTCTCAAGGCAGAGAGTGCCTTTAATATGAGGCTGTGCGATCCTGCATCCAAGGGAGCCCCATTTCAGATGGAGCCTCCACATGCTACTACACAGATTATGAATGATCCCAACTTAAAGTGATGTGGGAAAAGACCTGCATCACTGGTGGAAAATTACAGCTCAGATCTCTCCTTCATTTTAAAGCCACTGTGTGTCTGACAGTCCACATTACAGCTCGCAGCTGTAAATGAGCTAGCTGGAGCGCCAGTAACAGCCTTCCCACAGGAGCACAGAGCCCAAGCAGCCGCTCTTTCATCCTGCTGGGACCATCACTCTCTTGTGACCAGGCACCTCAACACCCATCATAAAGAGCCAAATGGGTTCTCTATTCTGTTCTGTAGCCTACAGTCTTGGCATTGCTGAATGGCCTGCATTTGCAGGAGCAGGACACATTTCCTTGTTCAAAAAAATTAAAGAACAAACATTTAATTGACCCCTTCAATGGCACATCTTAAACTCTGATTAGGGAGTGGATTTGTGCCATTTTTAAATAGAAAATAATTGAGTTGCTTATGAGATGCTAAGAGTTGTATAACATATGCAGAAAACCTACAAAGTCCCCATAGAAAAGATGGCTAAGTGTAGCTCTACCTTTTTTTTTTTTTTCTGAATGCACTTGAGAACAAGACTTCATAACAAGCATTGCTGAGAATCTACAACTGTCACAAAAGGGAGTGGAAATGTAAGTACGATCTTAGAAGAGTCTCTCTGACATGCTTAAGAAATAAAATCACAACAGCCCCTTCAGAGTAATGCCTCTGAAAAATCTAGCAGGAGAGATGTATTTCATATACAGGCAGAGCATTCAGCTTCTCTCCTGTCCTGGGCTCTAGAAATGCTTTCTTTTGACCTGTTTGAGATTTTCCTTCTATTTCTTCAGTTTTTAACTGATGAGCTCCGGCTCACATACAGTCCTATTCATGTGGTTGGACTCCCTGAGCTCTAGCTGGGCCCCTCTAATTATTTTTTAACTATCTAGCAAAACATCTGATAGTAAAAAAAGTGATTTCTGATTAAGAACATCCAGAGACTCAGCACACTTAAGCATATTAATTTCATAGCTCCAGTGGATTTGTCCTAATAATCACAAGCATCCTACTAATGACTCCTTTTCCACCTTCTCCCTTACCCTCTTTTATGAAGCAGTGAAATTAATGGAGTCTGTGTTTCTACCGATTTGCATCTTCTGTTCCCTAGCCATCTTCACTGTCCCAGCAATAACCAGCCCCCTCCCTCTGCTTGCAGTGACATATACATGGGCAAGATGCCAGACCAGCATCGACTAGACAGAGCTTTGAGTGTGGTCCCCTTGGTGAACCCCTGTCTGGGCCCACCTCCTTAATTTAATGAGCCTCTTCATAAATCTGCTGAGAATATATAATTAACTTCAAGACTCCTAAGTTTCAAACTCTGCTGGATTTGACCAGTGGGATCAAAATTTTATGGTGGCGACAAGCAGCCAAGTCCCACTGCCCTGACAGAGGGGCTGGAAAAGGTGTCCACTCCAGGAGTGGGAAAAACTCCTCCACTTTTCTGTGGTGCCCAACCACCCTTTGTCTCCTTCCACTACCTCTCCCCACGCAGTGGGTTTAACCACCGCTGCATAGCATGTTTCTGCAAGGCAAAGAAGGCTCTGGGCAAGGCTGACAGTTACATCCCCACGCCGCACAGCCCCTTTGAGGGGATGGTTGCCCACGAGCCAGGTGGCAGCAGAGATGTTTTTTGGGATGCTATTCCCAGTCAGCAAACCCTTCCCTCTCATGCTCTCCGCAAGCCTTCCAGCCCACTTTTTAGTCACCTGACTTAATTGGGTGCGCTCCAGATGGCAGACACCTGCATGCACCCCCACTAATTATGTTGCAGGAATAACTGCTTCATCCAGAGAAAATAGAGGAGGAAGAAATTAACTCATCACCCTCCCTGGCTGTATTACCAGGGTGTTTTACAAACACAGCATCCCTGGCAATGCCCCAAGCTTTGGTAGAGACACTCAATAAAGTCACCTGTGCATGACCTAGAGGCTACACAGCTGCTGGCAGGAGGCCCCAAGCAGCTCCTTGGGATGCACCAAGCTTTCTAAGTTGAAAGCTGTCCTCCTAGAGGAGCTTCCTCCTTGGGAAGAAAATCTCCCTGTTATCCAGGGCATTGGAGCCAGCCCTCCAGGATGACCTCCACGCTCCCTAGGTTGTCCAATTGATAACCCTACACCTCAATATTTAAGAGACACCTCCCAGGGTTGCTAGTAGCTTGCTTTTCTCTTGAAAAGTGAACCTAGCTGCTCCTATCAAGAGTTAGCGCACAAAGCTGCCAGCATTTGAAAAGCATTTCAGGAGAGAGTCCACCCTGTAAGGCTGGCTGGCCCCTGCACCAGACTGCTTTGGTCTGTCCTGGGGGAATGTGGCCTCTTTCCCTGCCTTCTTCTCTAGCTACTGAGCTTCCAAATCCAGCACAGACAACGATATTAATATAATGAGTCCTGTGAAGAGCTACAGAGAAAAAGGCTTTTGGAGGAGGAAGAACAGTACAGGGGAAATGTGATATAAAGAATCAAGTTTTGCAATACAAAAATTCTCACTTTTGTTCTCCAACTTACTCTATTTCTTCAAAAAATAAAGAAATAAAACTTTGCTTTCTGAGGGGAGGGAAAGAAATGTGTAGTTTCAGACATTGCCCATCCCCACCCAGGATGAGGTCAGGCCCATCCAAAGTTCTTGAGGCATTTGGGAGAGTAAGCAAAAACCTTACCTGGGTGTGGGGTTTGGAGGGCAAAATCATGGTCTGCACAACACAGGTCAGGGCTGAGCACTCTCGCCACTCGTCACTCTAAAGCAAATGGTTACTGAAACAGGCAAATGTCTGCGAAGTTTCAGTGAAACGGCATTTTACAGCAATACAGGTTACAGAGGGGAGATGAACTCCAGGCTGCCAGAGCTTGCTAGCAGTCACAGCCCCTGGTTGCTGTCCTCATTCCATACTTCACAATCCTCAAAGGGCTCCCAGCAGCCCACCCCCAATCTCAGATCTCAAAGTAGAGCCTAAAAACTGCTGCACAAGCTGCTGCATCTGCAAGCTGCCTCTGCCAGCTGTGCTCAACAAATGGGTCCAGGGACCTTGGGCTCCTCAGACCTGCAAAGGGGTGGGCCGAGACCAGGACTGCAGCCCCAGTAACGAGAGCTCCAGTTGCCCAGGGATGCTCAGATGTCCAAGAGGCACCTGAACACACACTGCCTGTTTCTGCACAAATCTGCTTGACTGCAAACACCTGGTTGTTTTCTCCCAACAAGTAAAGAAAATTCAAAACAGACAAACCAGCTAAAGGGAAGGATGGAAACAAAACTCTGGAGAGCAACACCCATCCTTGCTGGATGAAAGCCCTGAGATAGTCACCTGTCTGGGCACAGCATGTGCTGCACATGTTGGAAACCTGGTTTTGCCAAAGAACCGGGACAGTGATCCTGGCATAAGCTCAGTCATTTCTCCTTTCCAAGGGCACCTGCTTGGGAAGCAGTATCTGATTGGTAACCTAAGGGAGATAAAATAGGAGCAAAAGTGAGAAAAAAAACACACAACACTTGCAGGAATAGAGACAAAGCATAATTATGCATGCACACACTTTAATTATTTCATACTCTTAAAATGGGGAAAGGCTTCACTGAAAAAGATAACTTCCTTTAAAAAATTGAAGCATTATTTATTGTGGTTTTTTTGCTATATTTCAGGGATGCTCTTTAAAGGTTCCAGTACTGTAAAAGAGTCTTTGACTTTTCTATTTCTCTCTGTCTCTCTCTGTCTTTGCTTTCCACAGCTGGGAGAAAAATCTAAGGGCCTTAAATGAGTTTAAATATGAAAGTCCAAAAAAAAGGCTTTGAAAATAAGCTGTGAAGGAACACGCTGTATTTGAACTCCACAGAGAAAATTAAAATCAAGGGAAAGTGTAGAGCTGAAACTGCTATACATCAAATTTTTATATGTATTTATATATATATATTTCAATCAGAGGACTCAATGTCTTACTGCTTTCAATGGGACTTTTGTTTGTGTAAAGATGGAAGAACAGACCTCTGTTTCACCACGGCTCTGTGCTTTGTCTGCTATCTCCAGTACCCAAATTTTTACTCAAAATAGGGGTAGGACACCCATCTCTGAGAGTAACTGAGCTTGTGTTGGATGGGAGTGTGCTCCTTTGTGCAGTACCACCAGCACTGAAATCTTAGCTCTGCTGAAATCAATGGCAAAACTCCCCAGCTCCAAGAGATCTGGCCTTCCACTGCCAGGCACACACAGTTGCCTTGCTCCCTCCCCCAGCACCCTGCCACCCCACGGGGCCCCCATCACAAAAAAACAGTCATGCTTGTGCCTAAAGGGACTTTGCCTTGGTTGGATTCTCTCCTATGGATGAGACTGCTCTTGCCACAGCCTGAGCTACCATCGGGCTGGTCCCCATCACCTGCGGCATCCAGACCAGAGCGAGGCAGGGCCAAAGGCTGCGTGGACACTGACTCATGTAGGGCACCATCCTCAGAGAACTGCTTTTTCCTCTTTATGACTTGCCTGCTGATGGTTGCATGAAGGTCTCCAAGATAAGTTCATCATCTGTTCATGGCCAGCCACACCAAGGCGAGTGTTTCCTAGCAAAATATGACGAACGACCCTCCACCCATGTCCTGTGCCCTTCAGCATGAAGTGCATCATCCCTCAGCAGGAAAGCACTTGCCCACAAATGGTCTTAACTCAGCTAGGAACAGCAGGCATATTCTGCAGGTTTTCTTACATATATATATATATATGTATGTATATATCTCCTGCTCCTTCTATCTGTAAAGAGTCTTAAAATATGGCCCACCACTATAATATTTGAGCAATGGTGCACACTGCAGCCCCAGTGAAGTGTCTGCCATTGGTGTGGAGGAAAATAATTTATAGGCAACAAAATACTGGACAGTAATTCAAGGGAACAGATAAAGTTTCCTAGTAACTCAAAGGCGGAGGAAGGCAATTCCTGCCACTTTTACTATTGTGGTTTGTAGGAGCAATGAGGAGGATGGCTGGAAAGAGTCTACTTTAACAACAGTACTCACCATTCAGAAATGGGAAACAATTGCTGGAGCTTCAATCAGTGTCTTGCAGCTTCCTTGGTACCATGTGCAGGGTTCCAAGGGACAGAGATACGAGCGTGGCATCACAAAATGTCCTTTCTCCCCGTTTTTAATCCAGAATCTCTCCAGCCTCAAAGAAACCTCTTGCCTCTATGCCACAGCTTCGTCCCTAGGAACAAACACAGTACCTACCTGCACGAGCCACTGTGGACTTCTTCGCTCACCAGCACTGCCTGGATGCTAAGTGCTTAATTGCACTATTTTTTTTTCCTCTCCTGTAAAGGCAATTCTCGTTCTACCCAGGTTAACTTTCAGAAGGAGTGACAGACCTGCTTTCCATCCTCATCTGTGTCTCTTCCAGTCACAAAGAGACTGTGGCAGTGCCTTTTGCTTTTGATTAAAAAAACCTTTTGGTATCAATTAAAGTGCACCGACCCAGCTTTTATCTTCTGGCCCCACTGGTACAGATCTCTTCTGAGAGGCAGGATCCCTCAGTGGAGCTGTTACAGCAGCCTTGCAGTCTCGCATCACCAGAGAGAATAATTCTCCTGAATAAAAGCTAAATGATGGAAGGAGACAGAGTGGGTGACTGTGTACATAAACATTAGACTTTGTTTGCTAATGCAAACAGCTCTCAGGGTGAGAAGGGAATAGCAGAAATATTCAGTTAAAACATTTAGCTCACTGGGTTTACATATGGTGACATACACAGAGGTGGTGTTTGCATGGCTGACATTACTGGCAGTGTCAGATTTTTTAGGGATGCTTTCCCAGAGCATTTTTCTTGCCAGAAGAATCTTTAGTGAAATTGTGTAAGCGTAACAGATCCATCATTCACATATAGAGCTGTGCAATTTTTCTTAAAGAACAGCTTGTTCCTCTTTTTACAAGATATTAATATGAGGACCTATTCCTGACACTTAGATACAGATTCTCAGGTTCCCACATGGGTTCAGATCTCAGCTGATGTAAGTCAGTATATTTATACAAAGGGAAAAGCAAGCCTGTGGTGTTTTTTCAGTGTTGATTTTTGTTCCTTTGTGGCTGGGCTTTTTTGTGATAGCAAAATGTAAATGCAGAAAGCTTTTGCTGTTCTTGGGTTAAAAATGCACAGTCACAGAAAGACAGTATCTCTGAGTACTCACATTTTATATAACACCTGTGGTTATCAAGAGGTTTATCAAGAATGCCAAAAGAGACTGCTCAGCTCCTGAAAGCTAGGAGGTTCACTGCTTGAGATTAGGCACTAGCGTAAATTGAACACAGTAAGGTCAACAGAAGAAACTGGAGGGAAGTCAGCAGGTCAAGATCCTTTTCTTCAAGCAATAAAAATGTTTCTTCTATGTATATATTCCCCTAGAAAAGTAAACCCCAAAGCCAAGGATTCCCTCAGAGCACTTGCTGCTGCTAACTGTTACAGCACTGCGCTAAAGGATGTGTATGGGAACCTTAATTTAACCAGAAACTCTCCAGAAGAAAGTGAAACTTGAGTTTGACTTTTCTCAACCCAACTGAGATGTAAATTAAGTAAATAATGCAATCCCCAAAAAGCAGAGCAGGATCCCAAAAATTTCATCAGCTTTGCTAACTTAGGTCTCACTTACATTAAGACATTCTGGTAGACTCGGTGCTTTGTCCAAACAGACCCTGGGGTAGGATACTCCAAGGAAGTTAGGTCCCACATCAGCCAGTACTTGATGATGATGCATTTCAGGTGTGCATTTAACTCCTGATCGCCTGTGTAAGTCACCTGTATAATTGACCTTATAGCTCTGAACAACAGGGCTTGATCTCGCTGCAGCATAACCAATCTCTAGTCTCTCAAAAATCATGAGGCAAAGGCTCAAAAAAGCACTTGTGAGAGATGGGTTTACCATGCCAGCATGAGACGCCTTTACTTACCTTCTCATGCCTGAGTCCTAGGGGTCCCTTTTTTCATTCTTGTCCACAGTTAGAGGTAGAAACTTTTCCCCTTTTTCTCCCTGACAACTGAAATGCGACAGGATGACTGAAATGCGACAGGAATCTCATGACTCTAGGAGCTGCAGCCATAAAAAGAAAAGCACAAACACTTGAGCACACACATTGAATCTGTGAGGCCAATGTGAGAAGTACCATTTTTTCTGGTCCAACTGCAATTAATTGGAGCATTGCTACTGTTTCCAGGGCCAGCAGGACTGCCTTTCCCTGCCTGCTGAGCTCTGTGGCAGGTGAGTTTCAAAGGATGAATTCCAATTTAATTAACGGAAAACAATTTTCTTAAAAAAAAAAAAAAAAAACAAAAAAAAACAGTCAACAAACTATTCTTACATTTCTCCCAAAATGAACACATACATCCTATAAAAAACAAAAGGTAACACAAAGAAACTTGACTGCCTGCCACTCCTAGAAGTTGGAAACCCATCTGATACTATGTTTTAAAAGACCATTTTTATTAGCACTAGATACTTTAGTTAGAAGACCCCACAATGGATGGATTTTCGTTCCTCCGTGAAAACCTTCCATTTCCTCTCTTAGGCCACAAATGTAAATATAGAAATAGATCATTCTGAATTGGTCTGTTTACAATGATTTATTTAATGGCTAACCACAGTGTCTTGGGCTACTGATACATAATTTAAATATGTCACACAAATACAGCACTTTGTTTCCAATTCATTCTCTGTACATATTCGCTAAATTGAGCATGTGAAAATAATAAAGAAAGCGAGGCCTTGGTTATCAATTCTGACAGGGTTCATGGTCCTTCTAAATGTATCTTTAAGTCATTTTAGCTCACATTTGAACATAATGCTCGTGACAGGCATAGCTTAAACTGACCAACAGAGCTTTAAAATAAATACTGGAAGCCACTTGCTGGAAGTTGATGCAAGGTCCAAGTCCCTATCCACCAAATATTCCTGTTTCTCTCAGCCTGCCGGGGCCCTGGCATGGCCCCGGCAGGCTGAGGATACCCAGGACCTCTTTGCTAGCCAGACTGAGGATCACCAAAGACCACTGCAGGAAAGAAGCCCCAACCCTTGAAATTCAGCTTTTGGCATCCCCCACTTCTTCTTCCAAAGACAATCTGGATTTAGGGCCTATTGGCTCTTTGCACAGGAGTGAATGTCCCCTCTGTGTCCCCCAGAGGTCCAGAGCAATCCTTAGGGATGGTGAAACAATCCAAGGTGGATGGCTTTCTATTGAAGTCCTGCAGGGCCATTTGTGTAGCATGCTGTTCTGCACGCTTTCGGTATTTATATTAAAGCTCTTTGCCTGTGAAAGCACTGCAGCCCACATTTCACGCTTACGCTCATTTAGGCTTTACCGTTGGATTCATTTCATCTTGCAATTAAAAGCCACTCTAGCATGCAGCATTTTAAGAAAGATGCACCTTTAACATTTAAGGATACCGTATCTTGCTGCAGGAAGTCAGATCTTCAGTGAAATTTAGTCTGCTTTGATTAATAATTGATGACATTTTTGCATAGGAAAGTCAAAAAAGAGACACTCTTTCTATTGATCTGAGAGACTCAAGTAAATGAAACAGATGAACATTTTTGCCTACATTTGTTAACTATTGATACAATGGCAATACTGAGCAGAGGCTATTTGGTGATACGTACAAGTTTAAGGCTAGAAATAGAGAAAGTCTTGAACTGCATCATGTTCAATTTCTTTGAAAACTTAACAGACAGAGAAGCTGTGTATACTAACAGTTCAAGGTTATGCATATTTTCCCTGAGTATTGCAATGTTGTTAACATATGAGAAGTAGTGGAGATTGTGCAGGCACTTAAATGACTGAGTTTTAAAGACTTGGGGGTAGATCTTGAGCTAGGGAAAAAAATAATTTAGAAAGTACAATTCATTAATCTGATGTCTAAGATGTACAACTTTTTCAAACAGATATTAGAGGAAATAATAATCAACGTGCAGAAACAAAAGGAGGCAAAAATGTAGTGTGACTTTAGGAAAGACACATCAGACTAAACTTGTTTGGATATCTGCTTGTCTTGATCAGGGAAAAGTGGTAGATCTGATCTATATGGACTTTGGTTACATTTGATCTAGGCCCACATGGAACCTTATCAGTGGAGCTGGAGAAGCCATGTGGGTTGTTTTTTGTTTGTGGGTTTTTTTTTAATTAAATGCCATTACTCCAGTTCACACCATCAGGAGATTAGTCCTCTTCCAATTTCAACTGCTTTCACTGAGTTTGCAGGTTGAGAGTCTGAGCACTGATGAAGACAGAGGGTCTTCTCCAGGCAGAAGCTGCCATGGCTTCCCTGCAGCTGACAGCAGACCCAAGCAGGACCTGGTGGCTGGCACCTCAGGGACACAGTGTCACCCTCCACAAGCCCAGGGAGCTGTGGAAGATTTGCCTGGGTAAGGAGCAGCAGTTTGTTGCATTCGATCTGCAGGAAAGGTTTCAGAGCCAAGGTGAGGGGATTATGATTAACCAGCAAGGACACACTGGGAGGGCATTTCCAAGCAATGAATATTTAATTAGAAGAGCTGAAAGGCAGAGGCAGTCCATAAAATAAGACAGATGAGTCACTGACTGGCAGTCTGTACCTTCCTGGTGCATCAGTATTTCTACTGGAAGTTCACAAAATTAAAAATATTACTGGGTCAGATGTGGCCCCAAAACTTTTGAAAAAAGGTAAGAAGAGTGGAATTATTTCCATAAGATCATTTTCTCTTCCTAGCTACATTTAGCCAGTGGCAAGTATTGCTGTTCTCCAACGCTTCTGGTCCTGTTGCTTCTTCCCAAGCCCAAACTCCCCTTTCAGACCAAATGCTCTGTGTTTGAGAACTGCTGATTTAGTGTACATGAACATTTATAAACATGCCCTCCTAAAGAATTGCCATTGCACACAATTGTCCCTAACAGGGCTACAAAAAGGAACAAGTCTCATGTGAGAGACGTTGGGTACTGCTGGGGGGAGGACAAGTCAATACCATCAAGCTGAAGAACAACAACAACAAATCAAACCAGTCAGAAGCACCAGGTCCTTTAAGGCTTTTGTTTCTTGTATTTCTATGTCACACTCATACCTACTGCAACACATCAATGGTAGAAAGCAAAACAGAAAGCAGATTCAAATATATAAAATCAGTTTGGTATCTGAAAAGCAGTTAAAGTTGACATTGCTCAAATGAGAAGCGAATGCATTCAGATAACTTACATTTACCTTTGACTACAGCACTGCATGGGCCAGAGCTGGGGAAAAAAAAAGCAATAGTTTCCTTTCCCTTGAGAGATCAGTGGAAAGGACAAGTATCCACCCCAGTAACTGATGTTAGACATCCAAAGATTGTCATGTTTTGACACACAATGTTTTCTTTTATGTTGAATGGTTTTAGCCTGCAGTTTCACACCTACGAAATGAGTCTGGGTGGAGACACCTGGGTGTGCACGGGTCACTCCTAGAAAGACCAATATCATGAGAGCTACCAGGCTGTGCTTTGGTTTCATGGAGTTGGTAAGTCAGTATCTAGTGATTTCCCACATGATTATGGCTAAGGACGTCAAACTAGATTCTGTGTCTATGCCTATGCCAAGGCAGGTATAAGCTAGGCGTGTTTCATGGTCCTCACCTCCCTGCAAATGTAGTTACAACTAATGAGTTAATCCAGTGCCACCAAAATCCATGGGCATTGTGTACTGATTCTAGTACAGACAGGATGAGACTCTGCATCACCTTACTGTCTATAATCTGCCTTACAAGATAGAGTTAAAAAAAAAAAATCCATGACAAAACCCCTATTGATTCTGGAGGCATGGGAACAAGCCCGTGGTGTGAAAAGCCAGCAGGATGCTTTCTGGCTAGGAAGAGCTAAGCAGAATTGCTTTTCACTCAGTAAGCAGTAGAAAAGCAGGACTCTACTGTGGCTACCAGGCAGCCTCTTGCAAGCTGAATGTACAATTGAATCAATACTTATAGTTCTACACTCTTATACATGTAATGGGGAGAAAAGTTTGTATTCTGATCATAATATCTGATGGCTCAACAACAAAGACTGTTGAAACAAAAGAAAAAAGAGGCTTTTAAAAATTCATTGGGTGACAGTGGGTACCTTGCCTTTAGGTAAGAAAAACTTCTACTAAAGTGACTTTAGCAAAATTAATTAGGTCATCATAAAGGTTTGCAAGGTACATCCACTGAGGTAGCAATTTGCACAAAGCAGTCTCTTGAAATATCTATCAAAACTTTATAAAGAAAAATCACTTGCTGGGTGTATCCCTGCAGATTAAATAGCCTTGGCAGAAGGAGAAGCATTTCAAAAATTTGAATTGGTTTTCTTGCAAGCAGTGAATGAAGAAAAATCCTCCCTAGCCACATCCTCAACTTTAAGCATGTGCAGAAGCTCTGTTTAGGTTGGTGAGAAGCAAGTCTGTCCCAAGTCCTGCCCTTTGAGCAGTTCAAGCCCTTCAGAGAACAAGGCTTCCAGTGACACCAGTGTTTGCCCTCTGGAGGGAGGTAACCTGGGTCTCCACACCACTTCTGGCTCCATGTGGAAGATAGGAGGCTATGGCACACCTGGACTGTTGCAGTCTGTGTGAAGTGGTGTGGGACTCAACAACCAGCCTGGTGCCAGTGAGCCAAAAATGGGGGAGTTTCATCTTGTTTATCCTATATTCTGTGCAATTAAGACTGGTGCCTCTCTAGCTGCATGTCTGTTGGTGAATGAGAGGTTACAGCAGGAACCCAGCAGTGCACTTAAACACATGCTTACACTTCTCTCTAGTAAATCGTACACCCGAGTGTTCTGCTGAACCCTACGCACTGTTTTGCATTTATCTACAAATCCCTCCACCAGGTGAATGAACTCCTTTTTTGTTAGGAGCACTGGATTCAGAAGCAATGGTTTGCACTGGACTGCTATTCCTGTGGGCTTTCAGAGAGAAGGACCAGGAGTCAACCTCATGGTGCACCTTCTTCAAGGAGAGTGACATATAGGCATCTTGGGGCCTTGCGTGGCACCACTGAATGATGTCTCATGGCCTTACAAGGCAAAAATATGCTCACCTTTCCTTATTTTCTAAGGCATACTCCATTTTTAAAACTGACTTGCAGTGAAAGGCTTCTACAGTAGTTATGTAATTTTTGAGGATGTAGTCTGAGGCCTCCTTCATCATTTCTAGAAACTTTACATGAATTGCTCTTGAGTATGTGAAGGTGGGAAGCTGGACACAGCCCCCTGAGGATGCAGGTTAGTGCCTTATGTGGGCACAAGCACAGGGATCCCACTCCATACTAAGAAAGGCACTGCCCACCCCAAAGGTGAATCTTTGAAGGGTGTCTGGCTTGGCTACAATGAGCAAAATGTGCAATTCTTTAATATCTGAAACTGTCTGCAGAGTCGACAGCAGACCCTAGCGTTTCACTGCAGCTGAGAGCTCGTCCAAGGGAGCAAGTGACTCCAGTGATACCAGTGCTTATTTCCAAGAAAAAAACCTTATTTTTTAAAACACTGATTAAAATCAGACTTGTGTTCCTAAAACTAACTCATCCTAAAGATCGGGAGAAAAACAACTGCCATAGATAGAAAACTCTGACAATGCTGTTGCAGAACAAAGCAAGAGCGTTATGAGCAATTAAACCATCATTATTTCAGTTAATGGCTTTCTTTCCCAATAAGCATGAGAAGCAGCAGTAAAACACCTGGCTTGTACAGTGCTGTGTGCACAATGTGGAAATGCCTTCAACAGAAGCACACAGTTATTTGTACTGAGTGGGTACCCATGTACTGCAGTAAAAGGAATACTGAGTGGAATACTGAAAGGATTACATCCCTGCCCCTACATGTTCTTCCCTTTCAAATGTGCTATTCCTGGTCAGGGCCAGCTCAGAGACCCCATGTTGCATGAAGTACATTTTCTTAGTCGAGTCTGTGGGCGAGGTGCCACATGGCTTTGCAGCCCCTACCTCGGGTTTGTGTGTGACCACATCTTCTCTTGAGTCTGCCCGTCTGCAATGCATGTGGTTGTGAGCTAGATGTGCTCTGAACTGTCAGCAGAGACCTGCATCTTTCTAGCTTTGGTGGGGAGGAAGGCAGCCCTCTGCACCCCACGCTCCTCTCGTGGAGGAGCTGCAAGTCTCTGGGGGACCCTTTGCAGCCACCATGCACGTCAGCCTTGCAGCCGGTCCCACGCTCCCACGGCTCCCCAGAGAACAGCTCTGACATGCCTGTGAGCCCAGAGAACAAGGATGTCTGTGGAAGCTCCTCCAAGACAAGATACCAGGACCCATGTTGGTCGTAGCAGGCGGAAAGTAGTTGTAAGAGGAACGCACCCTCTGAAGAGCTGCCCTGTGTTCAGAAGACACAGAGAGCTATGGATCCTCCAAGGTCCACACCAATATTAGGAAGAGCTGCAATGTGCAGAGTGGCCCTGGGTATCCACTTTATTTCCAGGCCCACGGGTCCCCTGAAACCCTCCTACCATGCAACCCCTCTCCAGATGGTTGTCCCCTGGCTTTCCAAAAGAGTGGCAAAGCTCCCTGGGGGAGTGGGTATGTGGTCAGAAATACATTGCTTCAGGCTTCAGTGCTGAAACCACCAGTGAAAGGTGCCACCACCTCTTCCATCCCTGAGGTTTACCTGTGGCAGAGCCCAAGGACATTTAACACCAGTGGTGACAACTTAACCCTTAGCTAAGGAGTGTAAGCGCTCTCTGTAGCAGGTGCTCCCAGTAATAGCTACCATACCCTTAGGGATCTGGGCCCATCCATACCCAATGCCTTGCTGCTTGCATCACCATCAGCAGTGCACACAAGCTCTCCCAGAAGACCAGGGATGCTGGGCAGCCTGGAGCAAGCACCTTTCTCCAGCAGCTCTGTCTTAGGGCCCGAGCACACAATTTTCAGTTTGCCTGGCACCGCCTTACATTTCTTGGGAAGTTTTCTTTGCTGTGCCACAGAGCCTCACACTGCAGCAGAATGGAAAAAACTAAAAAAAGACCCATGGTTTTACAGCCACTGCAGGGTGGAGGCCATTTTGTTCTCCTCCGGTGCGCCCCACTCTGGTGCACTGACTCGATGAAATAGAAGAATGAAAGGCAGGACAGCAGATGGGATTCAGTGCCACATAGCGGATACAGCTAATGGAGGGAAAACAACTCTCTGAACAAGAAAGGCTGAGAAAATTGTAGGACTTGAAGTGTGCAAAGAAACATGGTAACATGAGGGGATAGTGGGATGGAAGAGGAGAAAGAGGTAGCAACCAGGACATAAAATACTCTGGGATTGGACAAAGGCTTTTAGTTACAGGAGCAGAGAGAAAAGGCAACACATCAGAGCTGTGCTGGAAGAAACCATAAGCTCTGGAGACAGAGGCGGAAATTCCCACAGGACTGGCTGGCAGTCCTCATGGACTGGTGGTGCCACACTGCTAGATGCTCCACAAACTCATCATAAGGCAAGGTCTGCCCCAAAGCCCACATGCCGCTCCAAGGGGGACAGCAGGTTTTCTGTGGTTACCCATTGAGACCGCTTGCTCCACAGCTTGGCAACTCTCCCTGCACTGCAGCAGGGAAGAGGTGCTCACCCTTTAGCCCAGGCAGAGAAGAACTTAGAGAAGAACCAACATTTCCCTGCACAGCGAAGAGAAGCAGGCATTGTGCTAGTGGATAGCGGTGGTATGATCCACGCCAAGACAAAAACCTCTCAGTGCAGCACGGTAGGATTGCTGGAGGAGTCTGAGCAAAGAGATGAGACGGGTTTTGGTGTGGGGCCCTAGGCAGTGGGTTGCTTTGGAGAGCCAGCCACAGCCTCCAGCAAGGAGGTGCCAAACAATCACTGCTGCTCTTTCCAGATGCTTGGGGGGGAAAAAAGTCTTTGAGTGAAGAGTTAATTATAAGGATTGTATTCCATTTCCTACAATTAAGGGAACCCAGCTGTAGAAATTTTAATTAATGGAGATCTTATGGGGAGTTTCAGTTTGGCTGGAGGGTCTTACTGGGTGTACTCTGTCTCCTCGCTATTTTCTGTAGTTGTGCAGTCATTAGCATTTGCTATTAAAGACAGTGTTAGATGGCAATAAATGAGAAATGGACAATACAACGATTTTCATACATAGCAGATGTACGTATTTGCCTCCTTCCCTGACTCCCACCATCTTTCCCAAATTAATACAACCACTAGCTACAAAAGTCTGTTTCAAAAAAAAAAAAAAAAAAAATAGGTGGATAGTACAGTGCAGTGCATGAGGCCATTTTTTAAAAATGAAATGAGGACATTTCACCCTGTATAATATATCAAATATAAACAGACATAGGGTGGATATTAGCAAGAATAATCCAAATGAACCCCTTTTCTATCTAAAGCATTTTCATTCCATTGTTTTTCTATGTGCTACAATTAAAACTTATCAACACTTCTGTGGATCTGTTTGTTTTTTCCCAGCATCCTTTAGATATAGTCCCTCTTCTGGGATAGGCTATTTTTTTCTCAGTTTAACCTACTGAGTTTCTGCTAAAAGCACCTCAAAACTAGCAGTCCCAGGCAAAACAAAAAGTAGCTTAAATCACATGTCATGTTTAGTATGTGCTTAAGACACCCCAATGCATTGAAGTTTGTGCAGCCATGAGGTGTGCATAGCCAAAATCCCAAATCACTGGCCATCTTCTCTTGCCTTCAGCAGGCTTTGGATCTGACCTATACTCATTCCTTCGCTCATGAACTGATCAAGAGGTCCCACACTGCTAGGCTCCTGCTGTAGACTACTTAGGTTTTGCTTGGTCTGAACTAATTATTCCTCATGCCCTGGTTCCCCAGACACAGCTGAGTGCCCCTGCATCTGGCTGAGAGCTGGGAGCTCCCAGGCTTGCTGCCAGGCAGGGCTGGTAAAGTCCCGGTGTGGTGTGAAGCGGGGAGACTGAGCCCTCCTGGCCCACCCTGCCTGCAAAACAAAGCCCAAACATAAAGCCCAAGGAAGGTGACCGACTCATCAGGTCAACCAGGCATGACTGACTACCATCTGCAAGACTCCATCAGGGCTCCAGCAGCCTCCAGCTTTATCCTGCCTGATCTTAAGACAGCAATGAGGGTCCGGGAGTGAAACCCCTGGAAAGCAGTGGAGCCAGCAGCTCTGTGGTTTCTAGGCCCTGCCTGTTGAATGCCACAGCATGAGGTCGCCTGTGTTGCAGCCCAATCCAGACATCCCCCCCTGGGCCCAAGCCTCAGCTGTGTGGATGAGGCTGTTCTCACAGGGAGGGGTCATGGAGCTGGAGGGGGTCACTGCCCGGTGCTGTGAGATGAAGGCAACTTCTCTTTAAGTATGTGAGATGGTCCCACAGATGCAGCTGGAGTAGTGTCTTCACTTATATTTAGGTGCTTTGAATTTCCTGCTGCCTGGATTTCACTTCAGTTCCTTCCATTTTTTCCCATTTTCAGAGACCATTTTTCATTCAGTCTTTAATAAGACATTCAGTTCCACAGCAATATCCAACTCATCAATCTTTTCCCTTCAAGAGCACTGCTGCTTTTATTGATCCTCTATTCCTTTTGTTATATACAAGGCTAATACACACACACTCATATATATGTATGTATACAGCAGATTCCTTTCCTTTTGTCTGTCTTTTTGTTCTTTGCTGTGGTTTAAGTTGTTTGTAACATTCTTGTAATTACATGGCTGTTGATCACCTTATTGATTTATTGGGCCCTGAATGATCTCTGCTCTTCTGTTGCAGCTGTTTAAATTGTCCTGGTTGCTCCTAACACCCTCTCTTCTCATAGATGTCTCTCAGGAAGAGTATTAACCATCTTTCCTGTCTATTCCCTTTCTCATGCTGCTCCCGCTCTCTGGTGGGATCTACCCAGCCATGCATAGTTTTCTGGTGACATGTGCTCCGCAGCAGTGAAGCATATCCGTCCTGACCTTCGGAGAGTCAGTCTGAGTCAAAGTTGAATTCTTACTAACCTCAGATTACTGTTTAAGAGGCTTTATAACATTTACCCTCTTAACAAGGTCTGCCATGTTGCTCAGAGACCCGGCAGACAGCTCTGCTTCCTCTCCTCTTCGTGCTCATTCAGCTCCCAGTGCAATCAGTCCCAAATTTTCAAAGCCAAAAAGCTTAACATATTGTCTATCCTCCATCTCAACAAGCCACAGTCGCCTTTACTACCCAGTAAAGTGTTTCTGAAAATGCAGTAGATAGACAATATGCTATGCAAACCAGCAGGCCTTTGGGGGTTTGAGGCACGGAGTAATGCAACTTCTCCTGTGGGAGCGGTGCAGAAAAACAAACCAGCTGTCTGGATTGAAATCATGAGCAATTAACAGCAGTTTCAATTACCCAGAGCAGAACTTTATAAATATTCGCAAATTACACCCTACCTATTTTCACATGAAGAGCGGCAGCCCGTGAGAGAGCTCTCCCTAGATCAGAGGGACGTTGTCTAAGGGAATCATGAAGGTCAAAGGTTCAAGAGATATTTCAAAATTATCTTCTTAATTAGAAGCAGCACAGCCTACTCTGCTGAGTGCAGACGGGCACAAGAACTACAGATAGAAATTAGAGAGGGAGGTGGGAGGGAAACTCTGCCAGCGGGTTCTCCTTGCAAGGCACAGTGTGGCAGGGATTCCAGCGGGAAGTGATCCTACCCCTGCCTGCCTCCAGCATCCAGTGGAGACACCACAATTGTCAGACTGCAGTTATCGTCAGAGAAGAAAGGACCCATTCATCTATACTTGTCCTGGGAGAAGAGACTGGCTTGGAAATTAGTGCCCTTGCATACAAGAAAGATTTCTTTGGGTGGGGGGTGGGATCTGGGTTTCATTTTTGGGGCACTGGAGGCCAAAAGAAACTTACGTATCATAATCATTGCTACGTTAAAATTCATCACGTCGAGACAGCTGTAAAGACAGAAACCCACCCCAGATCATCTGATAAAAATAGCTAAGATACATGGGGAATGGAACCCACTACCACCCCGGTGAAGCCGCAGGAATCTCTTTCCATTGTAAATATGCTCCATACGATGATGCCAGCTCTCACAGGAGTGATAGTAAAACATAAATCATGCTAACTAATAACAGGACCCACCAAACAATGCAAAACAGCGAGAAATTGAGGCTTGGCTCTACATGCAGAGAACTGTGTCTAAACTTGGATCATTTGCTAGGGCGGACGGAGGTGAGACTCAAGGCTCTGCTCAGGTCACGGGGAGGAGGACTTGGGACACAGTCTACACAGATAAACCCACGCACCTGCATATTTTGTTGCTAGCTTGCTTACTGTACTGGGAGATTATAGGTGCTCTGTGTGTCTAACAGCAAAATAGTACTAGCTCGAATTTGGGCATGAGCTACAGACCCATGGTACCTGTATGAAAGAGGTTACTTGCCTATCAGTTTCAGGTAAGAAATAATTTGCTCAAAACTGAGACTCTGACTACATTTTGCTGTCATTAATTATTTAGAAACCATCTAAATCTGGATTTAGATCCTGAGGATGGGTATGCAAATTTGAAAGTCTCGGCATACAAAACATCTTCCATGGCTTAATTTTTGTCATGATTTTCCACATACGTTATAATGAGAACAGAAAGGGGAGAGCGACTTCTCTCACCAGCGCATACTCTACCTCACCACCAATTCCAAGGGTTGTGCACACACAGCCTGAGAATCGGCACGGGATTTTCTGTCGGTGATAGTAAACTGCAAATTAAATGAGGGTTCATCAAGCAGTGCTGTTGTGGTTTCAAAATTGCATTATTCTTTATCTGGATCCACAAATAACATGTTTGATTAGGGCTGTAAGCACATGACAAAACGCCTTGCAGTGCAAATGCTACACAGTCATATAAGTAACATTTCAATAATTTTTCTTCTATCTACAGACTTCATTAATTTGGGCGACATTTTATGGTACGGAGCATAAAACAGTAATAAATCTTTCAGATACTACCTTCAAACATGCACTAAGGTAATTTTTCCTTTACCAATTGTGAGCTGATTTTTTTTACATGTCTACTCAACACTTTTGTCCTTAAACCAGAGGACTGAACCAGTGCTCTCCTAAGTGTCACTGGCTCTAAGTCTTGTCTGGAGCTCGCAAAGAGCCCTGTTAATGGCAGCTGTCCCCCAGCGAGCCAGCTGTTTGCTCAAGCTCAGGCAGCTACCAGAAATTAAGGGTGGGTCCTTAATTCTCCCTATGGTGACTTGCACTGCAGCGGGGCAGGCCAGGCTACTCTGCTTGACTGCAAGGTGTGTGCGGCCCTGCAAAAGGCTTTTGTTACTCAGCCATTCACCTCAATGCTCTCCTTGCTACTCACAAGCTGAGCTGGATGATGTAGCTATCAAACTTTGCCAAAACACTGAGTAAACACCCAACACCACAGCCTCAGTAAGCACCTAAAATCATAGCTTGTTTAGCCTCGACACGTGTGTGGCACAGAGGAAAATCATCTCATGAGCTCCAGCTTCTCAGGCAGAAGTCTAGCAACAGCAGCCACGGCAGAGGAGGGGTCCCCTCATCAGTAAGTGCTGTAATTAGTAGCATTTGATGTCACAAAATCAAGGCTTGACTGCACTAATTACAAAAAAAGGCACATATGCAAATACTTTGCACAAGGTGAGCCACTTCCTCCAGCGCCCAGCCGTGCTTTGCCAAGCTGGCTGAGCACACAACGGGGACGCCGAAGCAGCAGAAGGGAGAGAAGCCAGGTGCACCACCCCATAATGCTCTTCCCTGCAGGGGCTGGTAGTAGGACTGGGACCAAAACCATCACAATCCCCAAACACTTGGAAACCCAAGCCATATGCACTATTTCAGAAAATTAGAATGTTGTGTAATACCTAAAATACCTGCAAAGGATCATTTCTTCCCCTTCCCACCCCCTCAAAAAAGGCTTATGTTAGTAAAGGACTAATTATCTAGTTAGTTAAGACACAGTGGATGCTGAATTTATCCATGCACCCTTAACTGCCAATGCACTTCCACTTATCTGATTTTTTCCTTCTTTCCTTCAGCTGGCTACTTACCTTTCACTGTATCTTTAATTTTCCTTCTTCCCTCTCTAAGGTTTCTGTAAAATCCTTCCCTATTTCCATCATCTTTCTTCTGTCCATTCACCAAGCTTCCCTGAAATCCCCTGCTCTTGTGCACACAGCAGTCACCCCGAGGTCCGAATGAAACATTAATGATGTGCGCTGGGGCAAGCTATTCCTCAGAGTAGTGCTCTGTTTCTATCTACCACCAGGTAAAGACGACTTTGCTTAAAAACATTCCTAGTTTGGATGGGGGTAAAAGGCACTTGAGAAACACGTATAACCCAGGTAATTAAAGACCTTGCGATGACCACGTGGTCTGAAGCTCTAGAAAGCCAAACAGACCTGAAAAAAATCCTCCCTCAGTAATTGCTGCTTATAAATTGCTCTTTTATTAATTATTTATGTGCTTACCAGCTACTCCCAGTCAGAATAATCACAGTTAACAAGATTATCTTCTTGCTCTAGGTGTAATTAGCAGAGATAAGAAAATCAGAAAAAAGTATAACGTACCTGGCATTAGGTGCACAAGCTTCCACTAACCGCAGATCCTTGGATGTGATCCTGCACACTGGCTGCACTTTGGTGTTTTGCAGCTCTTTTGTAAGAGTTTTGGATTGTGAAATTTGCACTAAGACCTCTTGCAAGCAAGCAAAGCAACACCATCCTGAAGAGAGAAGGTCCTTTTGGGTATCTTTTCCATTTTCTTTTCTGCATGTTCCATCTTTCTGTTCTGCAGAAGATTTTGTAAAAAATATTGAGATCAACTCTATTTGCATTTTTTAATTTAATATTGAATTAATTTTGCATTTGTGGTGCACACAATGCAAAACCAGGGGCTTAACTCCCTTGAAATCAACATTAAAATTATCTATGTCTGCTTAAGATTTCCCTGTGCTTTTTGCATCAGTGTAAACTTCCCCTTTACCCAGAAATTTTTACCACCATGGAAATTTTGAATTTCTGGAAAAAAATCGCAATAAACAATTGGGTTGAAAGATGAGATAATGGCTAACGCATGAGAATTTTGTTTGCTTGGTCCTTTAAGGGAGGGAATTCTTGCCCAAACAACACTTTTGGAAATACGGAGCACAAATAAAGAGGAGGTTTTCTTTCTATCCTGCTTTTTCTAATCTGATCAGATCTGATCTAATCTATAGCAAAGCAGAACAGCACAGCTACCAGCAAAAGCTTGGGCACGAAGGCCTCAGGAATGGGCAGAGACTTACCTGACGTTGAGTCCATGATAAGAGCAGAGGCAAAAGCCCAAATCTTGGGGGTCCCGGCTCCATACTGTGTTCACAGGGGTCCCCAGCAGACAGAGACGGCCCAGTAAATCTTTCAGGTAGGTAAAAGCTTGACTACGTTTTCAAAAGCCAGTTTTTAAGACATCTCTAGGCAAAGTATATTTAAAAAGAGAATATGTGTTTATGCAGCCAAGCACACAGGGCAGCGCTCCTGAAAAGCAACTTTTAAAGTAATAGAAGAGACTTGGTTTCTGATTTGGAAACACGGGGCAGCTGTTATCGCAGCTATACAGCAATTCTATCATTTCTACACATTTATTTCCCCTTCCCCAGGCCGCCGGCAGAATATTTTGGATGACTTAAGAGCTGCTTTTTCCCCTCTCAACACCAAAATCCTCACTCAAGGGCAGGCTTCAGCCCCTGTAAACTCTCCTGGCACGTTCTTTCCCCACAGGCCGAACGCCGCGGCCGCTCCCGCGCCCTGCCGGCGGGCGGGCCGGACCCCCGCCTCCGCCGGGATCCGCGGGGCTGCGCGCCGGCCCAGCGCTGACAGCACCATCTACAGCCCCACAGCGGTAGAGCAGCCGCAAGAGCCGGCGGGTGGGGACGAGGAGGGGGGAGAGAATTGTGCCGGCGGCTGCAGCCTGCGCCGAGGGGACCCCGGCGGGAGGCTGCGCCGCGCCGCGGGAGTTTACGCGGCCGGGGCACCGCGGGCGCGCGGCTGCGAGGGGCGAGCCGGGGCCCCGCGCAGGCCATGTCGTTCCGCAAAGGGCTGCAGAGGGGGACAAGCGTGCCCCTCCTGTGCTTGTAGAGCTTGTGATGTACTCAGATGATGTGTTTTTCCTTCCGTCTCATACTCAAAAAATGGCCGAGTTATGCTGAATTTAAAGTTTCAGCAAATAGGAAAAACCGCTTCAAGCATAGACATGGCACGGAACATTTTCGTTTGATTTACCATAAAATTTGAAAGTATAATTTAAAAACAATCACAGAATCATTCAGGTTGGAAAAGACCCTTGGGATCATCGAGTCCAACCACCAGCCCTACTCTACAAAGTTCTCCCCTACACCACATCCCCCAACATCTCATCTAAATGACCCTTAAACACATCCAGGGATGGGGACTCCACCCCCTCCCTGGGCAGCCTATTCCACTGTCTGACCACTCTTTCTGTGAAAAATTTTTTCCTAATGTCCAGTGTGAACCTCCCCTGTTGCAGTTTAAAGCCATTCCCTCTTGTTCTGTCACTAATCACCTGTGAGAAGAGACCAGCACCAACCTCTCTACAATAAAGCTCACAGAGCTTAATATAGACAACATTAGTTTTACTTATACATCAAGAACTTGAAGGGGTTTTGTTTTCTTACCTCTGAGCATCACTTTCCGGAGCCCAAACTACCTGTAAATAGAAATCTCCAGGCGCTTGCGGGTGGTGGCAGCGAGCCCTGCCGTGCTGGAAGCCAGGCTTAACCCACCACCCAGGGCAGCAGCAGCGGGCACCCGGCGTCGTCTGCAAAGCGCCTGTTCCTGGCACGGCAGGGAAGGGGCAAACACACACGCGTATGGCAGCTCGCTGTTACTCCCTGCTCCTGCCAAGTACAAACAGGGTTTCTAAGCTACAGGAACGTTCATGTATATGTCACTTTTCTTCAAGAGAAACCAGTCAACTATGTCACTAAGCCCAGCACAGAAGGCACTTCTGATTTCTAACTGACAGGTACTTCTCATTCCAGATTAGCCCAGGATCCCCTCTGCAGGGCCTCTGCTCTCAATTTAACTCCTTTCGTTCCTCTCCTTTCAGAAACCTCTGTAAGCAAGTAGCACTAGTATGAGACAGCCCTTGCAAGTTCCTTTGGAAACACTCGGTTCCTGAAGGCTTAAAGACACTAAAAGTTTTATTTTTTCTCACAAATATCAGCTACAGTCATCCCTCTGCACTTCCAGAATACATTCTTCTGGGGTTTGGATTCCAAAAAGCCCATCTGCAATGCTCTTCTCTCCATCCCCTGCCAGCTAAATCCCTCAGGAACTGAGTTTGCTTGAGGAATAGTTTAAGCTCCATTTCTGGATGAGAAGTCTAATAAGAAACAATATCCTGGCCCTTATCCATACCGGGTTTATAACGCATGTCCACCTCCTCCTTGAAACTCACAAAGGGGTCATGGGGGTGAGGGAAGAAAACCTCCACTTTACAATAGTTCTGGTCAATTTTTCTGTGCAGCCAAAGCCTCAGCCTTTTTAACTTTTGTAGTCACAGCAAGTACTAGTGGGAGGGACAAACATGAAGCAAAGGGCTTTTATAAGCTTGCTGCTACTCGGAAGGCAACTTCCCCCCTCTCTCACACTAACATACTTACAGACTGTTTCTTCCACTGCAGTCCTGACAGCAGAACTCACTTCAAGGCAGCGTACAAGTGAAACAGCATCTTCATCACAGATTTTGCTTTGCTAATCCAAGGACTTGCCCGCACCAAGAAGAGGAATCCCCCCTTTTAGTATTTAAGGAGAAGGGAATTAACTCCTTGGGAAATTTCTTCTTTTACCTATTGAACTTTCAGAGTGGTTGGGGGAAAAGGTGGTATTTAAGCATATGTTCTTACCTTGATGAAGTGTTTCTGTAGGAGTGTCATAGCCCATTCAGAAAAGCTAGGGGAATATTTCATTTAGATGGTATGATTTCTTTAGTATAGATCAGCAGAAAAAATCCAGTATGATCTTTTCCTGACAGAATAAAACACTTCCTAAGACACTGTAGGCCTGTGCTGTGTTTTGGTTTTTTGGTTTTTTTCCCATGGTACTTAAATGAACAGAATAATTGTTTATTCTACTGATTATGTATGTCCCTAGGAAACCTCTTCATTCAACTTGGACTGATCTCCAGAAAACACTCAGCATCTGCTTCTCCATTCTCACTGTTGAGATTTTGGTTCTTCAAGATCAGTTGAAGATTCTCTGCCTCAAGACAGTAAGCATGCCTGTATTTTCTTAGTAGTACTTTTGATTTTGCTATTGTATCCAAACCAGTATGCAGAGATATTTACATTAACTATTATCATCTAAAAATCTAGGAACAGGCAGAACCATGGCAGTTTATTTTGCAGAAAGTGCCCTGAGTATGTTGTCAATCCATAAATCTGGTCTGAATTTTAAACCTCCACACAAGAAGTGTCCCATGACTGGAAGTCACCCATGTGATACTACGAACAAGATAATTAACTCCTCCCACATGAGAATTAATTTGTGCACCCACTCAAGTAGGTAACTGACCTAGTTATATGTAAAATGAGGTAATTCAGACTGCTTCTTCAGAGATCTTAACAGTCTGAGAAAACATTTAGGTACAACTTCTCTAAACATTTGAGTCAGCAAACCCGATGTGTTTTTAGAAGTCAACATTCTCAAAGAACAGCAAGTTAACTGCAGTACAGGAAAGACTACCAGGCTATCAAGGAAATTGCAATTACAGCAAAGAGAAACCCAACCCTAGATTTTGAAGAAACACTCAATACATACATCGGTGAAAACCTTTTAATGGTAAGAATACATACATGCAATTGCAACAAAAAGGCCTGAATAATTTGGATGGTGTTTTGCTTCAGTATCATGAAACCTGAAGTGCAGGTAATATAGTTCACTGTTCATGGCTTCCAGATTAGGTCTAAAAAATTATATTTCCGTTTTTTCTTGAAACAGTGTTGTTTGGAAACATGTACCAGAGCAGTAGCATACACAAAAGACAGACATGTATCTATATATACAATTTTCTTTTATTAACAAGGTATGTCATTACTGAACAAGGCAACTGGGAAACACAAGGACTGGACATATACATGAAAATTTTACAACTCAGCAAAAAATTGGCATATGACTTATATACAGATGCAATTAATAAAGGTTACAGCTATTTGATTAAACACACTTCTAAGCACTTACATTATGAAAATATGAAGTTGATCATACAGAGGTCAAGTTCTGGAATCTAAAAATAATAACAATTTAAAAACTTCAAAACCTTCTATGTCCATCCATTTTACAGAACATCGCTACAGCTTTTCCTACTACCATATACATGAAAGATTATCAAAAATATATCAATGAGTCTATCGCTAATCATGAATGTTTATATTTACATTAAGTTAGCAAATTCTTCACCAAATACTTTATATACAAAACTCAATTTGCCCTTTGTGAAAGAGTCATTAAAAAGTTAAAAACCATAGAAATGCCAGTTAGAAATAATGCATTCCAAAAATTGGACTTGTTTACAACAACTGAGAACAATTGAAAATAATTTATGAAAAAAGTATGTCATTTTCGTACATGTACTCTCACAACACTTTAGTTCCAATACAGAGTAGCAGGAATTGTCCTGTGTGTTCTTTGAGTGGTATCTTCTCTTCCAATAATGCTGCAAGAAAAAAAGAAAAAAAAATATTCTTAAGCAGTTTGTTATGAGTCTTTGAAGAAGGCAGAAATAATTTAAGGGACCAATATTCTTTCCCCCCTTCTCAGTGCAGGAAGCCCTGTCCCCATTTGTATTGGCCCAAATACTCAGAATTCTTATTTCTTACTCCTTAGAGGCTAAATGGGGAAAGGTTAAAAAAAAAGATAAACCCAACAGCCTCTGTACTTTAGTGCTATTCAGAAGGCGCACATCCTTTTGCCAGCAGTGTTTTTGAGTATGATCTTGGCTGATTTTTGGATTTGACTATAATGCTTTTGCAGCATGCTTTGAACACCCCTAACAAAATCAGTCTTCTCTGCCAAACTAGAAACCCCTCCAACCTGTCTCTCAATTGAAAAAGAGCTTAGACAGGAACCAGACGTTCGCTCTGCAGGCACTTCTTCTACACAGACACGAGCACCTAAGGAATTCTGTAATACAAAACATGGATGCTGAATGAATCTACACATACTAAGGATCAGACAGCTACTGAAACACGGACTCTCTTTGATTACGTTCCACTCCATCCGAGTACCAGAAATCAGTTTGAGAACACAGAAGCAGAGTTTACAGTGCTTCCAATATGTGAGAAAATAGCAGATGGATTAATCGCTAAGGTCTCGGCTCACTTCAGGTGACAGCCATTATGGGAACAATGCTGTGGTTCTTCACTGAATCAAATCAGCACAACACAATTGTTCATAATGCACCACAATAGCTTTGACAAAGTGCTGACACCACGTAACAAGCAAAATTAGATCTTGCTGTCAAATCCAAATGAGGTGGATCGAATTTCCCTTTTTATTTCTAGAGATGCTGAATGCATCCTCTATACTTGCTGTATGGAATCCCTATCTTCCAATTCCAAAGTCTCTCCATGTGCTATTATCTCGCCTATATGCTATTACTCATTCTTCAAACTCAATAATGACCAACTCTTTTTTTTTGTAAAAGGTAAGTATGGAATAACATCTCAATCACCTTTAATCTATGCAGCCACACTCCTAGTCTTGAAATCTTGTCCCCTCTCATTTCAGACAGCCCTCCATTCTTTGGCTTTCCTCCTAAGTAAATTAGTCTTTAACTTGTCTTTCAGGTCATCTTCCTTATTCCTCTCAAATCAAGCTCACTGGGGGAAGGGGTTAACATCTCTGGCCTTCTCTTTTCTCTATCCTGTTCCTAAGTAACTTTATCCGAAACCAAAATCCAGTTATCTTCTCTATGTTGATTATTTCACACATATCAAACTCCTCTTCCACTTTACTGCTTCTCTCTACACATTTTCACATCTGTTCATGTATGTATATCTAGCAATGCCTCCCTCTCCAAATTCAAGTACTTTTCACCACAGCTTTTCTTGACAAACTTTGGCATCTGAGCATCCTGCTTATGTTACGGACCAATGACAAATGTTAAAGTCTTTGAATCTTTCTTGTCCCTACATCTTTACATGCAATAACTACATCAGCATTTTGCAGGTTTTCTGCAGTCTCTAAAACATGTTCTGCTTAGCCCACTTGTATGTCTAAAACTCTAATCCAGGCCCTGAGCCTTTCCTTTTAAGTTGTGCTAGTCTTCTGATTCAGGTCACCGTACACTCACACAAACAGTGCTGCTGGCACAGCTTAAGGTGACAGGCAGGAGCAGAAAGTAACTGAAGCTACATAAGCAGCTCTGCTAATGTATGTGAAACCCCAGTTTATCCATCTCCCTTTCATTAACACCTTGATCTGTGTCTGATAATCTTTGGTCTGGTTCTATTTTTATAACTACTTCCTATCTCATACTTTGTAAACTCTCTAGAGCCAGGATTTTGTATTGTTTGTACAGTACCTGGAACTGCAATATTTACAGCAATAACTTAGGATCCTTTGCATTGCAGTGATATGAATGTTATCACAGACACAAAATCTGTACAGAAATTTACTCATTAACAGGATAACTTACCAGTTTAATTTGTGCTCTGTCGCTGGACTTTTGGTCCAGAAACGCTCTGAGTTTCTTCTTCTGGATTTGGGCGTTTCCCTGCACTAATGCCAGTACCAAGGGCTGTTCTTCCTGATAATTTAAAACCAGTGTTTACATTAAGACGCTACTGCACCTTTATATAAAAGCTTTTTTTTTGTTCTTTAAATTACCTGCTTGCAGTAAGTGTGATTGCTGATTGTCTCCATGAGCATAGTGTAAGATACTACTTGCTTGACAGTAACCTGTTCAGACACAGTAGATATTTATTATAAAATTTAGAACTGCAAGCAAGTGTACAGTTACATTCTTTACAACAACAAAAGGAGCCAACTGATTTATTTTCCATCAAGAAAAATCCTGCCAGAAACCATCCTGAATGCAGAAGAGTTGTTATGAAAATAAAAAAGCCTCATGGCAGTCTACAGCAGTTAAATATATATGCACTTATATATGCACAATGAGCGATATTAAGTGCGTACATATTTATGCATTATATTTGCAGCTAGCAGAAAGTTTATATATCAAACACTTTAATTCTAAGTTGTTATAAATTTTAACATTTGTTCTGCCAAGCCTCCTTAATTATTCTTTTACAGCAATACTTGTGAATTCTTAGCATAACTGAGCTGTAAATAAAAAAAGCAAGTAACTTAGATGCACACTATTTTCTGGTTTGCATAAACTATCCACTGGCAACCTTGACACTGAGTCCTCTGCATAAATAGTGCAAATCAGTAAAAGCAGTTGCAAGGTTTCTTATTCTGAACAGTTGTGGTGTTCCAGTTACGTCCTGGATGCTTAAACAAAACACAGATTACAGTCTTTCATGATCAGTAAGCTCACAACCTCTGTTAAGACTGCAAAGAAACAGTTCTGCTAAATTTGATTGCAACTTTGATCTATCACAAACCACACCTTAAGTTTCTGTACAGTTAAAGTAATAAAAATTTGCCTCCACAACATGAGAATATCCACACAAAACTGTGGAAATTTATTATATATGGAAAGAGTGGCAGTGAAATCAGGGAAAAGATAAGGTTCAGATTTTGCTATCAAATACACAAAGTTAACTTCTTTCTTTCAGTATCTTTCATTTAAAGTAACCTAGGATAAAGTTTATTAATTTTTGTTTAGTCACACTTGAGATCCCTCCCACTCAAAACATACAAATAATGTTCTAGATGAGCATTTTAGAGATAAAGGTGACAAGACAAGCAAGTTCACGCTAAGAAATAATTTTTATGTTTCAAGAGCAGAAACAAGGCCAGTTCAGGTTGTAGACAGCAGCTGTCACCAAAAACGTATCCATGTTATTTTGATGTTTTCTCTGTTTTTCCATAGTTGCAAGGATTTGGAGATCCTCTACAGACAGGCACTGCCATAATACCTTGCTGCTGAATTCCACTTGCTCCTGTATGAGTCTCTCCCAGGGCACATGGCTGAACAACTGTATGACCATCACCAGCTCCCAGCTGAGCTCCTGGAGAAGCAGGAAAAAGAATTATAAACATAACAGAAGATACAATCCCAGTTCTGGAATTTAAAATATTGTGGTTTTTTCCCCTCTTCAAGAGGTAGACTTTGACTGTGGCTTTTTTTTAAAAAAAAAAAACACCTCAGAACAGGGTCCAAAGCTCTAAAGCTTTAGTCCTTCCAAACTCACACTTGCAAATTCAGATGAATACACAGTAAGCTTGTACAAAATGGATATATTTCTGATGTGAAAACTGTAACTACGTGTATAGGTATACATTTGAGAGCACATAATTTTTTCAACTAAGCTCTTCCTGTCTTCTAAATCTCTGAACTTAAAAGAAATAAAAGCTCAAGCACCCAGCTTTAAGGAGTCTAGACTTTAATTCAAGAGGAATTGTACTGGCTGAAAACAATAAGGTCCCTCTTTCTCCGTGATATGCTTCTAACCTTGACTAAAGCCTAAGGAGAACACAAAACCAGCAGATTTCCAGTTCTGCTGTATCCTTTTACAATGAGAAGTGCAAGGTGTACACAGTATTCAAGATGTAATGCACCATGGATTTATACAATGTTAATACTGTTTTTTCTTAGTAAGTAGTTATTGCTAGTCTTTGCATGTTACAGTAAGAATGTTAATAGTCTAAAGTAATTTTAATCAAAACTGTGTAAATTCTATTTTAAGTTTTCAGACACTGTTCACCATAATGTTGACATTATGGTAGAATTAAATTCCAGTAATCAATCTAATGCTAGCATTAGAAAACTTTACAAATTAACAGTTCTGACTTGAAAATTCACAAGTCACTTATTACAAATATCAGGATGGTTATAGACTTCTAGAACAAAATCACATTCAAATGCTTTTGAAACCAAACTGTTAAGTAATTTTCAGGGAGAAAAAACAGGTTAAAAAATTCTTACATGTTTGAGATTAAAAAATCTAAATATGTCTATATACAAATACTACCAAACATAGTGAATAAATTTGAAAATGTTTGTGACTTTCACTGAAAACTGTCTTATGAAAACAGTTCCTTCTTATAATACATAATATCAAGGGCATTATAAAAGTTCGTGCAGTTCAGTTCCAATAATTCTATGTATTGAAAGAATTTGACTGACCTGTACTACCACAACCAGAAATGCTTTCTCCTGGTGAATA
This sequence comes from Strix aluco, assembly GCF_031877795.1. NCBI lineage: Eukaryota > Metazoa > Chordata > Aves > Strigiformes > Strigidae > Strix > Strix aluco. Next base: position 9,373,335 of record NC_133935.1, read on the forward strand.
GCCCATTAGGCCACCATTTCCATTTCCATTTGGATTAGAAGGCACTGTTGCAAGAAGACCTAAGCAACAACAACAAAAAAATACAGCCATAAAGACAGACAGAAAAAAAAAAAAAAAGATTAAGTGTGGCATGTTTTTTTCCTCATGATAGCCAATTCTCCACCCTCTCCCTGAGGGGTTTACCTTTATTAAGAGGAGAACATATTGCCATCTTGCCCACTTCTGGGATCTTGCCAAGTAATTTCAGTTCACAACTACTTAACAGGCATTTTCTACATAATATTCTGCATAACTTTTCCAATATTCATTAGTTACACGTATTCACTATGTTGTGTTGAAGCGCACTGCATCCTGATTCAACATCCAGTATTTGAACATACTGACTGCTTACGCCTTCCTGAGCAATACAAGTGCGTGTGGTTTACCTCTCAGAGCAAAGGGGATGGTCTTTCCGAACTAGAAAGAAGGCTACCAGAGGTTGCACTGGTTTCTGTTTGAGCAACAGCATTTGCAAATGTAAATACAGTATGGTATTAACACCTATCTGTATAAGGGCATCAGAGTGCACAGAAGACCCAGTTTAAGCAGAAAACTTCCAAAAATCCACAGAAAAAAGTTTCCTGGTAAGATTTGGAAAGAGGCACTCCACTCAAAGTCTTTCTTCCCTCTCTTGGTTACATCTAATATTTTCATGTATTTGGATACACAACCCTGGTCACCACACTGAGCTCACACCTGACTACCACTGCTGCAGGACAAAAATTATTAATTGCTAGACAGTGAAAGAAGTTTTCAAGTAAATAGAGCAAATAGCCTATAACCATACCCAGTCCTCTGTATCGTGAAAGCTGCTGGTAGATTTGTTTCATCCTCTCGATATTCAGACGGCTTGCCTCTGCATGATTTACCATTGGTTTGGGATAATTAACTCCTATAATACATTTTGCAGCCTTCTGGATGCTCTCCGGGGCATTCCAAGGATCATAGATGTATTTTGCAGGGAAACCTCTAAGCACTGGCAAATAGCGTCTTAAAAAAAAAAAAACCAAAAAAACCCCCCAAAAGGTCATTTTAAGTATAAAGCCACTTGACAGTTTAAGTAACATCTATGAATTGGTACTACTTCTGGATTGTGAGTTACCTGATATAATCCCCATTTGGGTCAGTTCTTCTGCCAAAACCCACTGGACAGTAGCAGTGAAAAAACTGCTGAAAGAAGGAACTACAGGATAGCCACATCCAGCTTCCAGCATTCACACTCCAATCTGCATCAAGTAAGAGCTCTTCAAAGACCTTAAGAAATTAGAGCAACAAGTTAGTCTGAACATGGCACACCTTCAAGACACCTATTTTTTCACTAATTGTTCCGAGTTTCTGATTTCAGCAGAAGCAGCCCAGCTCTTCAACACTGCATCACTTTCTTACCTGGCAACATTCACAGAATGCTCAGTACACAACTGCAAATACTTACCTAAACATCAAACTCGAGAACAAAAATGCGATATCGAGAACAAAAATGCGATAGCCTGTTTGGCTTTTACCCTGTAAAAAACCTTGTAGACATCTCAGAAAGCTACAACCAAAGAGTTACACATTCTTGCATAAACACATCCTTAAAAAATAAATCCCCAAAGGATGTCTGGAGCCTGACTGCTTGCAAGTGGTATTTGTTGCTTTCAGAAGAATTGCTTCATCACATTACAACTGAGTAAGCTTTGCAAACTTCCAGAAAACAGGGATCATTTCAAACTCAAATTGTGAGTCTGAACACCAAAACTTGCACAGCACCTTTTACTATGCAAGGAGTCCCAAGGGTAGAATTCAAGGGTTTCAGGGTAGCACATTCAGAAGGTGTATTCTTGGAGACCAACAGTTAATCTAGTAAGTCAGTTTTGAGGATGCACACTTGAATTCCTGGAGGTACATGAACCACCAAGCATGCTGAAGAATGGCGGGACAGATCATGAACTCTGGTCTGAAGACAAAAATAGTCTTCGCCATTATATTAAAAATAACCTCAGAGAATGCTGAAGATTTATGAGGGTTTTACTTTACATCTGGAGCTCAACAGTTGTGAAACATTCAAGCTTTCAGCACTGATTGTTTTTTAATTATTAACACTGACAATACTAACTTGTATGAAAAGTTTCTCTGCTCAGTCAGATCACTAGCAATGCAGACTAACAAGAAATAAAGAGAAGCCTTATTCTTTGAAGGAGAACATTCAAGTACCTTTTATAAAAAGAGTGCGCTGAGAAGTAGATTTCAAAACAGGTATTTTTTTTTAATACATATTTCTGCAAGTCCTGATATCCCTTTTCAAAGTTGCATTGTCTCCAAATGTTCCAAAGAAACCATCATCTATCTTCACACTAAGACACTAAAACTTAACATCTTATTACTGCCACCCAACTTCAATTAATATTATTCCAATACAAAGTCTAAATAAGGCAATACCATTAAACAAGAATCTCTCTCTCTACATATATTCAATAAGGCATTCATTCTACAGTATACACTGAGTGTTACAAAAGTATCTTTGTCTAAATATCTGGCTTGAAAAAATAAAGTTTATCTCAAAAGATTTTTAAAAGCATTTTAAATACAAAGTAACTAATAATGTAACAAGATCTTCAGATGAACATTAAGTGCTAGCACACAAGTGTTCCACTAGATGCTGCCATGTAATAAGACTTTGGAAATAACATCACCTTGGAAGGCCAGATTAACTTTTGCTAATTATGGACGTACAAATTAAACATCTTCCACTGCACAAGTCTGCACCCTCCATATATCTGTATTATTTCAAAAGTAAGAATAAGTAGGCATTTATCTGTAATATATACAGCTTTGTTGTTTGGCTGAGTTACCTATGTATGTGCATCACCAATGTCTTTATCTATGAACCGCAAAAGGGAAATTCCTAAAGCAGCTTATGTTGTGTAACCAGTTGTTTTTTTAAATGCAAGGTGTTTGCTTAAAACTGATTTGTTAAAAAAAAGGTGAAATTTCATAAGATTATATCCATATATAAATATGAGGTCACAATCCTGATGGCAAGTAAATTCTTTTTTAGATTTCAAAAATAAAAAGCATTCTTAATTAATTATAATTGCTCAGTAAAAGATGTGCTACCCTTCTAAAAATGTAAAACTGATTCAAAGGCTGAGATTAAATTATTCCATTCTTTTCTTCAAAAGACTGACATTTGTAATTTGAACTTCAGCTTCTCTTGGATAGTTGCACAGAAATTAACTGCATGGAAACTTCAGCCAAATCATGTTGCCCATACTCACATTTCTAACATTGGGCGAAGGGACAGAAATTGCTGAAAGGACATTCTCAGCTTTTAGTTTCTTCCCTTTAATTCCCCTTTGCAGGGAAGCAGACGCGATATGTGAACAGAATCTGTTCACACGGTATGACTGGAAAGAAGTTTCAATACAAGGGAAATCCATGTTCATTTGCCAAGATTTAGGAAGAAATCTCAAATTTAAAAGAACTGCAGACCTATTCTGACTGCAAGAAATACTTTAATATTTCAATAAAAGGGGGCATTCGAGAGGCAAAACTTCAGCACCGCTGGTTTATCAGAACTGATTTAGTTTTGGCCACAGTTTAAGATTCATAATTCATCTTACACCACACAGTAACAACAATTCTAGAATGACTCTCTGAGACTTTAACAGGCACTTCAAGAAATTCAAGAATAAGAAACAATACCTTCATTCCTTCTTCCCAGCTAATCCAGAGGTCACCTCGAGTCAAAAAGCATGCTACAGCATGCCGGGCTAAATGGTGAATCCAACCTTCTTGACGAAGCTGCGTCATAATTGCATCAATCCAGGGAAAACCTGTCCTGCCTTCTGCCCATTTGGCCAAAGCCTCAGGATTCTTATCCCATGGAATTTGAACACAGATAGGATTCCCCTCCATTTTATCAAACCGTGGATTGTTAGTCGCCGCTGTGTAGAAAAATTCACGCCATAACAGCTGGCCATAGAGGGAGAGGGGAGGGGAGCTGTTCTTTTTTACCTGAAGATCACCATCAAAGGAAAACATTTTATTAGGAGAAGTAGGGAAAAATCATGACATCTAAGAACGTGTAGCTGACTACGTAGAAATCATACCTTTTTGTACAGATCCGTTAACTTGAAATAAAAGAGACGACATGACAAACAGCCAAAGCGGAGGTAGGGACTAAGCCCTGTAGGGCTTGCCAGAAGGGAATTTGCATTCATTCGTGGTCTTTCAAAGTTTGCTACCCAAGCCTTAAAATAAAAGAAACAAAAACCACACAACAATATCATACTACAGGCAACTATGTTAGCAACTTGTAAACATAAAAGGGAGAAATCACACACACTGCCTATAACTGAATCCAGACACTGGACAGGTGATCACGTTACCTACAACATCGTGGAGATCCTTTTGAATCAGCAAATCTCTAGAAGGTAATTTATCTCAATGCAGAAGGCATGAGCTGTCATCCAGAATTACCTATCCCTTTCTTTTAAATACAGAGGAAACCTAGACAACTAGCAATACGTTAGCTCTTAGAGGAATTCCCCTTCAAAGCTATAAAAAGTATGTTTCAGGTAAAAGTACCTCCAAAGAAAAGAAAAATTAAATTATTTTGAGTAGAAAATAGTCTAACAGACATTCTCTAAAATTCAAATTAAAAGACAATCTGCTATCACCTTCTAGAACTAAGAAACAGTAACTGGATTTATATCATTATATCAAGGCCTTGAGTTCAAGTTTGTGGCTTTGAGTTTTTTTTAAAAGGACTTGCCCAATTCCTTTTACATTTCACTGCAAAAAGCAAGTATGTTTCCCCGATATGTCATAGTTGCAATGATTTGAAATATACCTTTCGTTCTAAATGTCTTTCCAATCGTGTGAGAGCTTCTGTTTCTCCCCCTGGCCATACTGCAGAAGGAAGACCATCTGTGTCAAAACCTGAAAAACAAATTGAAACAAGGAAATTATACTTAAACAGTAGGGCAACAAAATTCTAGCATATTGATACTTGACTACATTTTATTGTATCTTGAGAACAACCCTAAGCTGGACACATGGCAAACAGAATGCAACCAAGTCTTATCAAAGCACATTCAATACCTCTAACTTCTAAAAGTAAAAATTGGATTTTGCTGCATTTACATTAATTCACATTACAAGTTTTACATGCTGAATAGTCTTACTTCAATTCCACTTCTTCTGGGTTTTTTTTCCACAAAACAACCTTCCTAACATTTTTCAAATTATTTTCAAGTTCTCAGCTCTGCAATATGTGGGCTATCCCAAAACCACAGCCTTTTTAAAAAAAATTAGTGCTAAGAAACAATAATTGCTATTCTAATTTACTGAATGTCTAAAACTCTTCCATCAAGTTAAAAGCATGAGTGCTATCTTCAGAACATTCCTAGGTTTCATTGACCTTGACTTAAATAACAGATGGGGATTATTGTCAATTTGATGATAAACACACAGTGGAGCTGCAAAAGAAAGATGAAAAGAAGGCAACAAAATTTCTTCCACACTCCCACACCTCCCCCAAGATTGTTCACCAGGTGCATGAGATAACATGTCTGTCTATAGTTTAACCCCTGTATAGTGAGATCTTCTCATCTTAAAAAAAGCTTTCAAAGCAAGGTCTGTTGTTTAAGAGTTCAACAGGACTAGACAGAGCAGCCAGAGCTTAGCCAAAATCTGTCCAGACCCTTTTGTTTGCAATTTGGAGGTCACACCACATTTGCTTGTATTTTGTGGCGGGGGGGAAACAGGAAAGAGATGGGGGATCCACAGGACAGTAGCTTGGTACTGTTTCTTAAAAATCAGATTTACAGAAACATAAGACCTTTTTTCTTTTTTCAAGAAGTTTCTAAAATAATTATTTGCCTTATTATTATCTTTTTTTGGCATTGCAAGACAAGAGGGGGTTTTTTTAATTAATTTGTAAAATGACAGATTAATGACCTGAAGCACAAAGATACCGAATACATTTAATACAAAATGAAATATCAAAGACTATTAGTAGCTTAATGATTATTTGGTACCATGGGAAAATGGCTACACTGTATTACAAGAAGCCAAACAGACTTAGTGTAGTTTGATATGACCTTCCATTTAAAAGAAAACAACTAAACTTTACAGAGTTGATTATCCTTTTTTGTTCCTTTTACGAAAGGGTATCATGTCATAATTGGCATCAGTTTAAAAATTAACCATAAGTAGAACGTCTCTCATGGTTATTTTAAGTATTATGCTTTCAGTGGTAGATTACATCTTACTTGCTTCACAATGTCAAAGCAACCTTAGAACATACCGAGCTCTTCAAGTGATGGGACACCATATTTCTCGTCATGGTCATCAGAAACTGGAGTAGTACATTTTTCCATTACTTCTGGGGTTATAGTCTCCACTGGCATCTCCAGTGGTTCCATTCTACTAATTAGGGTCTGGAATCGTTTGTAAGTAAGAGGAGGCTGTCCTCCATTTAATTCTATGATTCTGGATTGAAAAAACAGGAAAAAAAGAGAAAGTGAGTATGTCAGACAACAGTATATAACCATTTTAAATTTTTAAAAATGAAATATACACATCTATACACATACAGAAATATCTTCTTACCTGCCTCTAGCATGTTATATAAAATCACAGATATATACATGGTAATTCAGATAGCTTGAACTTTAGTTTTACCATTCTTTTTTCCCCACTAGGGAGACATATAAATTAACTGTTTATAACCAAGTCAATTATTCTTCACTCCTGGGTTGAAGAAAGTCTCTCAAGAACAAGTAATGAATATAGACAGCTCAGGGCAAAGAAAAATACAGAACAGCAAAGCAGATGAGAGATCACAGCTACATAAAGATACATCCAAGTCACCTACAAAACTATGCTATTTGCATTAAAAAAAAAAAAATCTATTTTTCAATTCTTGTATTGAAAACAGTAGGCAGTATTACAGCTGTCTTAATATGGGGAAAAAATAAGGTGTAGCTTAAACATAATGACTGTTGTAAAAACACACAGTTTGCATATTTTGCATTGTCACCTGAAATATAACTAAAATCTTGGAAATAGGAAAACTTCAGAGAAATAATTTACAAAGTGGTAGATGGAACCAGCTGTTCATTTTGGGGGGGTGTTTGGGTGGGGACAGAAGAAAAGGAATTTTCAAAGCAGTAAATAATTCCCTTTCCCCCCATATGACTAGCTGCCTCTTATACATTGGCTTGTAAATATAAATAATATTTATATAAATAAAACTGGCATCTACCACAATAAATTACTCAATGTTAGGAGAAGCCAAGTCATATTCTGAATAGTCTGTGGATTATGTTTCTACAACAGGGAGCTAATACTAATCCATTTAAATAGACCTGTGGAAAAATATAAACAAGGCATTAAGGCATCACAGGGATATCAAACAATCCCCAATTATTTATAGGATACATAACTGATAGGAAACAGTTCTTAAAAAATAAAGAACTTTCTGCTAACTTGTGTACAGCAAGTGAAATAAGGACAAAACAATGTAACAAAACAACTAAACAACAACAGATCTTATTTGGGAGAAGTTAAAAGTCATGTTTGAGTAACTTCATTATAAAGGACAGATAATTAACAGGACCGTTATTTTCAGAAGAACCCCAAATCAAAACTATACTTCAGATACAGTTTTGTATCATTTTTTGGAGTTGCAAAGTTCTATTCAGTATGTAGTAAAATCTGGATGGATTGATAAAAGAGAAACATAAACCAAATTTGTAGTCTTCCTAACTATAAAGTGTTCTGCGTAGGAAGTAGCACACAGTATCTAAACAAATTAATTTTTTTTCCATTTTTAAAATCAGAGGTAATGGTAACTTACTTGTCTAGGTCATATAATGTATGGGAAATTCGAACGATGACCTCCACTCCAGCTTCACTAGCCAGCTTCTTAATCGCTGCATCTCTTTCCTTTCCAAATGGTTCAGAATCATATTCAATAGAAAGTTTTGCAATGTTCCATTCCTGCAACACAAAACAAAAATATGGTCCTTCAGCAAGTCAGCTGTTTGATGGAGGGTGAGGGAAAGGAGAATGGGGAGGACAGGGACAAGGTGGAACACCAGCTATCACCTGCAGATAGTTGTCAGAGATACACAAAGGCCCAAAATACATTTAGACACTCAGGCTCACAAAAAATAAAGTCCAACATCTTGGCATCTAAGCAGGAATCAGGCATTAAAAAAAGCCTCTATCTGTTCCATTACTGTGGGTGCACACAGTAATAGGACAACTTCTAAGCAAATTTTGAAAACTCAGCTCTAACTTTAGGATCCATATACCTGAAGAGACACAACAGAAGGGAAAGATGACAGAGGCTGCCTTCTGGACATTGATCAGCAGCAGTGTTTTGCTCTGCAGAAAACCTTTTCGCATATGCCTGTCAACTTTAACAGCAGAACTGAAGTGGGGTGGGGGAGTGGGGGGCAAAATAACCCCTGGCTCCCTCAAACCAAACACCACACACTTTCCTTCCCTTTTCCAAATCCCTGCCCTTCACCCACCAGAACAGATAATCTTCAATTTCAATTAAAAAATAAAATTAAAAAAAAATAAAAATCTGTCTTCTAAAAAGAGGACACCTTCAAGTCTAATATACTTTATGTCACAGATGCTGTTACCAAGGCCAACAGTAACAGGTGGGGGAAAAGAAGCAAAGAAAGGGATCAACTAATGGCTAAGGCTTCTCCAACAGCAGGGAATTTGAAAGGTTAAGTATGCACAGAATGATCCTAGAAAGCCATCCTGTCAATCAAACTCAGAGAAATACCTTTCTAATCCCTCAGAATCTTAAACAGTTAATTTAAATACATCAGCCAGACTATTTCAGAGAACTGGATTTACACCAAAGAAAGAAGGGGCACTCTACGCTGTTCACCTACGGTGCTGTTTCACTTCTGAACTAGCTCTCTCCTAGGTGAAGCCCAAGTACAACCCTGAGGACAGGCGATTCCAAGTAGTGCTTGCTCTTTCAAAGACAACTCGGCTCTCTCCATCGCTGTCTGCCAAGACTGACCCAGGAGGCCCCGAATCCTCAAGCAACCTCCCACACCCTCATACAACATTTATTTTCCATTTCATAATGTAAAACCACTGTCTGACAAGTTGCAGCAGACATTTTTCTCAATCTTTCTTTCCTCTGGCATATTGAAAAGAAAACCACAAAAAATGTGTCCAAGAGCCAGAGCCACATCCCCAAGGGAGTCGAGGAATTCTCAGACAAGTGCCACGTGATGTGAATACACCCAGATCATGTCAGCATGAGCTAGGCACTTAGAATAAGCATGGGCACAAATCGCTTTGCACATACCACTGAATGTTTTTAGCAACACTGATGCATTTAAAGAATTAGAGATTGTTCCAATTTTATTTTCTTTATCAAAGAGCTAGAGATACAAAGCAGACCAGGACAAACTGAAGAGAATGAGGCAAGAACCAACCAAAACTTGACTGATTCAAGTTAGCCAACAGGCACCAAGTGGGTGCCTGCTACTAGTGGAAGTTGCATTGCTGCGGTCAGATGGAACCACCATCCTTAAGTTACTTAAAAATCCCAAACAAAAACCAAAAGATCCCAAACAAAAAACCCAAAGAGTTTTGCAAAGACCTGCGAAGTCCACTGGCAAAAATATTCTGTCTCTATGCACTGTTCCAAAGGATGACAGCCTACTGCTGCTATCAGCAGCACTGTTAGCTAGCACTGCTGAAAACATGTGACATTGAATTCAGTGTCTTAAGGGAAGCAAAGCTCCTCTGAAGGACTGGAAAGAGGAAAGCAAACAGTCATATATATATATATATATACACACTCACACATATATACACATACACACACACGTGAATGAAAGAGCCTAAAGGTCCTTGAGGCCTCTTACAAGGATAAAGATAGATCAGTGCTCTGCCTTTTGAAGGAATTGTCCTTCAGCCTTTGAAAAGGAGAGCCCTACCAAGAAACAGTTGAAAACATTAATCCCCAGGAAATCCACAGATGTTGGCAACTGTGATAGGGTTCCGACACAAGGGTCTATAGAAGTTCCACTGTCTCCTACCATTATTTACTTAAAGTTATCTTCTACCAGCCAAAAAACATCAACATGTGTTCTTCAGGGTCAGGATCATCGCTCACCTTTGAGACATTTAATGAGGATGATCTGAAAAGCTTGGTTCAGTGTTAAATGCCCTTCACTGCACTGCAAATGCCTGATATACAGCTACTGCTCTGGCAAAAGAGGCTGTGAGATAATGGTATGAGATGCATGTTCCAGGTAGTCTTCAGCCAAAAGGTGAAGAAGTCTTCAAGACCTTCAACAATGCCTCTCATTTGTTCAAGGATAGAGGATGTCCTGAAAAGCCCCTCAGTGAACAAATGTAAGATAAAGACACTTTTTGGTACTTTGACGAACCAGAAGACAGACAGATGTAAATGTTCTTTTTTGATTGATGCACACTATCTATATGACAAGTTATATTCATTACCGTCTCAGAACTAAAATTAATATTCTGAAAATGTGGCACTCCAGTGTTGTTAAGCATAGAAAGATCAGCCTAGTAGGAAGATCTGAAACAGGAGCTGTCAAAGCAGCCATTAAAGTATTTAAGAAAACTTGTCACAGGTCACTCAAATCCAGAAGGTAACACACACAACAGAAATATCTTTGCTCCTATTTAAATGCAATCAGACCAAATTTGGCATGCAGATATAACAAGCTTGAATATCTGGAGGGTTGCACGCAGCAACTAATGTCACAGTACTGCAGGAAATTCTTCACTGAGGGGAAATCAAGAAAAGACCAGTCAGAGAATCATCCAGTTAGTATTTCAGAACTAAAGCACAAGAATAAAAACAGAAATGTGAGTTTTAGTTGAGTTTTCACCTTGGTGTTGAAGACTTGGGAATAAAAATCTTGAACAGATCATCTCTGAAAAAATAGGTATTTATTTCGCTCCTCCAGTCTTGCTCATCTGTGTCACCTCAATCCAGTCATTCCTTAAAAACTTTTAAAATCTATCTGCAAAGTGTTCATTTTTACTATCCTATTATAGTATTGTTACATTAAATACACTATTACCCATGGAAAACAAATATCAATAATAATCCCTCACAGCTTTAATTTCCTCAATAATAAGACTCTTTCCCATGAGAGCCTTAAACTGCTTCGACTAGAAATTGCTTTTTACCTGCACTATGCTTTTACCAAGCCTACTACTGGCAAAGAGCTTATTAAATCACTTTTAACAGCCAAAAAGCAACCACAACAGATATTTGACCTAAATAAAACATTGCTTTTACAGGTCAGGCTTTGAACCTGGATTCATGTGCACGGAATTGTATTTCAGTATTTCAAAGGGAACCTGTAAAGGAAAATTTAGTAATATACAGTACCTACACTTAACCAAACCATTAGAAATCAGTTCCATTTCTGGAAAGAAAGAAAGCAAAAGCTGTAAAGTCTAAGAGCAACTCACTTAAGTTGGTGATATGCACACTAGAGGGGAAAAACCCAAATCTAACAAAAACCTTAAAGAGAAGCTGCAAGGACAGTTAAGTATTTGCACGGATAACAACTTGCACTGAAGTATACAGTACAAGAAATATTCCTAGTTGAAATTAGTTTGTCAGTCATATTTTATGGACAGAAATAACAACTGCAAGGTGGCATGATGTACCTTAAAAAGTCTGGGGAAAACATCTGCTGGCTGTCCACGAATAACAAACAAACGTGAATTCAGTTTCCGTAGATTGGCATCAAGATCCTCAAGACACTGAAGCAGGAATCTGAAAGGAATTGTAAAGAAACATTTACTTTGAGGCAAACCAGACAATTTTACAATAGAAAAAGGGAACTAAGAGGAACAATCCAACAAATATTATCATAACCTTCAGTATTTGGTGTGTATTTTAGTGATGTATGCATGTTCACATCCTAATTACACTTAGCTTACCATAGTTCAATAACATACAATATATTCAATAATACATAATTCAGAAAACCAAACTGCACTTCATTTAAGTTTTCACCTCAACACTATTCAGCTCTGGAATGGACTAAAACGTACTCAAGTCTTAACTAAAACTAGAAGTACCTTGTCACTCTAAAGAAAAAAGCACACCACAGAAAAATCCCCAACAAACAGATAATCAGCTGTTGGCATACTGCTACTAAACCTAATCCAAGACCTTCTGACCACACAGCAGCTTGAATTGTTACTAAAACCAACATACCAGAGGACTACATGGTCATAACTATCCCTTTGGCCTTCATTTATAAAAATAGCCCTCTATATAACAAACAGTTTCATACATCTTGGCTGTAACCTCACCTGAATTGTTTAATGAGCAAATCAGCAAATAAGGAAAAAAAAAGCAGGTGGGAGGAAACGAGATGCTGCAAATCTGCCAGTCTTCAAGAGAAACAGGTAGTTGCACAAAGGATATTGAGACAGGTTTGCAAGCCCAAAGTTTTATTAGTGGGTACAGTAACTAAAAATAATTCCAGTGGTGAAAGTTGTTTGGAGGAAGAAATAAAAACAAAAGGAAGGAGAGGAAAAATGGAAATTCTCCCTTGCGATCAGCCAGAAAGAGATGCTGGAGGTCCCCAGATGAGTGCCCTTCCCTGGGACTTCTCTCCAGTGTAACAAGTGGCTCCCCCCCCCAATATTTTCCCTTGTAGTAACAATATAGTTTTCACCAGGAGCTGCCCAAACCCTGTTGGCTATTGTTAATTACAATGTGTTGGCACACACCAAAGTGCATGATGATCAGGGCAGCTACTGAGTCAGAGCCTGCAGTCATTAACCTCTATGCACGCACATTATCCGATCCCCTGCCACAAACCAAAGGCTACACCCAAAGGGGGAAAAAACCAGGCGATTCCCACGCTGCAGGGCACTATTCCTGAGAGAGCCTGTTGTAATGACACTACGTGCAGGTGCAAGGCCACGAGGATAACACCCCAGGAGCAACCACCCGAGAGCGATGCAGGGAAAGCAGTGCCACGGAGGCCTGGAGACACTGCGCCCGCAGCCTGGGTGAGAGGGCAAGGAGCTACCGGCGAAGGGCAGGCTGCACAGGCAGGTGTCCACAGCACTACAAAGGCACCGAGCAACCAGGTTTACGAAAATGAAGTTCATGACACACCTAGGTTTAAGAATGAAGCCTAAAAAATAACCGGTTACAATGAAAATGCTACACCCTCTAGGAGGGATATAACATACATGACTGTTGTAAACCTACCATCATTTTTTTACATTTTCTAGAGATTTAGCAATATATAAGTGATACCTAACTAACATACATTGCCTCCCAACTTTATATGGAAAAAAAAATATAAAAATTAGTAACACTGGCAGGAAAATCCCCTAGCTGCTATTAAATGCCAAAAATGCATGGCTCACTTGACCTGAAAGGGTATAAGAAAGCAAGTCTGAGAAGAAGCCAGTGTACAAGAATACATCTGCTTCTTGGCTGGCAACTATGCTTATATGTTTAATGACTGGAACGAGACAAAAATGTCTAATTCTCTCACTTTGCTAAATTTTATTTTGAAAAAAGCTCTGGAGTAGCGAGATCATGAAGGATATGCTTGCTGTATCTAAAAAAACCCTTCTGTATGCTCATTTAGTTAGAAACCACACAGGAGTAATTTTAAGAATCAGATGAGAATCCTGTATGCTTCTAACTGAGAGAACCTGGGCCCCACGTTCCCAGGCCAAAGTCACTTCCAGATGGACTCTGAAAAATACAGCTTCATTTTATCATTTTTTTGAAACCTGGAGTGACAGACCTTATCACTAATCTTATCCACCTGAATCTTGCTTTCAAAGAGCATGTGCCTTCACTTAAACTTCACAAATTGCTACAAAGACAAACCGCAATAGTGTCCCGGACAACTATGAAACAGTCCAGGAAAGGTTGGGGATTTTTTGTTTGGTGGGGTTTTGTTGTTGTGGTGGATTTTTGGTGTGGTTTTTTGGTTTTGTTTTTGTTCTTTTTTTTTTAACTTTGTATCACAGAATATAGGGAAAGGGTATGAAGATAAATTGGTGACATAAAATGTTCACAACTATTCAAAGTAAAAATCTGTCTTTCAGGAAACTCTTAGGGTTTTCTCCTGTTTGCATCTCAGTTCACTCTAATTTCTCATTCTCTTTTCTTCTTACCTGACTGACCGTAACATACAACTTCTAGCCTGGACTTGGCACAAAATCCTATTCAAGAAGATTACATACATTGACCCAGTCTCCAATTCACATCCATGATCCCTAAACTTGCCCTTAATACTGTTTAATCTCTATTTTGTTGGTTCCCCAAATCCCCTCTATTATCTCTTTTAGCTATCTCTTACCACACTCCTGCAATCCTTCAATCTCCATAAAACTCTTTCATGTATTTAACAAACATAATGGTGTAGACTCAAAATGTTAAATATATGTATGAAGGGAGCAGTAGAGTGGCCAGGGCAGACACACATTCCCCCTACCTGAACAAAAACATAACAAATGAAAAACAGCCAAACCACGGTTTGAGTTGCACGACTGTCACTGAAAGCATATTGTTCTAAAATAATAGATTAAATTAAACCCTAGCAACCCTATGATAACTATAGTAACAGCAATGCAAAAGAATATTGCTTTTGACTTTCAGAACACAGATTCAGTTTACAAGTGGTTACTCAGAATAAGCATATTTGAATCTTTCAGTTGGACCAAATGTGTTTTAACAGAATGTGCTGCAAATAATCATGCATCCATTTCATTTTCACCAACTATATTTATGCTATTCTACATCTAAAGGCATTTTTTCATTAAAGTGTTCATATTTGTCAAAAAGCCTTTACACAGATTTGTCTCGCTCAGTTAAAAATGAGCCTTCTTAAATCATTGCTTCTAGATACAACCACTACCAAGAAACTTATAGTTGAATCAACTACTTGTCATAACCAAAGTTTTCACCTCCTCTTTTTCTCATGAGTACCTTTAGAACCTGCAGAAGCAGCACAGAACCTTTACTATGGTTAAACACATGCTAATTGACACCTAGCTTCAGGTATATCCAGATACAAATTACTTTGAATTTAAGGAAGGAAAAAAATCTACCTTTCAGAACTTCTGCCTTCATCTTCATCTAACATGTTAACATACGCCTAGGTGAATAGGCCTTCATGAAACAAAATTTTTTAATTGTACCAACTCCCTGGGACAACTTCCAATTCCAGCACTTTCTCTAATTTTGGCATGGCATTGTAATGCATTGCATTTATCTCTTGTCCTAGCAAATTAATGTTTCATCTATAACATACTCAGGGAGGAGTAATAACACGTCCACAACATGCACACCCCCACACATATTAAGCACAGTAATAGAAAAATAATAAAATAATAATTCTCAGCATTCAACACACTGTCACAGTGAATTATTATGGGATCTGGAAGAGAGGAGTTTTTAGTTTTCCAAGGTATCATTTCGAGTGGTAATGCCTGTTTGCAAGTGAACTAGTTCTGAATTACTCTAACACCATGCATGGGCACTTAACTGCAGCATAAGAATATGCAGGTGTTTTGCTCAGTGCAGACATTTAAACATAATTAAGAGCGGCATTCTAGCACAGACAAGGCAAAATTGTTTGAGCTTTCTCTCTGAAGCGATGCACCAAAATGCTCCCAAACATGTTCCTTTCACAGTATAACACAAATGAAAGTGAATGGTAAATCAGTCTGTAAACTGAAACCAAATATGAAACCTGTCTTATAAAAAGTAGTTTCTTTTCAGTATATGAGCTCTTGAGGCAAAGTTTCTTCACAGAAGCTATGAAGTAAGAGCTATTGGGCTTAAACTCCATTATACTTTACCAAAGTGTGGCAATTAGGAGGTATTAAATCTCTCCCTACAGTAACAGATCATGTTTCTAAGTCTGCAAGCTAAAACAACTTTTTCCTCTCAACCTAACAGTCAACAGGAAAGCACTTTCTTTTTCACCTTGAATGAATATAAAAATTACATGACATCATTAAAAAGACTTGAAAAGGATGCACGGATATTCTTTATCAGATTAGAGCATCAGCTCAGGTTTCTGCACCTGGTCTTCAACTTCCCTTGGACAAAACAGAGGAAGGAAAAGTTCACCATTAGCTTCACAGTAGCAAACTGTTGTGAGGTATGTGCATGACTGAGGTGATGGAGGGAGGCAGAAAAGACTTATTGTAACACAGGGAAGATGCCAATGCAAAGCACACCTGTCTTCAAGCAACATTCTTAGAGGGCGTTATACACATTTTGCTCAGGGTCATCTAATGATAATACTCAGAATTTTCATGGAAGCTTTTAAAGACCACATTCTTTAAAAGACACGCACACAAATCTTAGCTGTTTACTCCAAGAAACTCCACAGTCTTCCCTGCTGCCAATCATGCAAAGTCTGCCTGGGGTCTGAAATCTAAACTAACCTTCTGCCCCCCTGCATCTTAAAAGTGACCGCCAGAAACTGGTTTGCGTAATACAGATCATAATTTTAGCTACCATGCAACTGAAAAACTGGTACCATCAAGGCAGAAATTCAAGAAGTTAAATAACTAATTGTTAACACAGTTAACCATTAACAAAATGAACAAAAACTAAGCACTACATCAAGCAGCCTTCCTGGCTCTGCACTATTAACATGATTAAAGACTTTCTCCAGGGAAGAAGTCAGGAGCAGTCTGTTAAAAAGGTAGCATTCTTATTTAGGAGAAGACTTGCAAGATAGATACTTATAGACACACTGTTTAAGGCTACCATTAAGTCTTGTTTGGGGTTATTTTTAGGAGTAATAAACACACAGAAATTGTAATCACACAGAACCATCCTTGCCAGTATGAAATGAGGACAGTTGCTGGGAATTGAATTGAATGCAATGAATTCTCTTTCAAGACATCATTCACATCTGAAAATGGTGGTGCTAAGCCATTAAGAATCAAGAAACTTCAGTTTCGGGTTTTTTCCCTGAACTGATCCAGATTCTGAATTTAACCATTAGGCAAGACAGGAGTGTTAGACTGCACAGCTGGTACCACATGAAAGAAAGAATCTAGTCAGGCTTCCTCATTCTGAGGAAAACATTTAAAAAGTTGAGTGAAAAAGAACAGTGCTAAAACTTACTTCATTCCTAAATTTAATTAATGCTGGTCAACTTCCAGCAATCCATCCCAACTTCTGTTTAACCAATCTTTTTAAATTCCTCCTATCTACCCACTAGTCCTCATGCCAAGCTGTTGATTACAATCTCTCCAGTGAAAGAAAAGCACTGTCAAACAAGACTCATGTCATTACACACATTTGATTGCCACCCAGACATTATCTATCAGAATTACCTTAAGCAGCCTAATGTCTGCTAGTTTTATTTTCCCCGTTCAATTTTTTTTCCAACGTTGCTATCAGATATATGTCCTTCACCTTTCATAGTTTAGTAAACTGGATTCAATAAAAAGAAAGAATATTACATACTGTATAACATCGACTACATTTTTTTTATTTGAGTGGGTACAGTTTACAGCATTAGACTCTGATTGTATTAATACATTATGCAACATTTATTCCTCTTCATGGGAAGAGAGAGGAAGAGTGAGCCTTTCTTTCATCCATATCTGCTATTTTGCCATACGTTCAGTTAGGTCATTATGAAAGCCCAGCATCATTTATGTAAACACATTCCTCACACTAGCTTCTATAAGAATCATAAGGTGAATTTCATCTAATACCAAAACAGAGTGAGCCACTGAACTATCTCAAATTTTATGTACCTATATACAAATACTTGTGTTTTATCAGTGTATCTTCCTGTTTGATTGCCACCAACCAGCGTGTCTTAGCGCGAGCAGTATACTCTTATGAAACTCTAAGAAGATTAAGCTCAGACGGGATTTAAGTGTTATGTACACTCCACCGCATCCTTTGGCAGCAAGCCACAGTAGTATTTTCCTATTACCAAATCAAGGTCACAGGGGCATGCCTTATTATATTACATTGTTTCAGCAAATACCACATACAACTTCCATGTCCTAAAAAGGTACACAATAATACATTTCATAGAGGTATTATCCTTTAAGCTTATACACAAGAGCAGGAAAAAGTTCACGTTATTCAACTCTAGATACTTAGGTGAAGTGGCTGTGGGAGCTAACTAATCTCCTGCAGAGTCGCTCTACAGTCAGTGGAGAAAAAACAGCTCCTTTAGAGTGCAATTCAGGACTTCAGCATCTTTCATAACTTAGTAAGAGCTGGTCCACATGCAAAACAAAATCAAACAGAGGCCATGAAGTGCGTCACTTGGCTTTTTTCCTCTAATATTTATCAGTGTGATAACCTTCAAGCCAAAGCAGAGCTGTGATGAAGGAAGAATGCAAGATACACCCAAGCCCATGTTCAGCTGAAACATTTGTAATTGTTGTAAAAGAGGTTCCTAAAAATCAAATTCAACCCTTTGAAAAAGGATGAAGGGCTTCAAAGAATAATTGAGAGAAAGCAACATTTAAAATTTAATCTCTCCAAGCTGAGTCCTTTTGGGTGCATCTTCTAAGCAGTAAAGACCATTTCACATACGGAGTGGGACTAGAACACCAACTACAGCAAGCAGTGCTGCTCTATTAAGAACAACAAAATAATTTGAATCTAACCTAGCTTACATAGGACACAAAGCTAGCGTTTCTTTACATATCATTCCTCATCAATTTCTTTCCAACTGAACTACTTTTTCAAGGTTAGCATTCCCCAAAGGAAGGAAATACAAAATCTTTGTCCTATGCAAAAGACATTCATAATCTCCCAAATAGCAATCTGTATTTGGTTCCTATTTTGTGAGCCATACATCACAGGAAATACGTATTCAACTTCTGTAAAGATCTGGATCTTAACTTCACATTCAAAGGGCACCTATTATTCATCTAAACTGTTCCCCTGTAACTAGCAACAAACATCTCAAATTACTTGCTTGTTACAAAGGTCAGCCTTCTGGTGAGACAGTCTCACAGCTTCCTAAATCTCTCTCCCAGTGTCTTCCATTCTTTACTGTATATATTGTGTTTATTTTTCTCTAATCCTCTAATTCCAACCTGATAAATCAAAGTCCTTACTATTTCACGTTAATTCCTTATGCCTACTCTTTCCAGAGAGAAACTAGTTGGATCCATAAATGAAAACCCAAGAGTAAACAAATGTATTTGCAGGGGCAAGAGCTGGGGAAATAGGACCTAGAAGCAAATTACAAAATTAAGTTACTTGAGAGTACAGACATGGTCATATTTAAATAAATTTAAAATTCCTTATTCTCACGTACCCAAGTTCTCTTATTTAAATGAGCAGCTCATAAGGCTTGATGTAATTAAACCAGAGCTGGCCTGCTTTATAAAATAGTTCAGTCACGTTATTTTCAGCAATCTAAGCTGTCCATGAGAAAGTAACAGCTATGGCTCATTTCAAAAGAGCAAGTGTGATAAGAGCACTATAACAAGATACAGTCTTGCAATCTGATTCTGACCGACAAATTTTATACTACCCCTCATTTACTCTACTAAAACCCTTTTATTTTCCTTAAAGTGACCTCTTTAGGGTTACAATTACTGGTAATAAGATTTTTGCACAGTTTTGTTTCCCAGAAATGAAACACTCTGTAAAATGAATGTATTTCTCAACTACACTGTATAAATTGCAAATCCTTAAGGTATAATTTCATCATCTCTGGCTTCCCATATTTGAAAAATCTATTAAACTAATAGGAGAGAATTAAGGACAGAGCTGAAATCTGCTAGCAAACACTGAAATTGTTAGAAAGTTTGGAAAACAGAAAAAAGCCCTGAAGCTGTTCCTGAAAATCTTAGTTAAAACTGACTGGCTTTCATATCTGTGGTGCTCACCTTATTGTGGTGAGATATTCAGCATTATCCTAACTTCCCACTGCTACTCTTGTGAATCAAGAAGGGAAAAATACTCTGAACTGGTCTTTCAAACCTGAAATTAGTCATTTACATCTGAATACAAGGTAAACATGAACAAAACATGTTCAGGTTTTTGAGTAATCATCATGTAGGAAGAATCAACATTTTTTAAAAACAAAAAACCCCAAATAATAAACAAAGCTGTGTTTCAGTTAAGTCACATAAATCCAGAAAAACTCCACTTTGTCCCAAACTTTCTTAGTGCATGAGTAGATTAATGGAGGTAATGGTTCACTTTATGCTGCAGAGGCCTTCCCTCTCAAAGTCACAGAATCACAGAATCATCTAGGTTGGAAAGGACCTTGAAGATCATCCAGTCCAACCGTTAACCTAGCACTGACAGATCCCAACTCCACCATATCCCTCAGCACCATGTCAACCCGCCTCTTGAACACCTCCAGGGATGGGGACTCCACCACCTCCCTGGGCAGCCCATTCCAATGCCTAACAACCCCTTCTGGAAAGAAATACTTCCTAATATCCAGTCTAAACCTTCCCTGGCACAACTTGAGGCCATTCCCTCTTGTCCTATTGCTTGTTACTTGGTTAAAGAGGCTCATCCCCAGCTCTCTGCAATCTCCTTTCAGGTAGTTGTAGAGGGCGATGAGGTCTCCCCTCAGCCTCCTCTTCTCCAGACTAAACCCCCCCAGTTCCCTCAGCCGCTCCTCGTACGACATGTGCTCCAGACCCTTCACCAGCTTCGTTGCCCTTCTCTGGACACGCTCGAGTCATTCAATGTCCTTTTTGTAGTGAGGGGCCAAAAACTGAACACAGGAATCGAGGTGCGGCCTCACCAGTGCTGAGTACAGGGGCAAGATCACTTCCCTGTCCCTGCTGGCCACGCTATTTCTGACACAAGCCAGGATGCCATTGGCCTTGTTGGCCACCTGGGCACACTGCTGGCTCCTGTTCAGCCGGCTGTCAATCAACACCCAAGTCTAGAGCTGATGAAAAAGATGGACAGAGCTCAGTAATGTCAGTTCTGGTAAACAAAACTGAAATGCAGCTCAAGACATAATAGATGAAAAAATGCAAATAATCTCTAGATAAACATGCTATTTTCATCTACCACAACTGCAGCAGTTCACTGCAATACTGAAGGTCAGTACCTCACTTGAAGTACTAAATCTTGAAGTTACATAGTAAAGTGAACATTCTGATAACTAAAAAGTGATATTCAGTTGTCTCTGCAGAAGTGATAGTAGTTTAGACAAAGATTTTATGAAGAATGAAACCTTTATTAGAACAACTGTATTTTTATATTTTCCTCATTTTTCCCTGTCTACCCATTCCTTTCAGAAGATGGGAATGAATTACCAAAATTCACCTCCTGAACATCAGTCACAGATTTATTTTTTTTATTGACTGTTGAAAGAATAAAAGGTAGACAACTGGAAAGCATCATCCTACACAGAATCACTTTTTTTTTTTCCAGTTTGCTTGTGCCAGGATCAGAATTAGGAACACTGCCAATTTATGGGGGGGGGGGAAGACAGAGGACAAAAAGGGGGTGAGAGGGAGCACCAAGCCCACCTTCCTGAAGGTGGATAAACTGTTGGAGGCAAAGCAGTTAAAATAAGAGCAGCTGAATATTAAGACAAACTGTTAGTATTTCAGAAAAGAGATACTCCTAAGAAGGAAGTTGTGGTTTTCTTACACTCCAAAGTCATTTCTGTAGAGAAAAATGATATGGGAGCATTTGTAGGCTCTAAACTCTGGAAACTTAATCAGCATTGACAAGTAATTATTGCTATGCAGAACCTTCAAGCAAGAGATGTTCCCCACTAGAGGTCAAACTGAAGAAAAACAAACCCGATTTGCTTTAATCCCATATGTCCAACATCAAGGGGGAAGACCAAAAAGGGAAAAAAAAGTGGGGCGGAGGGGAGCAGGGGGAGTTTGCAAAGTCTGCAGTTTTCATTGCTACATGTCTCATAACCTGATCATTTCCTTATACCATTTGTAAGAAGAACATTTCAATATGAATCAACAAAAATAGTTTCCTAAAGTAGGTCGTTGCTGCAGCAACCAGGCGGCTGTTTGGACTACTCCCTGCCACAATGACCTACTTTTCCAGTTATATGTAACCGTTGTAGTAGGAGCTGAATTCCTCCTTCCCTTCAGAGCTGCTCCGAGAGGATTCCCATACCAGCGCCAAACTTTATTGCTAACTGCGACAGAGAAAGGCTTCGAGGAGGTACTAGCAGCAGGTTGGTTCTGTTCCTCTATGTTGTATTTAGACGTGTTGGCTACTAAAGGTTAAGTGAAACCTAGTATGTGCTCAGAGTTCAAAAAGTACCAAGCCAACGTTCAAAATTGGAGAAGCTGATAAAAAAAACAGAAGGGGAAGGTGTCAAAACGAACAGCAGCTGATGAACAACGTGTCCCCTGCCAGAGTCAACAGCTGGCAGCAAGCTTCAGCACAAACAGGCTGCTTCAGTATTACCATCCTAGCACAAGCTAATGGACATAATCCTTTATTATAGAGCTAAATAACATTAAATTTGCATAACAGAAAACCCCTCATGAGTGACAGGTAAAGCTAACACGTTTTTAAACCCTATTTAATACTGCATGGATGGTGGAGCTGAGACATACAAAGGTACCACACAAACCCAGAAAAGTAATGTTGAAAATTACTTAATTTCCTGTTGACTGGTGCTGCTAATGACCATTAACCTTATGACAAAGGAAAGCTCACCAGCACAATTTTCATTGAACTATATCTTAACCTCATGAAGAAAATAAAGATTATCTTTGTAGAAATAAGCCTACAAGGCTTCAAGCAATCAATCACACTGACTTGTGCACAGGTATTTTTTGATCAATTTATGCAAAGCCCAAGTTCAAAAGCTTTCATTCAAGGTAAAATTTTAGAAGTAAGCACAAGAGACTTAACATTTCCAAGTGAAAGAGAACTCGTTCCAACAAAAGGCGAGCTATGCATTACCATACAGTACATCCTAATTAAAACTTCAGTTAACAGAAAAGCTTTTGACAGATATAGCTCATACCGTGAAAGAAGAAAAACAGAGCACATGCAGCAAAGCTCTCCAAAGCTTATTTTACCTTAAGTCTTCTTAAAACTTATAAGTTCAACAGGAAACATATTAGAATCGATGACAACACGGTACTGTGAGTCAAAAAGTTTTTGACATTTCCCCCACACTTTTACTTGGAAACAAATATTATATAATGAGATAATTACTCCTGCAAATCTCATACTCTTCGAAGAGAACAGAAAAAAAAAAACCACCCTGAAAATTATTTTTAATTTACCATTGCACTTGACAAGCCATAGAGCAGTAACTGCAAAGGTAGGGTTCTGGAAGAGAGATGGACTAGCAAAAGAAAAAAACAAATCATAGAATTATGAAAAAAATCAGAAAGGCTGCTGCTGTAAGAGCAACATCTGATCACTAGTAACACTTTGCAGTTTGAAAGCATGACCTCCAGTGCCAAACATGCAAGCTCCATTGTGCTGTCTCATATGGAAGTAGTAAAGAACTGGAGCATAACTTTCAGTAAAAGCAGCATTGAAGAACTTTTCTTTGGCAAACTAGCACAATGTTTCAGAGTTGGCACTGAAAAAGAGAGATTGATGGAATTATATTTGAAAGAATGCAGAAAGCCAAAATCTAAAATGTAAAAATAGCAGGATCCACATTATCCCCACAAACCCAGGATTTTCTTCATGGTTTAGAAGAAAAACATACTACCACTGAAATAAAGTACTTCTCACCAGTAAATTTATTGGCAACTAGCTTACAGAAAGAAAATTTCAATCAAATGAAAAAACCCTGCTCAGTGAAGAACACCATTGCTATATGATCAAAACTAATCTTTATACCGATCTCCTCCAATTATGAAAGACTTGAAATAAAAGGGGAAAATATACCACAACTGAAGCTGAACTATCAATATCACAGCAATTTATAACTTTTTCCTTTGTCATAAACTGAAGAAACTACACATTAGTAGATGTGTCCATGTCATACCAATTAAAGAGTATGCTGGAGAAAAGAAAATGAAAAAGTCACTCCTAAGTCATTTAAAGAAGCATTCGGCAGATTTGGGATATACTGCATAACAGCAGTAAACAGCAAACAGCTACACTGTCTAAAAAGAAACACAGATAAAGCATAGTAAACTAGATCTTACTAAGCCTGTCATCTACTGAAAAATAATGATGGAAAGTCACAGGAATTATCCCTAGGCAACCCAAATAAAAACAAATAGTTCAGATGACATCCTTTGCTTGATAACCCTCATTAAGACTTAGATAGTTTCAACTTCTTAAGTTCATCAGTAGCAAGACTCATGAAAACAAAGAAGAAAACCAAAATGCAACCTTCTTCCCAAAAACCATTCTGAAACTTGGAAGTCAAAAATACTCTGTAGAATATTTTATCTTAAATGCGTATCTCAGTTTTACAGATGTAGAGTCATGCCTCTCCCATGAGAGGGGAATAAGGGGAACAATAAGTAGGCAATCTCTGCTAAAAGCTGTATTGTTCTCTTTTTCTACTTTAAGGCTACTAGAAAAGATGGGTTTGTTTATTCTCCAGAATGAAATATCAAGGGGGAAAAAAAAAAAAAAAAAAAAAAATCACTTGATGCCACAGAATTTACAAACAGAAAATTTCAACTTGGAGGAAACTCACAAGAGACTATAGGAAAGAAAAATTTTACTCCATTCTTCAATTAATCCAATGTATTGGAAATCAAATAATTAACTATTTTTAATGCCAGATGCTCTATAAAATGGAGTCTCACAATTCTCTGCACACTTTTCCAGCACTTCAGAACCGCACAGATTGCGAAACTGAGATAGACCTTGCCGTGGTGTTCTATATCTTTATTGCATAGCAAAACTGCAACCATGAAGACCATTATCCTGTTTGTATCCTATACAAACCATGAAGTAACAAGCAACCTACATGAAGGAGTTACATATTTATTTAGTCATCTTCTTATTTCTGTTCTTTTGATTATTATTTTGCCCCTCTCAACTGCTGGACAGTTTACTCTTCACCTACAAGGTAAGCAGAATATTGGCACTGGCATTAAGAAAAAAATAAAATCCGCAAGCACTGAACTCCACAAGTTCCTTAATATAAAAAGTAAAGCATTTCTAGGTCATGGATTCCACATTTTGGATAGATAACAGATAGAAAAATCCAAGTTTTCCTTAGAGAAGTTGTTATTAAGTAGCATGTGCTGTAGACAGTTAATCTCCATCACTGAAGAACCAATAACAACACGTATTCATATTTCACAATTTCCCCATTTGAACTTAAACAGTTTTTTTCAACGCTTCAGGCTTTCATTTTGAAAGGATAGGAGTTAAGTGTTCTGAAAGGGATCAGACTTACAGCACAAGAATTTTACAGCCTTTACTTTCCATGGCTGTGCGAGTCAGAAACATACTAACACATTAAAAAAGGAATGCATGTGACTCAACAGGAAAGGAAATGCTTTTCTACAAATCAGGAAACATTGAGATAAAGTAAGTTTCAAAAGCAGGCCCAGAAAATTTCTCTAGTTGCAGGAGGAAGCAATGCATAACACAAAAGCTCAGATGTACGTGAGATCACGTTAGACTTAGAGGACACATCCTGACCAATGTTCAACTGGAAGAAACCCCTTTCATCTCTGATAATCTGAACAGGTTTCATCCTATTGGAAGGAACTTGTTGCATTAGCACTTTTCAAAGAAATTATGAGCAACAGTTTAACACGAATTTAATTCTGAAACCCAGAGTATTATCAAATTCTTATTTCCTACACAGGTTTACCAATACAGACTTCCAGACTTTTCAAACACTAATGCAATTAAAAAAAAAAAAAGAATCAAAGTATAGAATTTAAGAAAACTATGCATATTTTAGGAAACTGTTCACTGCAGCTTAGCTACAGTCTAAACTAATGCTAACAAAACCCATTTGTTAATTTTTATTATCTCTCCATTAGTCATTGGTATGCTCTCAGAGTCATAACTGTTCCGAAAGTACAGATACACATGTAGGTTTTTGGCACAGCTGTCTCCATTTACACACTTGAAACAGAACATCACAATTATTGACCTGCTTTCCTCAGTCCTTTCTGGTCTATCCTTCACCTCCACTAAAGCTTTATTCCTGCGTAAAGAAACATTTACACACACAGAACTCCAAAGCAGTGAAAGCAAATGCTTAATGGTGACCCGAAAAATACATGGAGGCTTCGGGGTTAGAAGAACATTGCAATTATAGTTCACCTGTTGACCTAGATTGCAAAGAACTTGAAAGCCAGAAGTATACAGAAGCACACAAACTAACCTTGCTCTGAAAGCAAGTTCTGAAAAATTTAAGATGTATTGCACCAATACACCATTAAGTTCTTACCCCGGTAATCAAATCCAGTCCTTTCCTAGAGGTAACCAGAGGCACGACTAATTAAACCTGCTAAAATGTGATATGTAAATTACTAAGCCTATAAAACATAAAGCCACATACTCCCACACTACTTACACAACCAGTTCATGCTCAAGATGACTTTTGCCTTTTTAGGTCACTATGGGAAGGTCACAAAATTCCCTAAAGCAGGGTTTCTCTCAATATACAAATTAATACATCACAGACTTTAGTGTGACTTCTACACTGAAAAAACAGCTGACTTCACCGGCAGCTTGACCTTCCTCCTATCGTGGCTTATATAACTAACCTGAAAACCTGCCAAGCATTGAGAGAGTATGGAAAAGAATCACTGCCCTTGAAAATAAAGGCTTCTAACACTGTAGATAAACTGTCAGAAACCAAAAAGTTCAGGTGGTACAATGATAAACAGCTTTTTCTGCAATACTTGCATAATGAAATATGTTTAAAGAGTAGCTTCCATTGGGAGGAACAAAGACATTTTCATAAACTGGAGAAAAATACACTTTACTGCGTGAAAATGGCCAAAAGAGGACAGTAATACATAAAATAATTTGCTTTGAAGACCTGATGCAGAATTCACTGACATGGCCACATACTGATCAGTTGAGGGAAAAAAAAACACCACACCTGTATTCTTGATTGCCTAAAAAAAGCTGCATTCGCATTCATCACAATGGTGTTTATTGGGGTTTATCACCCTCTTTTATGACCAGAGGAGGTAACACCACAAGTTGCAGACAGATTACCTTCCCCTGATCTAATAAAGAATGTGATCTATTGATACTTAGGCAAAATAAAATAAAATATAGACTTCTGGTCCCAAGAGAAGGAAGACTGAAATAATCCTAGAGTTGTTTAAAGACCGCATTTGTCCCTCAATACTCAGTCCACGTGCTACTCTTACATATCGAGAACACTGTACCCAGATCTTCCCTTGATATCCCCAAACCTGGAGACTAGTGATGTATAAAACCAGGTCTCTAAAACCTCAAAAGTTTTTAACCTGAGGAATTAGCTTCCTCCAAGATCAATCTTGCAGTCAAAAAGCAAATTGTATAAATGCTTGCTGGAATTTTTCTGGCCTACAATAACTGCTCCTTGGAAAAAACAACTTATTCAACAGTTTGTATAAAATTGGATTTGCAGCACTGTCTGCTCTCTCCAGACCAACCCGTGCAGACTTCTTGTCCAATTTAATAACAGTTACACTGCAGAATCTGGCAATACAAGACCATTCACCAAAATAAGCAAACAAACATAGTGTAATTTCTCAGCTAGCAGGGTTATTTCTCACATTCTGACAGTTTGACAAAAAAATAAATCAGGCCTTTCCCCTAAGACAGTAAAAAGGACAATACGTATTTTCAACAACGTAAGTTCAAAGGGTGTCAACAAATGGCAAGCCACAGAAGAAACCAATAATCACCTTACAAAAAATACCCAGTGGTTACCACACACGTGAGCAATGCAGGCCACAGTTACATGGCCATTTTAATCTGCCTTAAATTCATACTGCCACTGAAAGAAATAGTACCTGCCCTTCCCACTCGCCTCTTCACTACCACTACCGCGACCTTTGCTGGCACAACCTACCACAGAGCTCATCCCACCAAAACTCGTAACTAACCTCTTTCAGACAGATTGATGAGCTAACCTGGTTCACCACAGGTCTGTGTGCTATCACGAAAGGGTGGAACCACCCCTTTAATCAGCACTGCAGGATTAAAACCATGAGGACATACGTCAGTGTGGTTCAGTGACGTACTTTGTAAATCATAGGGTATATCATATAACACAATGAATTATAGAGGGAATCGCTGAACTGTGGGCACTTCTGGGGTACACAGGGCTTTCCATGAAAGAGGACAGGTGGGCAGCCTAGGTGTGTGGCACTGGAGGGTTTCTCCAATCTAACCACAGAACTCCCATCCAAACACACAGCTTCTGAAAACAAGTTACAGCTCTTCAATAACAGATTTTGAAATTTACAGGTTAATCACCCTCAATTTAGTGGGCTGGTTGGACAAAGTGCTCCAAGTTGAGCACTGAACTAGAGTTGAAGCCACTAATTAAAAGGTATGACTAGTTGTATTGGGTTTGCATGTCAAGGTTTTGGTAGCAGGGGGTCTCCAGAGGGGCTTCTGTGAGAAACTGCTAGAAGATTCCCCTATGTCCGACAGAGCCAGTGTCAGTCGGCTCCAAGACAGACTCACCGCTGACCAAGGCTGAGCCCATCAGTGATGGTGGCAGCACCTCTGTGATAGCATATTTAAGAAGGGGGAAAAAAAAAAAACCAAACAACAAAACAACTGCGCAACACCAGCAGCAGCCAGAAGAGAGGAGTGAGAATGCATGAGTGAAATAACTCTGCAGACACCAGGGTCAGTGAAGGAGTGGAAGGAGGTGCTCCAGCAGCAGATTCTCCTGCAGCCCAAGGTGCAGCCCCTGGTGAGGCAGCTGTGCCCTGCACCCATGGAGGTTAACGGTGGGGCAGATGCCCACCTGCAGCCTGTGGGGGACCCCACACCAGAGCAGGTAGATGTGCCCAAAGGAGGCTGTAACCCCATGGGAAGCCCGTGCTGGAGCAGGCTCCTGGCAGGACTTGTAGAACTGTGGAGGGAGGAGCCCATGCTGGAGCAGATTTGCTAGCAGGGCTTGTGACCCCATGGAAGGGACCCACACTAAAGCAGTCTGTTCCTGAAGGGCTGCACCCTGTGGGGGACCCATGCTGGAGCAGTTCACGAAGAACTGCAGCCTGTGGGAAGGACTCATGTTGGAGAAGTTCATGGAGGACTGTCTCCTGTGGGAGGGACCCCATGCTGGAGCAGGGGAGGAGTGTGAGGAGTCCTCCCCCTGAGGAGGAAGGAGTGGCAGAGACAATGTGTGATGAACTGACTGCAACCCCCATTCCCTGTCCTCCTGTGCTGCTGAGTGCAGCTGAGCCCAGGAAGAAGAGAGGGGTGGAAGGAAGCTGTTTTAAGATTGGGTTTTATATCTCATTACCCTGCTGTGATTTGACTGGTAATAAATTAATTTTTTTTCCCAAGTTCAGTCTGTTTTGCACATAATGGTAATTGGTGAATGATCCTCCCTGTCCTTATCTCGACCCACAGGCTTTTTGTTATATTTCCTCTCCCCTGTCCTGCTGAGGATGGGAGTGATAGAGCAGCTTTAGTGGGCACCTGGCATCCAGCCAGGGTAAACCCACCACAGTGATATGTCTAGAACACAGCACAGGAATACATTAAGTTCCCTTGCAGACACCCTGGCTATAGCAGTGGTGTTCAGCACAGGCTACCCACCTTGTAAAAGAAACCCCAAAGCAGCTACAGAATAGAGAGAAAACTAATGTTACTCCTAAACCTGATGTATGTCTAGCTTTGTATATGAAAAACCAAGAGCACTGTCTCTACATTTTAGATGACTGACTTATGTTAAATATTTCATAAATCAAACAGATTTTCACCCCAAGTGCTACACCATGAAAACAAACTTAAAGTGATGTTTTTAGCAGGGAAGTCATAATTATTTTGGTGGACTCCTTTTTATACACCAAGTATGTCACCAAAATTAACAAAATATAATACACAAATTTTGCCTGCCTGAATTACAGAAATGGTATTTAAAACTGAAATCACTCATAGAACAATTCTATTAAACTTTTTTCACTAATGCCACATTCAACAAACAGGTCTCTATAGGACAAATCATTACATACATAACCAAAAGCCAACTGTGTCCTGGGCTGCATCAAGAGCAGTGTGACCAGCAGGTTGAGGGAGGTGATTCTCCCCCTCCACTCCACTCTTATGAGACTCCACCTGCAATGCTGTGTCCAGCTCTGGGGCCCCCAACAGAAGTAGGACACGGACCTGCTTGAGTGGGTCCAGAACAAGGACATGAAGATGATCAGGGGGCTGGAACATCTCCCTTATGGGGACAGGCTGAGCGAGTTGGGGTTGTTCAGCCTGGAGACGAGAAGGCTCTGGGAAGACTTTATAGTGGCCTTCCAGTACTTAAAGGGGGCTACTGGAAAGGTGGGAAGGGACCCTTTATCAGGGAGTGTAGGGATAGGATAAGCAGTAACAGTTTTAAACTGAAAGAGGGTAGATTTAGATTAGATATAAGGAAGAAATTCTTTACTGTGAGGGTGGTGAGACACTGGCACAGGTTGCCCAGAGAAGCTGTGGCTGCCCCCTCCCTGGCAGTGTTCAAGGCCAGGTTGGATGGGACTTTGAGCAACCTGGTCTAGTGGAAGGTGTCCCTGCCCATGGCAGGGGGTTGGGACTAGATGGTCTTCAAGGTTCCTTCCAACACAAACCATTCTATGATAACCTGAACCTATAAGGGTATTTTCAAAACCCTTCAAAAAGAATAGCAAAATTTAACAAATGCTACAGAAGCATGTCTAGGCATTAATTTTTTAAAACAAGCTCCCATTTCCATGAACTGTAGTGATTGTCCTGGAAATTAAACGTCTTTTTGCTCAAGCTTTTAATTTTTAATTTGCTTTGAGGTATGAGTGTTAAAAAACCCCATATATTACACCTTTTCTTTCTCCTAAATCAACAGGACCATCTGACATAACAGCAGTTAACTTTACAGGATGTTGAACACATCAATATTCTCACAAAATATACTAAATAGACAAAACAAATTTTATTACTCATTTTAAAAGCGAAAGTTGTTCTCTTCAGGAATGATCAAAAAAAGAAATACAAGGATTGGCAAGATTAGACTATCTTTTTACAGTAAATTGCTGCATGCCAGTCTTAACTAGCATATCAAAAACATGCATACACACTCAAAAAGACAAACTAAAAAAGTAAATTATTACCCAAAGTAAATTCTTATGCAGCAACTAGGTGAATGTTTGCATTTCTTTTTAGGTATTGTGATCAATTGCCACTCTGTACTAAAACCAGGGCTAAATGAAACCCTGCCCTAAGTGATATTGCTAAACATGAGATCCCATTCTCCTTAATATGGAAAAGTCTGTGAGCACATACGAACACATTTTTTCGTAAGTAGGTAATGGTTACTTGTTGGAGTACGTAAATTACATTCTTTGTCTACTCTGTTGACACAGATGCAGGCTAATTCTGGTGCCAAAAGTTTAAGGGCAATTGACAAAACTTTGAGAGTGTTAGAGTGATTTTCCATTTAGCATCTCCTCCACCACTTCTCCATCACCTTTTACTACACCAAATAACCTCTCTCTTTAAAGCCTTGATCTCTGAACAACACTGGAAAACTTATAGGAAAAGCACGTCTCAATGGAAGCACATCTTGATTTATCTGACAGCTTGAAAGAAGGAACAATAAGAAGAAAGAACAAATCAGAAAAAAAAAGCGAAGTGAGTTGAGGAAGTCCTTGGCATTTTTTACGTAGCATTCATGATTTCAGAACAGGTAGGCTGAATGCCAGGAGAAAGGAGGTCAGTAAGACCATGTGACTGCTTAGTAATTAGACTTGCTCAATAGTGCAATTACACAAAAATATTAGTTCATGAGTGTTCCATGACCGCTTAAAGAAAAAAGTTAATCAGAAAGCACCTATGTATTAAAGGCTGCTATTCACCAGATCTAATGCACATTTTTAAAAAAAAATCAACCCTAACTGGTAACTCTGCAGTGGGACAATAATAGTTCTAACAAGAAACTAAACCCCATGGTTTCTTGTATTCTTGCACCATTTTTCCTCATATCCATTGTGTTAGTCATACTTTGAACTCTGAGTGACAAGAGTTCTGCCCAGGGCATTAGGACCATAAACTCACCAGAACATAAAGTCTCTGTGTCAATCAACTCAAACTAAGAAAGGACCACTGTAAATTCATACCAGAAGATTAAATCTGACTCATGTTTCAAATGCTGAAGGGCTTCTGCTCCTAACCTCAAAAAAAATATTTCTGACTAATTCAACACCCTACTCCACAGGCATGTAAGCAAGGATCTTGCTTATGGTCAAGTGACCAAGGAGATAAAATGCTTGATTATTAATTACAAGTGCCAAATGAGACTGGCAAACCAGAAAACTGCATCCTAAGTCTTGCATATACATACTGTGAATGTGTGTGTGTTACCAGTAGTTAAAAAGAGCTCATTAAAATGACTGGAACCTAGAATGGATTCATTCCAAACTAGTAACTGTTCATTTAAATAAAAGTTTATTGAGAACACTAATAAACATACAGCTCTAGCAGTCAGTTATTCTATAAAGTTACTGTACTTTTAAACTTGAAAAAACCCAAAGATCTCACAAAACTGGGCTATGCAGACAGTGAGATTTCCTACTCAAATCCATGTGCAGGATGTGCCTTGAGGGTATTTGAGTCCCAGGAGATTGTTTGAAGTGCTTTGGATAGGGGAGTTGTAATTTACCCTTCTGGGAGATCTTCATGGGGGGAAGGAGAGAAGCACACAAAAACAAAGGACTAAAAGAAAAATGTTCCTCTTCATTAAATAAACAAACCCACAGCATCGAAAACTCAGCCCCTCTAACCAGCAATTAAAAAAACCCATGGTTTTCTTCAAATGCAAAATGCAGCACAGGGACTAGTTGCCTTTTAGAACACTGAGAACCCTGTTAAAGCAAACCAACCAGCAAATACATCACACACAACTGTACTCAAGGACTGTATTAGCTAACAAGCATATTAAACAGTCATTGAAAAACCAGGGCAGCAGCACTAAAGACATGAACTTCCTTTTGCTAGAATCAAAGTTCACATTTGTCTATTATTCACCAGCTCAGAGAATATAACCAAAAGCGTTTTAGCATTTCGATTGCAAGACACATTAGAAACCTATGAAGTATTATTAAGACATGTGATTTCCTTCACACTTAGACTTGTGCCAATTACCTGCATTCTTTTAAAATTGTAGTTGTTCATGCTTCATCCATAAAACTAAGACCTGTGAGCTTTCTTTATAAAGTCGGGATTTGTTATTCAAAAAAACCTTATCCCCTTTAAAACAAACAAAAAACCTAAAAAGCCTCTATAAAATAAAGGTACATCGTGAACCTCAGATAAGGGAAGTATCTAACAATTATTATTCTTAAGTGGTATGAACATTATTTTTGTCAGTGAAAATGGAATAACCATCAAGTTAAAGTTCACAGAAAGCATTTTTAGTATTTCTGTCTTCTGAAAATGAGAAATAGGATAAGGAAAACTTTTCAGAATTTGAAAAACATACCTCCAAAGGTAAGTTACCTTGCTGGTAAAGTATTTAATGACTTGGGATAGAAATTATTAAAGCTGAAAAAAGTAATCCTTGGAGAGAAATAAACGGAACTGAAACGCAAAGTATCTCAACTTTGTCATTCTTCTATGACATGGTGTTAAGCCAAGTTTCATTGTGCTTGTTCCATAATTAGGCAACTCTTCTCAGCACCATAGTCTGGGCAGGCTAAACTCAGGAGCATTTCAAGTTCCTGACACTGAATGGACAGATGATAGAAGAACTCCACTACATTAACAACCCTTTAAAAGCGTAGTAACTTTCAGATCCCTAGTGATGTTTTAACTAATCTCACAAGATAAGTATGCACAGATGTCCCATTAACCTCTGCCTCATTATGGCACACATCTAGCAAGGAAGCATCAGTCACAAATCCACAGTAAAGTTCTTCTTTGTGTTGGGTAAAACCACACCTGGCTTGAAGGTGCAGGAATAGATCTGCATGCTCTGGAAAGGGACACTACATACCCTTCCGTGCAGGAATGCTACTCTGAGGATTTACTTCTGAACCAAGCAAGCAGCTTAACAGTTTTTTTCCCCAGAAAGGCTTCACCCTGTGCCGGCACGGGGTTCCTGGCTACCCAGAGGCGCTGAGGTGAAGCAAACCCTCCGGGCTGCTCCTCCCGGGGCTCGCAGCCCGGCAGCAGCCCCGCTCCGGGCTCCAGCGCGGGCGGGCACCGGTGGCGCGGGCGGACACCGAACCGCCGCCCTCGGCAGCAGGAACAAGACCTCCCCCCGCCCCCCGCTCCCCGTCCCCGGGAAACCACGGCTCCCCGGCCCCGCGCTCCGCCAGAGGCTTCCCCGCTTCCCCCCCCTCCTCCCCCGCCGCAGGGGCTGGATAAGGATCCCCGCCGCCGGCGCCCCGGGGGGGGCGGGCGGGCGAGGGACGCCGGCGCTTGGCGGCGGCCCAATGGGGCTGCGAGAGGAGGAGATGGCGGGGAGGCAGCGTGACCGCATACATAACGCGGGGACCGGGAGCCCCCGCCGGGCGGCCGCCCCCGCCGCCCCGCACTCACCGCCACCTGTTGATGCCCACGTTGGAGGAGCCGGCGAACCAGGGGTCCAGGATGTAGACGCAGCGGACCGTGTCGGCGCCCTGGATGCACTCCCGCAGCGCCGGGTTGTCGTGGAGCCGCAGCCCCTTGCGGAACCAGTGCACGGCGTTCACCCCCATGCCGCCGGGCCGGCCCGGGCCGGGGAAGCTCAGCGGGAACCGCCGCCGCCCGCGGGGCCGCTCATGGCGCGGCGCCGCCGCTCGGCGCCCAGGCGAGCAACGGGGGACTGTGGGGGGGGGAAGCCCACGGGGCCTCGCCTCGGGCGGCTCTAGGACCCGGCGGAGGCGGCGGGGGCGGCCGCCCGGCGGGGACGCATCACCCCGCGGAGCCCCCGCGCCGGGGAGAGCGGTAGACGGAGGGAAGGAGCGCAGGATCTGGCGGTGGCTCCGGAGCCGGTCCTACGCTGCCCGCGGGAAAGCGGCCGCCGGTGCCGGCCGCGCGCACGCCCCTCGTGCCAGCCGGCGGCCGCCGCCTCGCCGCTCGCCCTGTGACTCTGCGCCGGGCGCCGGGGCTCCGCCGGCCGCCCCGCCCCGCCCCCCGCCGCCGATTGGCCGGCGCCTCCCCCACGTGACCGCCGGCCCTCACGTTTCTGAAGTGTGTTCACTACCGGCGGAGGGGGGAGGCGGCGCGGCGAGGGGAGGCCGGGCCGGGCCACGCCACGCCACGCCACGCCACGCCACGCCAGGCCAGGCCAGGCCAGGGCGCCGCCCGCCCGCCCGGTCCCGCTCTCGCGGCGGGGCGGACGGCAGAGTCCGCGATCTCGGCATGAATCCCACCCGCCGGGGCGGCGGGGAAGGGTGCAGGGGGCGGAGAGCGCGCGCTCCCCCCCCCCCCCCCCCCGGCTCGGGGCGGCGGGACCCGGATGAGCACGTGGCTCCGAGGAGGCTCTTGCAGGCACCGGTCCCTGCGGGGAGGCGCCTGCGCGGGAGCTGACCTGTTACGGACGGCGCCCGCGCGCGGCTCTCCTCCCCCCCCGGTAGCGCCCCGGGGCGGGGGGGTGCGGCGGGGTCGCGGTCACTCGTGGGCCGGGCCCGGCCCGGCCGATCCCACCCGCAACCCCATCCCGCGGGGCAGAGGCGGGGCGCTTATGTAAGCGCGTGCGTCGGGAGCCCAGCCGGGTGCCGGCCTCTGCGCGTCCCCCGCCCCGTTTGAGCCCTCGCACGTCTCCCTCTGCCCCCTCCCCTCCCTCCCGCACCCCCGGCCCGGGCCCCTCCCCACCCGTGGTTACGGTGCGGACTGTGGTTTTGCCTCGGGCCTGAGGTGGTGTCAGGAGCGCTGGGCAGGAACCGCGGGGCTGCGGGAGGCGAAGGCGCTTTCAAGCGAGTTCTGAGCAGCAGAATGAGTTAAAATGGTCTCTCTAGCACTGTTAGTAAAGCCATTATTAGTAAATGGCGTGTATCTAATGTCTCCTCTTAATTACAGAGCTCAAACAACGTCTGCGTGCTGCCAACACGGCAGGTCTCCCTGTACCTTCTCTGGCGTTAGGCACTAGGCACGGCTAACCGCTGGATGAGGCGCCACTGGTGGGGCTCAGTACAGCCATTTCGAGTCCTAACAGGGCAGATCTGAAAATAAACCTCCACCTGTGGATTGCAACTCAAATCTACTACTTCCAGAGTGTTCATAGACGAGCCGCTAGCAACAGAAATAACGGCTCCCAAGCAAAAGACAGAGGACTCCCATCAGCAGTACTGACTTTTCCTGACTTCCAGAATTCCGGAGCAGGACAGTACCTTAAGAATTATAGTTGCTTTTTCTACTATTTTTTTTTTCTGCTAAGAGACACAGAAAGTAAAAGTAAAGTCAACAGAGACATGCATCACGTGTTTCCCTTCACGCTTTTCTTTCCTTGCTTTGAATGACTTAATAAGATGTCATCAATGATCAAGGTATGCTTGCAGCAAAGGCCCCAGCCATGATTACAATCCCTTTCTATTTGATTTTATACAAAATTTATTTCCAAAAAGTGTGGAGGCCAAACTGTTCTTAAGCTCTGACTTTAACAATAGCATAAATTACTAGGAGTTTTTCAATTACTACTTTGTCATATGTGGAACATCACACCCCAGAGCTCATCGTTCTGGTCCAAGAAGAACATATGGGATCTCAACATATACCCTCGCTGTAACTCAGACCTGGAGTAGTTGGGTCATTGTAAAGTTGAGCACTGTTTTCTCAATTAATACAAAGTACATGCTTTCTTGCTTGGGTTTTTTGTTTGCAGTCTTATGAAATGCGAAATATTTAATGAATAATTTTCAAATAAATAAAAAAGAAATCTTGGTAGTTAATGACCACTTTCCATCGAACATATTAATTCTATAATTTTTGAGCACATTGAAGAAGATAGATTCCTTATTTTCAAGGAAAGTCACCTCACGTTATAGTCTTTATTTCAAATTTTTAAGCTGCTTTTTTATACTCCTTATGTCCCTTGCTAGCTCCTTACAAGGCTGCAACACTGAAGATGGCCCTGAATAAAGTCCAGCATCAACTGATCTGCCTTCTTGGGAATACTAAGGTGGAAGCAACCCTCCCTCACTAGACCTTATGGTTTCATAATCAGATTGTAACCATGAAAACCATCAGTCAATAAGCCATTTGTTGCTACATACTAAATAACAACTGTAGTATACCATTAGCATATCGTTACTTCAAAACACCATTCAGCTCTAGCCATACCTTCCATGCTAGATGGTTTGTTCTTGATTTAGAAGTGGAAGGAAGGTGAAGAATGTATTAATTAAAATGTCAGATCTCAAGGGAGGAGTGTCTCCAAGTTAGTAGAAAAAGAAAATAGAATCACAGTTAATCAAGAAACTCGTACAAGTAAACCTCACTACTGTGTTCTCTTGTGGATAACTTTTTTAAAGAACATTATTGCTAATTTAGCTAATTGAGCCCAGACCGTGATCGCAAATATCAAGAGAGTGGGGAGGAGTTAGAAGGGAAAAAAGCTAATATGAAGGCATGAAATGACAAAAACCTAAAGAAGCAAGTACACAAATTAGAACTGTATTTTAGATACATGTTTTTAACATCATTATATGTCATTTATATTCACAAACACTGTTAACTGTTCTTGAAACAGCGGATATGTAGGAGACCAAGCCTGAACTTTTGGTCTTCATTACAACTTTTTCATAGATCTAATACAGACTATTGAAAATGTAGCTGACAAAAGAAGCGTTCCCAGAGACACCGTACCAATTTTCACTCTCTGAAGAATGTGATTATCCAGAGTTAGTTTAAAAAATCCTAACACACCTAGAAAAATATTTCTAGTCTAGAAATCATTTATCTATCTCTGCTGATTTGTTACTCTTAAGTTCAGAAGAGAAGTAGCTACAGCTGAAAAAATAACAGAGGAAGATGCTTCTCACCATCACAACCTATTTAACTTCTGAAACCCCACCAGCAAAACACTACAAATCCACTAACTGCATATGTGAATTTTATTCTTTTATTCCCTGATAAGTGCAGTGATGACATGGAAGAAAATATACTGATGTAAGACAAGCCTGCCATCATCACATCAGTGTTGCCTCTCATCCAAATTTGATCCTGAAGAGATTTTTCAGGGTACTGCTTTCAGAAAGAGTAGAAATGTCTTTGCAGAGGTATCACAGAATCATCTAGGTTGGAAAGGACCTTGAAGATCATCCAGTCCAACCATCAACCCAACATTAACAGTTCCCAACTACACCATTTCCTCAGTGCTATGTCAACCTGACTCTTAAACCCCTCCAGGGATGGGGACTCCACCACCTCCCTGGGCAGCCCATTCCAACGACTAACAACCCCTTCTGGAAAGAAATACTTCCTAATATCCAGTCTAAACCTTCCCTGGCGCAACTTGAGGCCATTCCCTCTTGTCCTATCGCTTGTTACTTGGTTAAAGAGACTCATCCCCAGCTCTCTGCAATCTCCTTTCAGGTAGTTGTAGAGGGCGATGAGGTCTCCCCTCAGCCTCCTCTTCTCCAGACTAAACAATCCCAGTTCCCTCAGCCACTCCTCGTACGACATGTGCTCCAGACCCTGCACCAGCTTCGTTGCCCTTCTCTGGACACGCTTGAGTCATTCAATGTCCTTTTTGTAGTGAGGGGCCCAAAACTGAACACAGGAATCGAGGTGCGGCCTCACCAGTGCCGAGTACAGGGGTAAGATCACTTCCCTGTCCCTGCTGGCCGCGCTATTTCTGATACAAGCCAGGATGCCATTGGCCTTGTTGGCCACCTGGGCACACTGCTGGCTCCTGTTCAGCCGGCTGTCAATCAACACCCCCAGGTCCCTCTCTGACTGGCAGCTCTCCAGCCACTCCTCCCCAAGCCTGTAGCGCTGCTGGGGGTTGTTGTGGCCCAAGTGCAGCACCTGGCATTTGGCCTTATTGAAACTCCTACAGTTGGCCTGAGCCCATCGCTCCAGCCTGTCCAGATCTCTCTGCAGAGCCTCCCTACCCTCGAGCAGATCAACACTCACACCCAACTTGGGTACCAGGAGCAGTAGGGCTCGGCTTCCTGGGGGGTGTGTACAGCAACTGTTGTGCTGTATAGGGCGCAAGGCCTCACTAGCACCACTACTTCAACTTCAGTTCTGGATAGATTCATGAAACAGACCCTTTCCGTTACCCAATCAATGGGATCGTTTGTTTCCTGTCAGAACACAAGCACTCAAGTAGCCTATTTTAAAATGTTTTCTTCGCTATCATGATATGTCGAGAGTATTGATTTTCAAATTATTTTGATTTTAAAAAAATACTACACTAATTCAAGCACCTTTAACCATTTCTAAGCCCAGCGAAATCGATTTTAACCAGCGGCAGAACCTCACAGTGATTTTGCATCCCGAGGAAACGGCACAAGCCCATTTACCACAGCGAGAGCAGAGCGCGCCGAGACCGGAGCTGCAGCCCGCTCGAGTCACGGCCCTGCGATGCCAAAGTCCTTGTTTGCTGCCAACTCAGACCCGGTACCTGCCCCTCACTGCCACCCGCCCCCCCCGCGGCGGCCGCCACATGGTACAGCCTCTTCCCCCCCCCCCGGGCGGCAGCGGTGGCAGGGCCCAGCGCGGCGGCGAGCCAGGTCAGGCGCGGGGCGGGGCGGGGGAGCCGGGTCGGGCCGGTCCCGGCGGGTTCCGGTCGGCTCACACCGGCCGCGGGGCCCGTCGGTGCTGCCGCGGGGCCCGGCCGAACAGCGGCCCCTGAGGGCAGCCTTGGCGCGGCCCTCAGCCGCCCGGCTGACGTTGCGTTTGGCCTCCCGTGCTTTGCCGACAGCGACGGCCCAAGGATAAACGGGGCGAGATGCCGAAGGAGCCCCCGGTGGTTTCTGAGCGGTGCGCCGTTGGGAAGGGCGCGAGTCCTCGCTGTAGGCCCCGTGACGTGCCCGCCGGGGGCCGTGGCAGTAACGGCGGGAGCGGGGCTGGGAGAGCCCCGCTGGGCAAACTCCCGTTCCGGCGGCAGGAGAACGGGGCCCTCCCGCCCCTCCACCCCCAAGCGGGGTGCAGAGGGAGAGTGGGGGTGCGGATGGGGCTTACGCGACCAGGCTGTGACTGAGACTTCCCGTTTCTCCGTACTAAAAGCACCACTTGGTGACCTACCTTTGGTTTAAACAGTGTCATGCTTCCTTAAGCTTTTTTTTTTTTTTTTTTTTTAAAGTTTTTCCTTTCCTAGATATAAGGAAAAGCTTTTTTTTTCCTAGGTGGCCAAGCAATAGAACAGGCAACCCAGAGAGTCTGGGTGGGCTCCATCTGTGGAAGTTTTCAGGACCTGACTGGACAAAGCAGCCTGGTCTGACCTGATAGCAAGACCTCCTTTGAGCTCTTGAGGTCCCTTCCAACTTGGATTGTCCTAGAATCTTGTACAGTTTTTTCCTACAAAGCTTTATGTTGGTCTAGCATATTTTTGTAATCCTTCTTTACCTCATTTCCATTACTGATGCAAAGCAGGGATTCATTTTTTGTCTGTAATTGCAGAAGTGTGAATTCTTGCTGTAGTATGCACTGATCTACAAAACTGCTACTTACTAATGCTCCAGCTTTCTTCACAAGCTATTCAAATCCTGTCTACACTGCTCTCTTCTAGGTAGATACCTACTCGTTCTGGTTAATTCAGAGTTCAGTCTAGGCATTTAGTAGTTTCATTTAATTCTCTACTAAGACCTGGCTACGGTTTGCTGTAATGAGAGTGGTAGTGACCAGCATACAGTAGTAATCACACTGTTGCTCTCTTTAGCGAAAGATTTTGTGAAAAATACAACATGAGCAAGAGGTTGGTTTGTTAATTTTCCAAAAGTGAGATTTGAGTCTCAAAATAGGCATTCAAAGATTTTGAGGGATTTTTGAGAAATGAGGGATGAATCAGCTAGTTGATCCTAGTATCCACTTCCTATAGAAGATCTACGTAGGAATCTCACTAAATAATGAAACTTGTAACACCCCTTTACTCTGTAGATATAGGTCACTGCGAGTGTGCTAGCAAGCAGGATCACGGGTAACTTCCAGGTAGACATTAGTTCACTTCCTTATTGCTGTTAAGACACCTGGTGATAAGAGGGTGCTGCTGGCAGTGACAGCCAATGTCTCATCTAAGCTGTTCTGGGTTTTTTTTATCTCTCGATTTACAGTCCCCACAGCAATATAAGTATGTAAAAAGTTACAGTGGGGTCCTGCATATTAGAACAGTAGTCCAGCATGAGCTCTAAGAGAACTCCAAACTCTAGGAAGAGGTTACATACCCTAGAAATGTGATACTAACATCTGTGAACTTTGAAATACACCAAATTATAACTCTTAATCATCTTCACAGTTTTCTATAGAACATCATGACATTAAAATCCATTCATCTCATTTTGTATGTTGTGTTTTGCTTAGTGCTTTATAAGGGCTCCTGAATACCCCAGTCAAATGTGGTTCAGCAAATAAAGTCTTCCTTCCTTTTATAGTAATCTGTGTTTCTACATGGGTGATCCTCACTAACAACAGGAAAAAAATTGGCTATGATGTCAAACTTTTTTTGACAACATAAAGCTTCTTTTAAGTGAACATAATCATTTCCATGTCAGATCTTGGA
Organism: Strix aluco; assembly: GCF_031877795.1. Classification (NCBI taxonomy): domain Eukaryota; kingdom Metazoa; phylum Chordata; class Aves; order Strigiformes; family Strigidae; genus Strix; species Strix aluco. The sequence continues at coordinate 9,415,151 of NC_133935.1, forward strand.
AGAGGACAATTTACTATACCAGAATTTTTTAAAAGTTCTATAATAGATGAAATGACTGTATTTTAAGTGACTGCATTACTCAGAAGACAATTTTGTTTAACAGCAGGATTACACATTGAAGTAAAAGTCACGGTTAGTTATTTTTCCAGTTTGTACTTTGGAAGTATCATCTGACATCCCAAACAATTTTAGCAATACTTTATTTTGCTGGCACTTTCCAGCTGAGCTGAAGCATTAATGAAGAAAGCCCTGATCCTCCAGAGGTTTATTTACTCTGACTGGACCCACTAAATTCAATAGAACTACTCAAGAGTACGCAGACACGGGCGGTTGTGTCACTCCCTGCGGAGGAGAGGCTTTAGTTTGCAGTTCCTGTGAAACAGTCACTTTTTTAGGACATGGAAAGGTCAGCTCACGAAAAGCCTGTGACTTACCTACACTTTGAGTGCTTTCAGGGCTGTTGGGAAAAATCTCTTGTTCTGTGGTAGAACTCGCTGGACAGCACTTCTCAAGGCACAAAGTTTATAAAGATAAAATCATTAGCCTTGGGGTTACGACATAAGCAGCTTGATTAGGCAATCAGATTTTGCCTCAGAGATTTGAAATAATACTAAAAAAACAAGTTACCAACAAAGAGCTTCTGTTAATAACATAAGTTCACATATAGGAAATGATTTTTTATGTCTTACTCTGTTAGTTTATGATGTAGGAATGTAACAAAGAGTCCAGCTTTTAGAAGCTGAAACACATCAACTTAAAGGTACACTGTCTTAAGATAAATTATTTTACCCCTGTAAAATATTTAACCTTACCTGGCAACTAGATAGAGGCTCTATCATTTAAGTTCTCTAAACAAACCATATATTTTCTTAAAAGATGGCTATAAAGTTTCTAGGGGTCCCATATAGGGTTCTGCAATAGGCTTCTTGGTCTGTTGCATAGGAGATGAGACTGCATGATCATAACAGTCTTTTCTCTCCTAAAAAAACCCCAAACCTAACTTTTTGAAGCATGCTATACTTTGGGAGAGGTGAAAGCAACTGTATAAATAGAATTACCAAATGCACAAATTGTATTTTTTTTTCTCATGTTCAATTTGAGCAGTTTTAAATGTTACCAGCAGCAGCAATTCATGTGAGTATGTCACAGGCCAGCAGTTCTTCCTTTCACGCTCTGTGCTTCTAAAAGGTTGTTATGAAAACACCACCGAGGAGGCTGAAGACACACTTGATGAGATCTTTGTTGGCTGCTGCGGCTCCTTTGGCCATTGCAGAGCAGGTGGCAGCACATGTGGTGGTGGTGATACGTGGCAGTCAGTTGAGCAAAGGTGGGGTATGGGGTTGCCCACAGCTGCCCTATGGTTGCCGCATGGACCCCAGCATAGCCATGCACCTATTCCACGGGTGCACAGGGACTCTCTGCCTACTGGGGGTGGCTGGCAACAACAGAAGTGACCTGGAGACAGAAATAAGGGGTCGGTGCAACGGGCAGAGCAAACTAGGTACTAGAAGAGGCAAGTGAAGGCCTGAAGATGTTGCAGTGAATGTGGTTCCTCCCCCAAATTACCAGTGTGCTTATTCAGAACCCAGTTAACAGACTCAGCTAGTGCAAAACACATACGTAAAGGTTTCAGTGACTTTTTCCTTAATTATAACAAGATTTTGTTTTCCTCAATTATAACAAGATTTTGAAGTGCAGTTAGGCTACTAACTGCTGCTGAAGGAGCACCGGGGCGGGGGGGGGGGCGGGGTGTGTGTCTGACACACGAAGGAACAAGTCATGCTCCAAACAACACTTGAGAAGTTAAGCAAATACATTCAGAAGGGTTAAGAAAGATATTTAAGTTCTTTTTCCTTTTTTTAGTTCATTTAGTAGCATTACTGTCAAATTAAACTGCATGAAACATTCTTCTAGTATGGTGTGAGCGAGCTGTAATGTAATAACAATATTAGCTGCGGGAACTAGCTGACAGTTTGGTTCTTGTATGACTGCAAGCATTTGCACGGACAGATTGCTGCCCCCCGCATCAGGTCTACTGCATCCACGTGTTACTGTTCCAGTGAGGAATTCGTCAGAACATTAACCTTTCAAAAGTATTTCCTCCCCGCCAGCTTTCGCATGAAAGCTGAATTTTGTGCTAATAACAAAAACCACTGCTCTTAAGAGTAATTTCTTATGCCAGCTCAGTCTAAATAGCAATGTCTCGGAGCATTAACTTGTGCCTTAAACATGCTTTCTCACAGTTGCAGAGCTGAATTCCACGATGTTGAGAGGAGTCGCTCACGGTGCAAGAGACACATTTACTCTTCTGTTGGCAAGATGGCAGTACCATTACCCAGGATTGAATTTTTCATCAGTATGGAATGAAGTAGCAAAGAGAAGCTTCCTAATACATTCCACTTACACAACTGATACAAAATCAAGAGAGGAAAATAAAAAAACCATCGAGAGTCTCTACAGATTTTCAGTTGACATTAAGAAAATACGCAGACTAAAGGAATGGGTCCTTCTCCAGGATACAGCCTATGTTAAAGAAATTGCTGGTATCTTAAAAGAAATGGGAGCAGATGAGACTGCTGTAGCCAACATTTTAGAACGCTGCCCAGAGGCAATTCTCCGTACCCCTGCAGAGATAAACTCTCAGAGAGCTCTATGGCAATTAGTATGCCAGAATGAAAAACAGTTGATTAAATTAATAGAGCAATTTCCAGAATCTTTTTTTACTACTGAATATCATGAGAACCAGAAGGCAAATATACTGTTTTTTCAAGAGCTGGGACTTAAGAATAATATAATCACCAGGTTCCTGACAAGCGCACCCAATATTTTCTATAATCCTGTTGAGAAAAACAAAAACGTGATAGAGACATTACAAAGAAATTATTTAAGCTTAGGAGGTTCTCATGCAAATATGAAGACCTGGATACTGAAGCTATTGAGCCAAAATCCATTTATTTTATTAAACGCATCCACTGCAATCCAGGAGAACTTGGAATTTCTCCAGAAGAATGGTTTTACTGACCCTGAAGTTCTACAGCTGCTGTCCAAACTTAAAGGTTTCATTTTTCAACTTACTTCTACTACTATGCAGAAGAGTATGCTTTTTTCCAAAAAAGTCTTTCAGTGCAGTGATCAAGAATTAAAACAGCTAGTGCTGAAATGCCCAGCCCTTCTCTACTACTCTGTTCCAGTTTTGGAAGAAAGACTTGAAGGACTACTGAAGGAAGGAATTTCTGTAGCGCAGATTAGAGAGACACCAATGGTGCTGGAGTTGACAACGCAAATTGTTCAGTACCGAATTAAAAAACTCACTGCTTTGGGATATGATATAAAGAGTGGAACTCTAGAAAGCCTGAATGGTACTAAGAAAGATTTTGAAGTCAGTTATGGTAAGATACAATCAAAGAAGGAGAGGCCAATTTTTAATCCCGTTGCTCCTATACACATTGAAGATTAATTTGAACGCTGTACTTTAAATTATGCAAAAGATAATTATGAAAAAGAGATGTTGATTCTTTGAGAAGAGCCAGAACAAAAGTAATCTTAACCGGATTGTAGTTTTACGTTGTACTTTGTCCTGGAGTGGGTCTTAGGCACAAGTTCATTATACAATTGTAGGTTTCTGATGTGTTCAAATGGTATCATAGAACCTGGTTACGATAAATGTTGCCTTTTTTCCCCAAGGAGTACCTCACAGTTGTTTGATTCTGTTGCTTTTCCTTATCTAACAGGGTACTAACTGCTTCAGATTTCCTGCTCTGTCACTGCACAGTCCAGCCTGTGGTAGTGATTTGCACAATCTTTATCTGAGACAGAGAAAAGGAGGGATTTTTTTTCCCAGCAGTGTTCATCAACCCATGGTTCACTGACTTTTTGGAGACTCTTTTGGAGTTCCGTTCCTTATTGCTGCAGTAAGTAGCCCTAGCTCCTGGATCCTGACCTGCAGCAGACTTGACTTCTTGGATAGGAAAGCCTGTCTAGAGTGAGTCTGAGAACAGGGGCAGGACATAATATTTTTTATTTAGCGATTGCTACATGAGGCCATAGTATGTTTGTGTGCAAACCATAATGTAAAGAAACTACAAGACACCCTCCTTCACATTTCTGAGACTTCAAAATTTACTCCTTTTGCAAAAGGTTTGGGGCAGGAGAAAATACATTTATTGCTACTGTCTAGTTCTTAATTTATTCTTTTCTAGCAAGCTTATGGAGAGAAAAGGGTCAGGAGAGACTCGAGTCTCAAATGATTGTAGGAAAAAAGGAAAACGCCATGCTTTTATATTAGGTGTAACAAAACTCTAGTCTGTAAACCACTGGTGATTAAAAGTGACTACCAGATTTGCAAACAGCTGCCACAGTTTCTAAATATATGGGTGACACTGCTTCTCAGATATCACCGTATGGTAATTGTTGACAAGTGCTGGCTTTCAAAATAGTAACTATCTGACAGTGTTTAAATTCTCAGGGGATTTTATTTATTTTCATTTACGGGCTGTGAATGATAATATAAAGTAGTAGAATCACTGACAATCATCTCAACAGAACTAGGATCATCAGTGATTTCATTTCACAGAAAGACTTTCCTAAGCAATTATTCCATACACATTCCCTCTTGACAGCAGGAGAAAAAACAGTCACACAACCCCCTCACTCCAGGCCATTGTTCAAGGTCATTTTTAACAGACATTTTGGCAGCAAGTCCAGGGTTCCTTTTCTTAAAGAAAAGTTTTAACTTGCTGAAGAAAGCTGGTATTGAATTACTTGATTAGAGGGTGGGCTGCAAGATGATGATTTTATATAGCCTGCCACTGCAAGCTTGGGAAGGGCTAGAAACATCTGGTTAGAGCAGTGCCAAGATCTCAACAGCTGAAGGTCTTAAACTCACGGCCATGCAGGCGAGTGCGGACGTGAGAGCAGCTTGTAGGGGTAAACGCTGCTCTTGTAGGAGCACGTGTGACAGTGGCAAGAATTCAAGAAGGGGCACGTACCACCAGCACGATAAAAGTCAGGTTGTCTTACTAAGCCCATTTCTTTGTTGACTCTTCAAAACACATGATCATTTTCTAAGAGGAAACTGGGAAGACAGCCATATTAAAAATTCATAGGAACTTGACTTTGTCACTTTCTGACTGTCCTTCAGGGCTCAACTATTAAGCAGACCACAATATTATTTGTATTCAAAAGCATCCTTCCCCTCATACACAAGGGGGCATTTCAGCTCTCTGAAGCTATTCACAAGACAATCTGAAACGCTGAACCACAGAACTGATTGGTGGTTTAAGGACAAAAAGGAAACAAAGACATAAAAATTTAAGTTTCGGCATTTCTACAGGTATCTGTTTTTAAAGTTCCTGAAACTGCTTATTCCCATCACTTACAGGATTTGCAGTGGCAATGGACAAGACAGAAAAGTGACATATTTCCTTACCTAAGTCACAGCCTCAGTTATCACAAACTCATTTTCCATTCTGAATGTGTCAATTTCTCCTCCTCCCCTTTCAAAACAAAAGCAAAAGCAGAAAGACTCCTTTTCTCTACCAGCACACCAAAACTCATTTAATTCTTCATTCATAACTCTTATGCCTGGGACTTGTTTCTCTCTTCTTCCCAGGATTCATTTATAATAAAACCTCAGGGAAGCTCCCAATTACCAAAACATTGTATTGCTGAAATCCACTTTCTCTTCTCTTGCTGTTACTCACAGTGAACGTGAACCAGTTTATACCGTTTAAGTCTGGCACATAAAAGCCTGTAGACCAGCCTTTCGTTACACAGCAAGCAGTCAGGCATACAAGTAGTTTTCATAAACATTTCCCCTTTTCAAATGGGGGCTGACAAAAAAGGAGAGTAAAATAAAACCACCACAAAAACAACCCCAAGACATAAGAACAACCCCACTCCCCCTGAAAATTTCAGTTCCATATTCCGTTCAGCTCACTACAATCTTAAAAGTGGGTATCCCCAAGCCTCAGGTCCCAGGAAAAAGAAAAATGGGTATAAGGAATTCTGTGTTGTGTCTATGCACAGCCTATACAGTGGAGTTACAGTTTTTGCTAAGAGCTGGCTGGTGATACATGGATGCAGATAAAAGATACTCTGGGGCATGATACTGTAGGAAGATTTATACCTAAGTATGTCTTTCTCCACAAATTAAGTAAGGAAGCTTTCAAATGTCTGAAACAAGCAACAGTTTAATGTTTCACAAGTGTCAGGACAGAATCAGAACAAGTTTTTAAGACGAAGCGAGTTTCATAAGGGAATGGAAAATATGCAGGATATAGGACAAAGCTCTTTTCGAAAACTAAAACCATATGCCATGTTAAAGTTTTAGTTACACGATTCAGAAGTAATAACTACAGGATATGTTAAGAACAAAACGTAGTGAAGTGTTGGCAGCTCTTTACAGACCTAACATTGTTTATCTCAGACCACACTTGCTTTGCAGCAAGTTTCATAGCATAAAAATGAGAGAATGTCATAAAAAAAAGGGGTATGACCAGTTCAAAAATTAGGAAGGGTTTGGTTGAGCGTCACAAATACCACTATGTTCCAAACGGGTGACTCTTAAAGAGTTCAGTGGTAGCACTCTGGGTATATGTCTGCATTGGAAACTGCAGGGGAGCAGACCACACTAAATCATTTGCTGCAGCTAGACTGCCTCCGGTATCCAAGCTAGCTCATTTCTAGAGCTAACCAGTATCCTTAAACTACACTATATTCTATGCAATTAGCTTTTGACTATAAAAACAGTTAAAGTCTTCCATTTGTTGTGTAAACTTACCTCACCACACCCTTGCAGCATTGGAGCTAAGCAGCTGGTACATCTAACAAAAGGAGCAGATAATGCCAATTGTTGGGTTTTTGCTCTCCCCGCTGCCCCAAATCCCCACGCTTATGAATACCATACTACCAACATATACAATTACTGATATCAAATAAAGTTGTTCCAGAGTGCAGTTGAAGTACCAATGGCTCAGAGAGACTAGGTGACTACCATAATTTACACATAGTGTACTTTCAACACCCATGAATGTAGGACTAAGTTTTAGACAAGTGATATGTTCTGATTTTTTTTTAATTTCTAAAATCTCCCTACATATCCTTTGTGTACAACCATAGCTGCTGAAAAAGTAAGCTTACATGCTTAGAAGTTCTCAGGTGGGAACAAAAGTTTTTAGAAAATACTGTATACACAACATTCATGGCCTTCTTCTATGGGCTTCCAAAGCGATTACTTATTTGCAAAGGCAGTACACTAAAAAAAAAAAAAATATCACTAACGGTTTCTATTTTAAGGCAACCTCAAGCTGTGTCATTTCAAGTGCATTTTGCCTCACACACTGCAGAGGACCTACAGATGTTCCCATTTGAGGTGTGTCAATGTTTGGAATCTGTCAGTATACAATTTACTTGGAAGATGTTTCTTTCTCTCTTTTTTTAAGGCCTCATCTAAAATTTTTTGGTTCGTTTTAAATAAAAGTATTGCATTTTACTCAAAAATCAAAATGCAAAGTATGAGAGGAAGATGTAGTGAAAAATTCCTTGCATTTGCTGAAACAGAGCAAGAAGCTAACCTGGCGCATGACGGAGTTGAGACAACAGCTTTGCTAGTTCTTCAGTGGTTTCCAACTACACAAAGGAATTTCTTTCAAGTCAGACAGTCGTGCTAGATGACCACAAACATCAGCCCAGTTTCCACTAAGCCATCATTTTTTCTAATGTCTAGAAGAAGTTTATTAGAAGCAAGTTTTCACTTGCAGGAGATAGATGCATATCATTAAATACACCTGAGATGGAGCAATCTCATTTTCAGTAAAAATTTACAAGGTTTCAGATATCGGGATTCTTAAAGAGAGTCTAAAGCTCATTCTGTGAACTGCACTGAAATGACAGAACAATTCTTTACACAGCTTCACCCAGTAAAAAGATATTTTTTTCTAATAAGGCATTAAGTTAGTTTACTCTTTATGATCCCTTCTACCATGCTATCAAACTTTCTCACTTCTATCTCCTGCTCTCATTTCCAATTTCTGCGCACCTCCGGTTCTATTTGCTCCAGTCCGCACTGGCAGAATGCAGTCACTGACAGTTTACCGCCTGCCTGCAGATACAGTTTCATGACCGAAACTATTCGGGTACATCCAACAATGCTGTTACACAGCTGAAGGATCCTTAGGCAGAAGGATCTGGAAACCACTGAGAACAGTAAATGGCATCTCATCAAACTGATGGTATGGCAGAGACTACCAAGTTTCTATGTTCACATTTTAGTCCAAAACTGCAAAAGACTTACAGTAAATGAATATTCAAATACATATTATCCCTTCAGATACTCGTACTCACTTCTATAGTTATCAAGTGTAACATTTCACCAGATACAAAGCTTCAATCTAGGCTCTAATAATCTTCATACGCTGTGCTAGCCAGGCTTCTTCTCTCCTTTTCAGATGAAATCGAGTTACTTGCACAGCTCTTTAGAAGATAAAGTGTCTAAGACACATGGCTTCTCATGGTCCAAATCTTAGCAGATTTTAATGCCACTGATGTAATATTCTGGAGAATCGAGTATGTCTCAGTTTTGGTTTTAGTCAGACTTATCCTTTTTCTTTCCTGTTAAAGGCACTTTACTTGCAACAGCAGATCCTACAGCTGTAACACCTCCAGCTACAGCAGAAACACTTCCTTTGACTAGCCCCACTCCCACTGAAGGCACAGATGTGACCGCTGTTTTCGTAATTTCCAAGCTCTTCCCTCCAATCCAAGCAACACCCCCAATCGTGGCACCAACAGCTCCCTTTGTGACACTGAAGAGGCCACCAGTCACACGAGAAAGCATGCCAGGCTGCTGCTGCGGGTGGTCTTTTAATGAACCTAAGGGAGGAAACAACAAGCAAATCAATCACAGTGCTACGATTAAAGCATTTTCAAAAGAAAAGTGTTCCTTAGTATTTACTTTTCTAGCCTAACAGCCACTGCACACAGCATATACCTACCTTGCAGGCTACTTTTCTTGGATGCTCATACACCACCATAGTTCCAAATAAGAAAACACACTTTGTTGCAGCAAGACATACCTCAATGCTGTTTTAGAACACACCAATCAATACTGAGCATACAAATATCAGGCATACAGCTCCCAGATAGTCTTATGTGATAAACTTCTGTCCTCTGTATGCACCACTACCTTCCCAGACTTTGGACAGTCTCATGGCCAAATTAGCCTCATTTCTGGACTTTACTGGGGGGGGGGGGGGGGGGGGGGGGGGGGCACACCCTCCTATTCCCCCATTCCTAATATTAAGAGTTAGCCCACAGAGTGGGGGACACTCCCAAAAGCAGCAGCACTACCTTGCTGTTCAAATCTCTAAGGAAGGACTGGAAAAAGTTTCCTGGAGAAGCAGAGCCAAAAGGTTTACTAAAAAAAGAGCTGTTCTTTGAAAAGAGCTCACCTTGAGACAAAGTTGCTTCTTTCCTTAAGTAATCACTGTTTCGAAGATGTGTTTACAAGGGTTGTGTGCAGGTGTCAGGGAAGAGGGAAAGAAGGTTACAAACAAGAGAGCAGAGGAGTCAAAAGAACTGCGAGAAGGACAAAACTGATGTTAACTCTTCACTGTACCAGCTCCTTTCTTCATCATGTACACAAACCTAATTTTCTTCCAAAAAGGCCTTTTCTGTAAGGCCTTGGATACAGAGGGGGAAGGGGGGGGAGGAGAGGAAGTCCAATGGCCAAATAAGCTCATTAAATACCGAAAGTGGTCCCTACAGACATTAACTACAGCAAGAGTTACAGGCTCCCAACAGAAGTCCCAATATCATGCACAAAATCAAATCTCAAACCATAGGGTATCTGCATGTTATTGACCACATATATATGGGTTTTTTTTCTCTTTTATGTTATGTTTAACCTGCATTTTGCACAATTTCTTGTTATATGCTGCACAAGTCAATTCCTATTCCATGTTTATGGTACAATTACATAGCCAGAAAGTAATAAAGTAATCGACTCCCAGAATTAGCCACTTCGCCTTCTAATAGTTTAGTAATTACTTCGTATTTCTAAATGTGGGCTTCAAAATCCTAGAGATACACACGCACCTTGCCTCTAAACAGAATTAAGACTGCAACGCCATGCCCTACTACTGCATAAACATCATCTCATGTTCAAAGAAGAAACAGGAAGATGAAACAGTATGTTAATGTTGTATTTAAGCACACAAGAAAGTATCACTTACTGCACCTATAAACCAGTAGCCCCGACACATGTTTATCTGCAAGGTATTTTCAATGGGACCCTTGAGAAATCTCTGGTCCTCATTGTACAGGAAAGTGTTTTTCAGCTCCTGTCTTGTCAATTCCTCACCAACCCCAAACACTTCTTAAAGTGTCAGAGACACCCATGGCAAGAGCCAGCCAATTAACACAAATATATAAGAGTTCTACAGCTTTGTGTATTTTCTAGCTACCTGTAGATATCATATGGGATTTCCCTTTCTTAGGGGAAAAAGAACAGAAGGAACCAAGAAAAGAGCAAGTAGAACCACAGTGGGCAGAGCTAGGGAGGAAACAAACATGAAATAAAAAGGTGATGGAGTCAGCAGCAGAAAGAACATGCTTGGAAGAGGACAAGGAGTCTGGAGAGGCAGGGGAAAAGAAAAATCAGATCTAGATCCACCAGACACCTCTATCCAGCCCCTGCCAGTGCATTCACTCTGCACTGCGACATGCCTTAGCAGGACCAGCAGAACAGGTCTCTCTCTCCAGTGCCCTGACTGCTGACAACTCGCATTCAGAGGACAGTTTCCAAGAGCCACCTCCCAGCACTCATCATCTACAAGATGAAAACTAGGGTGAACAACTTCATGAACCTCCAACAAGTCAGTAATAATGCCAGGACTGTCCCAAGACTCAGAATTCATTAAAAAAGTGGCAAGTTAGGAGTTCCTATGTGTGTGCCTGAAGTAATTCAAACAAAAGATGCCATCTAAATGAGAGAATTTCTTACAAGTTTGTCAAGAAGAAAAAAAGTATACAGAGGAACAGTGCAGCTCAAGGGAGCAAAAAATACTTCCAGCTTACACTATCTCTCATTTAAGAAATTGATATAAATAACGGAAAGGGTCATGGAAACTAGAAACAGAATGGACAGCTTTTTACTTAAACCCTTGCTGGTTCATTCTAGGCCAGCAGCTTTCAGCTCTGGAGATGTCCACATCTCCAGCAAAAATGCATTGCTGACATAAACAGAAATCAGAATTTCTATTTACTTACAGAAAGCCTTTAAACCATCACTCTTAAAAGAGGAGTATATACAGCCTGGTATAAAATCCACTATCTAGGTATTACTCCTGAGAGGATTCTTGTCACCAGACTTACACACCTTGTAAAAAATTTGGTCAGACTGTGTTTCACTTCCACCGAACTGGATCACTATCATCAGGGTGAATGGGAGTAAAGTTTTATCCCATTGAATTCTAAGAGCTGATTTCAGTGAATCAGATCTGACATTAGCAAGAAAGGACCCATCACAGCTAAGTTAAAAAAATAACAACAGAGAACAAACAAAAGTAATCTTGACATGTTTTTTTCCCCTCACATTACTTCAGGTAGCCAATCCTTTGACATCATCTACTCTGTTTCACGAGCATAAATACTGACTGCAACTCGGTGTATTAATAACTTCTGGTGATGGCTGACACATTCTCATTTCATTCCTGTTTGCACTGCCCATGAGATATAGTAAATGCTCGCAGCTGCAATGAGTTTTTATTGCCAGCTGATTTCTATTCTAGGATATGCATGCCTGGTCTTGTTTCTAACCAGTATGAGAAAAAAGGTAAAACAGATCATTCCTAAATCTAGGGAGAAAATGACACAAGTTCTCTGTTCAGGGGTTGGCTCTACCATGCCACCTTGCAGCCAGCTTCCTGCTGAAGAGTCCAACAGCGAACAAGAGTTTGAATGAACGTAGGTGGCAAAGGCTGGTGCCACTTGCAAAGCAGAAAATAAAGCATTAGAATAGCACTACTCATAGAAAGCATAAGCACAAAAGCTGCTTCTACATATGTATTTCTTTAAAACCTTTGGGCACCAAGCTTGTCGAGTGTGATTTGGACAAACTGAAACTATTTATATCTTTACGGAAAACTGCAAATTGGTTTTGGAACTGAGCCTTTCCTCTAAGGATTTTTTTTGGCAGCCTGTTCAGAGAGCTGATCTTGCCAGCATTGAACTGGTAGCCTTCCATCCACATTTGGCCATCTTTATGATGGTGTAAGCATATTGCATACGAAGGCCTCATATGACATTTAAAACAGGGATGTTCAAGGGTATGCCAACATTTTAACTAAACTGATAAGTCTTGAAGAGTGCATGTGAAACAGGATCAAAAAAAAAAAAAAAGCCTCTTCAAGGATGGAGTTTCCATTAAGATGAGCTGTGTTTCATTCTATTCCCTCTTAACCACACCAACTTTCTCCATTTAGACTTCATATTTAAACTGGTCATTGTTATACTGAAAGAAGATACTGTGCAGAAGAAAATCAGTCTTAATTGTTCACAAATTTTAAATAAAACCTTGCAATACCTAGTGATGATCAGACTCTGCTGTTATGCTTTGATTCTGGACAACCTGCTGAATATTCTAGGAAGATAAAAAACGCCCACTTGTTTCACTGCCTTCCTCAAGAAAGAATCAGTTGTATTTACCAGTCAGACCACTGTTCACTTTCTATGTGAAGTTTAACATGTTAAAATACAATTCAATCTTTAAGGAAAAAAACAAAGCTTCCCCCAAAACACCCTTAAAAATGAGACTTGAAGATAACACACATTAGGGCATAGTTTCCAACCTGACATTTGCTTTCAGAAATGCTTCTGGGATCTTGACAACCCTGTAAGAGCTTACAAAGAAAAATTTCTGTCCTCACACCATGACACTGTAACAAGTTCAAGTATAGCAGAGCTTAAGAACCACTGTGCCACAAAAATCTATTTCTCCCTTTTCTCTCATCTTCTTGTACTTAGGTTTACTGCCCAATAGTTGTTAAGAATACAGTGAGCTATTCCACTTCAATCCCTTCTGCTACAGTTAGTGGATAATACTGTTGTTCAAGTGAAGTAAATTGTTCAGTTATACAACATACAAAAGCTGAGGAAAAAAAACTCCAAACCAACCAACAAACAGAGCTTTAAAGGGTCATAATAACAGAATCATAGAATCATTCAGGTTGGAAAAGACCCCTGGGATCATCGAGTCCAACCATCAGCCCTACTCTACAAAGTTCTCCCCTACACCACATTCCCCAACATCTCATCTAAACAACCCTTAATAATAAATTAATAATAATAAATTGAAGAGCAATGAACCGAGAGGAATCGTGACTCACTGACCTCTACATCCAACACATTTGGTCTTAAAGCAAGAGAAGACAGAACACAGACAATCTATGTGCCAAGAATGGCTTTTGATCTAGCATGCTTCAGCCACATTATGCGAGCAGGATTCTTCACAGTCCCACTGTCCCACAGCCTGGAAGGGAACTCTGCTCATTTGCAACACCACTTCCTCTACAGATCTAATAACCAATTTAAGATTCATTTGGTTCAGGAGACCAAGATGCCACTGCATTAATAAAGTCAAGCGTGCATTTGTTTTTACAAAACCATGAGATTAAGTCAACATTTCAAATCACAGTTAATCATGATGGAAAAGGGTCTCCAAAAGAATAAACTTCCATATATCTTTAAACATACCCTGTTTAAAAGTCACAAGCACTATGAACTCAGCAAGGTCTCCAAAAGTGAAGCTGGCCTCTTTCCATCTCACATAATGAACAGCAGAATTAAATACCTATTGGACCAATTCGCATCTCTGGAAACTAATCTGCAAATTATGTCCTTCAGTATCTCCCCAACTTCTCCGTAATTTATCAGTACAGTTGTTCACCAAGTTATATTCAGTGGCCTTACTGTAATTAGGAAAATGCAAAAGTGAACAATAATCCAGGCCCATACCATCCCATCCCAGGGTTGGCTGGCTCACTGTTACTTAAATGAAAGTTCAAGTGTTCAGCTTGCAGATCCAATCTTTTAAGAGATATCTGAACTTCTGTGAATTTACTTGATATTATGAAAACTAATACATACCTTCTGGTGGTTCATCATGAAGGTATGATGGGACTTCCTGTTGATTTTTGTCCGTTTGATTCATTATTGCCTAAAAAAGAAAGTCACATATGCTGTACATTTTGTCTGGCAAAGCATAAATGTAATAATCCACGAATCCAAAATTCATGTAGCTACAAGTTCCATAGAAAAGGAAGTTCTTTTTCATTACTAGATACACTAACAGCTCCTGCCAAACTACTGCTATTTCATTATCAGACTGTGCTTTTGTATTGTTCAACCAGACTTAGTACTTGAAAAAGGAGCCTCCACCAGGTCAGCAGGCTTGGTGAGAGCTGCCACCCCACACTAAGTGTATCTCAAACCTAAAAAGCAATTGGGAAGAAAACCAGTATGAAAAACAAAACAGCCACTGTCATACAACAATTTCTGTTTATGTACTAAAAAAAACAAAGCCCAGTGATCACAGAGGTGGTTGGCACTAAAAAAAACAACAGCAGCATGCCTGTAAGATCTGTTAGTACCTGGAAAGTGGTACTTTAAAGAAACAAGTCCTTGCAGCAGAATTTGAATAAATGCCATGAAAACAAGATGGAAGAAATGCAATGAAAACGCTCCATTTATCTTGTAACAGTACTGCATACACGGTGTGGTGATAGCAACAGAACGAGACTGTTTTAACTCTGCACAAGCTTTCCAATTAAAACATTTCAGAAAGAAGGTTTCTTTACACCAGAAGTTGTTTCCTAGAGCAGTAGTCCCTGATGGTAAGGGGAAGCACACGAGAAAGCTCAAATGAGCAGCGCTGCTTACTGCATTTTCCCTTCGGAGGGGAAGAAATCAGTATCTAGCCCAGGCTTCCCTCACGCTTTCCTCCCTGACCAAAGGTGCCTTGGTGCTAAGTCCTGCCTCCTTCTCTGAGCCCTCCTGCCAATCCTGCTGTCCCTCCTCAGCAGCCACTGAGGTCAGGAAAAGGAGAAAGAAAAACAAGTTCCATTATACTACTCAGCATCCTTCTATCTTCCTGCCAGTGACTTCTTAGTTCCTTTCTCCCTACACATATACACAAGCCTTTAAACAATTTAATTTTTTCCAGGAGTCACTGACCACCACAAAAATAATTCCAGCCTGTCTTGCCAGGCCCAGATCTCTCCATACCTCCTCCGGGTGACAAAGCAGTGGCTGGCATCTGAAGAAGGGATGAGGAGGCAGAAGCAGAACTTAAGGGTGGGAAGACTCACCTGGAAAACAACAGCTCAAACCCTCACAGTATAATTATGAAGTCAAAATATCACAGTAAAAACCAGCACCCACACACTAAATGATAGATCTTTGGATGCGAAGCAAATCTAAATTGAATATTAAAGAGTCCTTGCAATCAGCACTAAGGGTATCAGCTCACGACTCAGAAAACAGGTGCCTTTACACAAGAAGCTGAACAGGAAAGCAAGGAATAAAACCTACTACAAGGATGGCTGATTTGATGGCAGTGCTGAACAAATACCTCTCAAAAGCCAGAAAAGCAGATGTGAAAGCTAAGAAACAGGAAAGTGAATAGAATAGCAACACATCAAGATGGATGTAGTCCAATGCATGAGGGCTAAAAGGGCTAATTTGAGAAAGTATCAATTATAGAATTCCTTGTTATTTTATTTAATCACAGGTTAGTAAGTCAAGGGGAAAAAAAAGAAAGAAAAAAGAGCCCAACCAATCACAGGGAGCAACTAAGGGCCATCAGGTTCTGAGGAAGGACTGGATTCGGGTACTACACAACTTCTTTACATTCATCTAACACAAGCTGGAACACACACAAGGATTTCATCCTCACTATGTGAAGTTACATGTAGGTTGTTGCTTTTTTTCAACTTGAAACAAAAATATCAAGCACTGTAAGAAAGAAAAGGCAGATGCTGTAAGAAACTGACAGGACTGACATTATTTGATCAAAACATCTGTACAAAGATGAAGCAACTATACTTCTACTTACCATGTGGCCATTTTGTTTAAGATGATTACTCTATCAAGAATTTTGAAGAAGTTTATTTGCTGCATTAGGGAAGGTACTAAAAAAAGTAAAATAAAAGCCCCAACCTAGCAAGTCTTACTTGAAACAAAGGAATAAAAAAGTGACCAAAACAGTTTTAAAGCAGACTCAAGGGAGACAAATGAGTTAAGCCAGAGATAAATTAATTTTCATAAAGAACTACCTCCACTAATATATTTGTATCTAACTGGCACGTAAGTCCCAAAAGAAACCCAGATGAAACTGCTTGTTTGAGCTTCCAAAAAAGTTTCTGTCAACAATTCCTCATAAGAGGCTCAGAAAAGTTATTTATCTTATGAGGAAAGACAAAATAATGTCAGGGATTATCAACAAGTTTAGAGGGGAGCTGGAGCACGTTACCATTTTTGAACATAGCAGAACACTAAGAAAGTGTCACAAGGCTCCACAGAAGTTTTAGTATTTTCTGCTATTAAGAAGGTATTGGACACAGCAGCACTGTCAGCAGACACAGCCCTGATGAAGTACGGAGGATCTATTGTGCTAGGCATCATGTAAGTATTTAAGACGAGACCTGTCCAATGGAAAGAGCCAGACTGACAAACAGCACAAGTAAAAGATGCTTTCATAACTCTCCATAATCTAGTTTAGGCCACTGTCAGATTTGCTTGCAGTTCCTGCAAGACTAAATGAGCAAAGCAATGTATTGGCAGGGGAGTTTCACAGCAGAGTTTCTAGTTTAAAGTATTAAAAAAAAGCATATAAAAATCACAGCACTACATTAAAAAAAAAGTGGTAAGATTAGGTATTCCCTCCCCCTACTACCTTCCCTAGAACCTCAAGGTTACATAAATCTTGACCCCCAGCTACTTTTAAAAAGTTAGACAACAATATGACGCAATATATCACTTACACGCAATGATTTAATGCACTGGCAACTCCTTCTAAACCTCAGAAATACTCCACTCTCTTACAACTGCATGGACCACAGTGGTCTTACCTTCCACAGCTCAGGCACTGGTAACCTCCTGATCCCAGAAGCCAAGGGAGTACTACACAGGACTGAGAAGAGCAGCTAAGGGAAATAAGCCACTGTTGTGGGACTGAATTTGTTCTACACAGAGGGGAGCTTTCAGGGGTCCGCAGGTCAGGAAGTTGAAAACTACTGTATCATCTGTGGTTCTACAGGTACCTGGAAGCACTCCAGGGATGCTGCAAGAGATGTGCCTAACCAGCTTGTGCTAGGTTTTACTCACTGTTCTACTACATCAGTGCAAGTGAAAACAGAAATCAGATCACTGTCAGAAAAGGCTCAGAACTTGACCCGAAACAGAACTTGGTACACAAGAGCTCACAAAGTGTAATTCAAGTCCTTTTATTTTTCTGTAGAAGCTCTCCAGTGAATCACAGAATCAAGACCAAGATCCAACAAAGGACTTAAGCAGAAAATTTTAAAGGTATCTAGGTTACAGCCTACATCATGCATCCTTGTAGCCAATTTAACACATCAGGAGACTTAAGAGCCTCTGAAAAGTGATCCAAAATCCTATGTGCTAAAAAGGGTATATTACAACTGCTGAGCAGGAAATACTAGGCACAGGAGCATGTCTTAAACCTGGCTCCCCTCCAGAGATTTAAGGTATTTCTATTGACTGGAGGTCAAAGGCCTGGAATAACTGATTGGTGGCAGATAACTTCATCCAGTCTTCAGAAAAAAGAGGGCAGGAATATAATTTTTTTCTTCAAAAACTGTAGTTAGAAAAGCAGAAACCACCCACTATCTTTTACGTAATACCATCAAGGTGAAAGCACTCACAGTTCAATGCCTCCTTTGTCTAGTAAGGTCCAAGCTCGTATGTCCCACGTTGCAGGAGTTGCCTGGTCACCAGACCGTAGTGTATCCTAAGGGAGGTTCCTCTCCACCCTCCCCGCTGAAGGTGTGTCCCCAGAAAGAAGAAGAAAGCAAAATTCATGAGACCCAGTAAGAGATTACAACTCAGCTAACACTTCAGGCACTGATCTGGAAGTGCAAGGATTTGTGTGGAGAATTAGGTCATTCAGACATGGTATTGATTAAGGAACTTTGGAAACTTAAGATGGAAGCTACAGATTCAAAGTCCTCTATGCCCTTAATCATTAGTCACAATTATTACTGATATTGCAAGCGCATACAGCAAGGCAAAGCTTTATCAGAAGCCTGAACTTTGGAACTTTTCTGATACGTTTTTCAGAATCTTCTTCAAAGTATGCTAAGATTGGCCAAAAAAAAAGAAGGGAGAAAGCAAGCAAGTAGATCTTCGGCATTTTCATCCTGTGATGCCAAATTCAGAGTGTCTTGTGTCACTGGGGAGAAGTCTCCAGCTTCATTTAACACCTGCATTAACTGATCACATGGAATGAGGTAGGACCTATGAGTCCTGGCAGAACTCATACAAGACATTCATGAAGCATACATCTCACATCAGTGGCACTCTCCACTTTTCTTCTTCATCTGTGCAGATGAATACGTAAGCTTTGTGTTCTCGTATGCTGAGAAGCGAAAGCAAACCCAGATCTTAAAAGATACTTCACAAAGGGACACCTGTAAACTACTTTCTGTTCTTTTTCCCTGTGTGCTTATAAGGGTGCTTAGTCATTCAAGAGATAACGGATAACTTCTCGTATTTTTTAATAGCACATTAAAATATGTATTAACCTTTACACTTTAAAAAAAGTCACTCTTTCAATTTGATTTAAAGAAGAAAACACACTTTCATATTGTCAGAATATGAAATATATAGGAAACTTCAAAGTTTTACACAGCTGTAAGGAAAGAAATTGTTTAGATGAGAATTTTTAATTCAAGAGCTATCTATAACATTAACACTGTTATAGGACCCTCAATGAAAGTGCTAGGAAGCTCTGGAGGTAACGGTAGAGCCGCACATTAATTCACATCAAAGCTGATTAGAATAAAACTCTCTCACCAAATATATTCCTTAGTGAAGATTTCTAGTTATTTGTTTCCACAAAAGTTTTCTGCATACACCTACGAGAAAAATAGAAGGTTAATGACATCTTACGGAACAGTGCTACTGTCACATCCCTGCCATGGGTATATGGCGGGAATCATAAATACAAAGCCCCAGGGGGGCAGAGAAGCACACCCAGCATGGCCTTAAGACGCCAAAATTTTATGAGATTTATCTCACCAAAACACCGATTCCTTCTGTGTGCTTGGGCAATGGAGATAATTTTACTTGCTCCGTATGCTGTCATGAGGATTACTACAAAGCGTGGTAACCAATGTTAAGACACAACCTCTTCTTAACAAGCCTGCAGTTCTTGGACAGCAATTTGCGTAAAATTTCAGCCTTCCATTGAGAAGTGGGCTCTAACCATTACAGACATGTGTGCAACTTCCTGAGCTTCAGATGATGCTCTTGATGTCTTTCTGACTTTACAAACAAAAAGCCCTACTGTTCCAGCACAGCAAACCTGGCCCAAGCAGCAGCCAGTAAAGACTGGCTTGTTTCAATGCCACTACTCAGATATTTGCGGGCAGCAACAAAACTACCCAAGGATGGGGCCAATTTCAGTTGGCAGCGTTAACGCTGCTCCAGAAGGCTGCAGCAGCAGCAGACAGTGCTGGAACTATTCACCTGACGGAACTGCAAACAAACTGATCGCCTCGTCTCAGTCCACCACAAAAAAATTATCCTCCTTCTGCCCACCAGTTATGCAGTTAGAAAGCTTGGCTACAGAGCTGATGGAAAACAAAACAACCCTTGCCACGTGCACGGCTCTCCTTCCCCTCTTTCAGCGGCTGCAGCAGATTTCAGAATGAACCTGATGTCTTTCACGTACATGAAAAAAAATTCTTTTCAGGGATGGTACTTTAAGAAATACATTTTGGAAAGAGTAACAGTGCTCTACTCTCCAAATTAAACAAGGAAATAAGCATGAAGCCAAAAAGGTAATTCCACTCATGGCTGCTCTTCAGGATACTGCTCCAAGCTGCACAAGCAACCCCTGACTATCTGTTTCCCTGCTTTATGCCTTGGATTGGGGCTTGTAACGTGTTACAAGTAAGAGTGCTCAGTGCTGTTAGTTCTCTCAGACATAACCATCAGAGCACAGCCGATACAGAAGTGTGTTTTTCAGTTAGTTAATGCAAGGGAGACAGTTGACTGAGTTTCTACAAGAAAAGAGTCAACACTAACAGCACTAAAGTAAAAAACCAAATCCAGGCACACAGAAAGTGTATAGCTAAAAACCAAGAGCATAGCTGACATTTCAACAGGCCTTCTGTTTAAAAGCCAAGTTTCAAAATTCAGATTTATATACAAAGCAAGACTGGCTTGAAAGCAAACATGCCCATTTCAGAGGAAAAAAGACACACTTTACACGGAAAGACTACAAAAAGTTCATCAGAAGTTTCCATGTCTAAACCACAGCTTACTTTTTAAGCCTGTAGCAGGACGGGCTACAACCCTCCTCAAAAGATACCAAGTCTGCCATAAGAAATACAAACAACAGGCTCACAGCATGCAGCGTTCAACACACAGCTGGGAGGGTAATGCAACATATCTGTATTAAAAAAAGCAAACACACACACTCCACAATTAAAGGCAATAAAGGAGGCATATCTCCTTCAAAAAAACCCACAACCAACCCTTATTAATTCTGCCCAGGGCATTGCAGCATTGTATCTGCCTATAAGAGAATCCAGCATTTCTCCAACACCCTCAACTAAAGTACAGATCAGCTCCAGAAGAGGCTCTAGGGCTCTAGATGTGGGCAATCAAGTTTTCTGTGAAGCAAGAATTTGCAAGATACCAAATCAAAGGCTGTGGGAACCTGAATTCCCCTTTTCTAGTCCTCCAAAACTGGTTTGTAGAAACTAAATGGTAAATTCCAGTAAGGTACAGGGCACAGCTTCAGAAAGGCCACGGAAGCTCCATTTTACCAGTCCTGTCATCCTCTGCCTTCTGCTAGCCCAGCTTTCTAAAGCAGAGCTTTCACCATTTCTTCTAAGGCTTTCCCAATGCCCGAGCTCCACACTCACCTCAGCTCCCCTTTTCCAGGAGACCTACAAAACGAAAACCTGACAGTACCTAACAGCCAGAGCGAGAAAGCAGCTGCTGAACTTCTTGCCATCACTGCTGATGAAATAATGAACTTTTTCCCCTAGCATTCACCACCTCTTTGCTGGCTCCTGCCTGATATTTAGACCCTGTTTGCTTGCCGGACAAGGACCACCTTTCAGTTTGCGCTTTTGTGACACAATCCATTTCTATACTGAGGAAGCAACACCAACTTCACTGAATGTTTAGCATTCAGCTTAATAGAAAGCTTTAGGGGGAAAAAAAAAAGCCTGGGTAGTATTTACTGAGCAGTCTTAAAATTGATGTGCGCAGAAACCAGTATTTGTGTACTAAATTAAGCTATCTTATATGTACCCTACCAATGATACAGAGCCATGCTGCCCAAAGCAATGCTCTGGACACGCTGAAGCTGGCTACGTGCACTTGATATTTATCTTCCTCATGCAGTGACATCCTGATTCAGAGTTCTCGTTTTCAGCCCGGTTAAACGAGCAGAAGAAAGCATTTAATCGCATCCGCTGAGGCTGTCCATGAGCTCTGCACAATGACCAGAACCAGCTGCACGGCTAAAATAACTTGGGTTTATTTTCAGGCTACACTACACGAACACCTAGGCTAGGTGAACGCGAAAAGCTTTGCTGCTCCCGAACAGTTTACAAAAAAAAAACCCCACCCTCTTCAGATTCTACTCTTTCACGCCGGACTTGAGATAAATGGAGGAAATAAAGAGCAGGTTACTACAGGAAACATCTGAACACAGCGAAGTTTAAACAGAAGAAAAGAAAACCCCAAACAAAGCCTCTCCTGGCACGGAGAAGTTCACGGGGGAGAACAAGAGCAGCCAGGAGCGAGGCCAAGGCGAGCGCGGCTCCCCCAGCCGCCCGCCCAGGCGGCAGCTCTCCGCCACGGCCGCGGGCACCGCGGCGCCCGGCCCGGGAAGCGGGCGGCGGCGGCAGGACGCGGCAGCCGCCCCCGAGGCCGGTCCCGCACCCGAGGAGGCGCCGACTCCGGCCCGTCGAGGCCCCGCACCACTCCCCCCCCACGGAGGGCAGACCAAGGCCCCGCAGCCCCTGCCACGTCCTCCCCCCGCCGCTACCTGCCTCCCCGGCGGAGCGCGGGAGGCGGCCCGGCCGCGACCCCCGCCCGCCTCCCCCGCCTAGCCGGCTGCGGGCACCGCCGCGCACCTCGGCGCAGGGCGGCGGCACTGACGTGGCAGCCAAGGCCGCGGCGGAGCCGCTACGGCCGGCCCGGCCCTCCCTCCCTCCCTCACGCCCCCCAGTCGGTGCCGCGGCAGGAAGCACAAAGGCGGGCGGCTGCGCCCGCCCCGGGCCGCCGGCGCGCCGGGAGGCGCTGGGGGCAGGTGGTGGCGGCGGCCCCGCTTCCCCGGGCCCGCCTCTCCCGCCGGCGGCTCCGCCGGGTCCCCTCCCGCCTCCTCCCCCAGAAGTTTCCCTTCCTCCGCGGGGAGGAAAAGAGGGGAGGCAGGAAGGGCGCTGGGGCGGCTGCTCGCCCGCCCGCCGGGCTGCCCCGGCTAACGGCGGAGCGGCCCCTCAGCCCTCCGGCACTCACCGCCCGGCGGACACGGCTCGGCTGGGCTCGGCTCCGCCGCAGACTTTACTCCTGCGCCTTTCCCCGCTGCCGACGTGGCGCCCGCCGCCGCCCGCCCCGTCGGCGCCCGCAGACCCCGCCCCAGCGCCCGGCGCGGCGCGGCCCCCTCGGCTGCCGGGGGGCGCGCAGGCGCCGCCGCTCCGCCGCCTCCCCGCCCCGGGGGCTGCCGGGGGCCCCCGCGGTATCGCCCCACGCCGCCTCCTCCTCCGGCGCCGCACGTCCCTGCCGGCCGCCCTCGGAGGGGCCCGGGCGCCCCCCAGGGCCTACGCAGGCCCCGGCCCGACCCTCGTGGCCCCGACAGGCCCGCGGGCCCTTCCTCCCCCGGGGAGCGGGGCAGGCCCGGAGACGCGGGGCCGTGGGGGTCCTGCGCTGAGCGGGGCCTTCGTGGCTGCGGGGCCGGGGCCCCGATGTGGGGGAAGATGGTAGGTAGCGGTAGGGCAGACAGAGGAGAGGAGGAGAGGGAGGATGGTCCGTGGCTGAGGTGCTGCGGGGTGCAGGAGTTCACCTTGCGGCACGCAGTTGGGCTGGGGAGCGCCTCGGCCGAGAGGTCGGGGTGCCGTCGGCTGGAAGGGGAGGCTGCAGGAGCTCCCCGCGGCGAGGAGCAGCACCGTCCTGCGAGGAGCACCGCCTGGTGCGGTGCCAGCGGCCTGGGGTGAAGCCACTACGCTGAGGCAAAGGATCTGGGTTTACGTTAAGCAGGGTTTATATCGCGCCCTTCATCCCAGATACGACCTGAGCGAGTGGAGCTACTCACGTGCAAGCTGTAGTTGTAGACATGATGGTTTAAGGGCATGGCTTTCTAGGTAACTACACCAACAAGGGTGGTTGGGGAAAGATGGGTGTTCTGGCGCTCACCCCCTTCTTTGGGACCTTTCCATGTGCATCTCTAAGGGACTTTCAAGTTTGTTAGACAAGGAAGTGTTGGATGGCCAAGGGAGAGAGGGAAGTCCCAGGTACTTCAAATGTGAGTTTAGAAACAGAATTCCTCTCGGCAGCACAGGAATACTAAATACCCCATGAAATGCTTCACAAGATTAAAAAAATTGGCGTAGGCAAAATACCACCCCAGCCTCGTGCTTGACTGCTGCCCTTCTGCTCCACTCTCCTCTCTACAAAAATGTGTATGGAGGATAATCTTTCCTTGGACTCCTCCAAAATCATTAGTCCTTGTCTGAACTCAGCTCTTACATGGAAAATAGAGAAGAGCACCCTGTTTCTGCAGGGGTCTGCCTAAAGAGGCCTTTTCCAGGCTCGTTACCAGCCCCAGCTTCAGCAGGTTACCTCTGGATTAGCGCAGAGGGGTGTAACGCAGGTGTGAGATGCAGATAAAAGAGATCTGTCCTCCTCAGAGCATACAGATCTAGTCAGGTGTCACTGGACAGTTGCAGGAGGATCAGTGTGACCCATCAGAGTGACACTGTATGGGCCTTGAAGGGATAACAGGGACTCAGCATTCCTGACCCGCTCAACGGATACCTGCCATATTCTTTAGTGTGGCACTGAACGGGTGAAAGCATGAGTGCAGCAGAATTCAAGTGAAAAACCAAGGGCGGCATCTGGTCAGGAGCACGCCTTGGGATCTTTCAGCACATGGGAGGCACACAGGGTGCATGAGTTACTCGTGCTCTTTGGAAATACTACATAGGCACACACGAGTCCTACTCTGGGACCTCAATTTCCACCTGGGTGGACAGGTCAGCAACTCTCCGAACTTGTACAGTATTTACCTCCCTGGCACTAACAGGCACCTGCCACTGTTACCATTTTCTTGGTCTTCCAGATAAGGAGATTTTCCTAGATCTGCTATTCATCCCTTGCCCTAAGGCCCAGGCGTACACAGTGCTTTCTTTACGTGCAGTGATCTGCTTCAAATGCAAGGCCTGTAGCTTCATGTTTCTGGTGACAGCAGAAAGAGTTGCTGCTTGAATATTTTCTGTGTAATAGAGTTAATCAATCACCCATAAATTTCACAGAATGAGACGCTGAAGAATGTTTTGCCTCCTAGTAACTGAAAATGAAAGGCATTGCAGAGATTAAAATCTCCTCTTTTTCAAATTCTGAAAGATTTAGGATGGCACAGAAGGACTTGGGTTGGTGAAGTATTTTGCTGAGCAAATGGAAAGAGGCAACTTCCTCGTAAAACCACAGCCATTGGCGGTGGAGTCTCACTGGCAGGTGTAATAACTGAAATAACTTCAGGCTGACATCTCTGTAAACAACAGAAAACAAATGAGTGGCGTCCCTGTTGCTTTGCTAAACCAACATTGAAGCTGAGGGAAAGGTTTTGGTTGCCGGGATGTCATCATTGTGACTATTTTTGTTCTCATTTCATTTTTCATGCATTGAACGTTCCTCTCATAAATAGTCTCAAAGATGGTCCACTGTTGGTATATTCAGTAAAGACTTCCTTAGCATTGCTTAGTCTTTATGATAAATAACCTTCTTTCACTGGAGATAGCATAAAAGCAGCTTCTTAACAATTTTAAAATGGAAAAACTACAACCTTCGGTCTTCCTCCGTGGAGGAGTGGTTCCTTCATTTAAGATTATAAGTTTTTGTCTGTGAATGCACTGTGATTACAGATACACAAAGTAATTGAAGCAAAGTCAAAATATATACGTTTTATATTCCATTATGATGATTGTGGTTACTTCTGTTGCTGCAGTAGCCATGGGGAACTGCATCCAGGGTTGGAGTTTCACTGTATTGGATTTGGTGTAGACTTAGGAAACAGCCCTGAAAGGAATCCTTCTCTTTCCATACAGAACTTAATTTAAAACGTGACATCTGTCTTCTGAACTCCTAGGCCTCACAGTTTTGTTTTTCCTGTTGTAGGTAGCTGTTGTGAAAAGTCAAAGCTGTGAGGAGAGCATCAGGCTCTTAAGTCTGGTGAAGTCTATAGGCATGTGAGTGGAGAGCAAGTTCCAGCTGGACTGTTTGCTCAACAGGAGACCTGAATGAGAAGCCGAACGGGAAAGCAGATGAGGATCAGCATGTGCTGTTTTATCTGGTTCATTTCTAGAGATAATGAAGCATAGCAGCCAGAGGTGAAGGCAGAGCTGGATCTTATGGGGTGCTATCCCCTAACTTGTATGCCACTGCAGATCCGTGCCTGTGGTTTAGTGGAGAAAAATTAGGCAAGAACTGTGCTTTTGCAAATTAGAAATATAATTCTACTTTGGGGCTTAAAAATGGGTTCCCTGAGTAGATAACCTAGGTTAATAGTGTGCTGGAAGGAAGCAGGGAGGGAGAGAGATTAATATCCAACGTTTGTCGGTAGTGAAACCACCGGCTGACGTTATCTTGCTAACAAAACCAGGTTGGAATGAAGGAGCAGCGTACTCCACTCAAACGTATATAATGTCTTCATTGCATATGAAGACACATGCTTAATTAAGTGTGATGTCCTACCTGCAGATTCATGTTGTCTCATAGAAAATGAAACTGTCTGCTAGGAGTCCTGGGTGAGTGTAGCGTGCGGGGGAAGAAAGTCAGGGACATACATTGATTGTACATTTTCAATTGATGGTTCAGAAAGTAACAGATCAGACATATTACTGAAGTACCACTACAGTGCTGGGTACCAACAGAATGGCCAGAGTATCCTCATTCTTTTTATAACACAGCTGACTGTAGAGTTATTCCGATACTATTTGGGAATAAGCAAGAATAGATTTTAAGTCTTAGGTTTAACTGTTTGGAGGTATCTTTTCTGTTACATGTGCACACACAAGTTCAAGCCATTATCACAATATAATTATATACTTTAAAAAATTATCAAGAACTGTGGTTTTGCAGTCGGTACTGGCATCTCATTACTGAGCCATTAAAAAACTGGTTCCAGCAGCAGAACTATTAATGAGCTTGTTTCAAGTAGCGTATGCTTTGTGATTACTTGGCACTCTGCCTCAGTTTAATTAAGATTTTAAATTTACATACTGCTATTCAACCATATGTTGCACTAGTGTTTACAAAGGTGAATACATTTTATTGTCCTCATTTTATAGGTCAGAACATGGTGTCATTTTGGGGTCAAGTGGCAAGACTTGAAGCCACCCAACCCCTGAAGCAGTCTGGATCTGTTGCTCCGACGTGCAGGGTGGCATTTCCTCCGTACAACTGAGAGAATTATTGGGTGGACATTGACAAACCCGGAACAAAATAATTACAATAATATTATTCAGTAGAACTGTAGTACCCTGTTTAATGTGTTCATTAAGATTTATTGCAAAGATCACAGAAAAGCTTCCTATCTGTGGAAGTCCAGTGGCCAATTTAAAAATGTACCTTTGACAGGAAAATGATCAAAATAATTCAAGTGATTTCTCAGAGTCTTAAAGAAAAAAAGATAATCACATAATAAGAAACAGTATTGTTCCGCCTATCACACTTTCTTTATATTATCGGCAATTATTTGATGTTCCAATCTTGCAAGTCTTATGAGTATGAGCAGTCATGAGTAGCATGAACAAAGTTTGCTGAAACAAATGAGCCCAGAAAGGTCAGATCCCTGCCTTGAATAAATAGCTATAGATGGTCACGTTACTGTTCAGTCTTCTAGGTGTGGCGTGCTGCGTATAACTGCAGCAACTCCTTTGTGACGGTTTGGTTTTTTTATCCCATTTTAAATAAAATGTCCTTCTTGCTGTTTCCCAGCTGTGTGCTCTACTTATTAGTGCATTTTTGTAAGCTTTTAGTTGTGTTTTATGGAGGTGGAAGGTTGACTGAGTTACGAGTTGGTGTGTGTTCACTCATTTTCATAGCGTCTAACCTGTGAAGAAAATTGTTGGCACAGGAACCTCCCCCAAGAGTCTGACATTTAAAACAACAAGCTGGGCTAAGCATGAAGTCACTTCTCAAGCCTATCTCTACCATGCCTCTAATTTTGTCAGGAAATAAAATATTATCAGATTTACAGATCTACACAGCAAGAAGTCCTTCCATGTTTTTGAGGTTACAAACAAAGCGAAGATAAAACCCAGGTCTGTAAGGGCACTGAGCACCTCTTTCTTTGCTTTTGTCTTCCAAGGGAGACAAAATCCCTGCTCTGCTGCCTTATTCTTCCCAGTGGACTGATGAGATGCCCAAGCACTTGGAAAATCAGGCAAGTATCTCCATACTTCGTTACAGCTATTTAATGACCGGGTTATAGATAAGTAAGTGCTTTCATGTACCCTTGGTACCTTCCAGAGGTGGCAACGTAACAATAAAACACTCCACGATCTGTCTTAAGCTCTAGTAAGTGGTCTGATCATTGCTAGCGGTTAATCAGGAAAGCCAACAGACTGCCATGTCAGAGACTCTTTTTGCTGTTATGGTGTTTATTCCCACAAATGAAAAGATGAATGTGAAACAAAGAGTTGTAAAACAGGTGTGGGAATACTCAGAAAAAACCACCTTCATTTCAGTTTTGAACTACAAATCACCTACTTCAAGTAAGAAGTAAGATAACAGTGACACTGCTAAGAAGTGAATACTTTATGACCCTGTGGCTTTCTCATGCTGTGCCTGATCTCGCTCCATACCTATAGCTGGCAAATGGAGAGGATGAAAGGAACATTCCAAAGTGAAAGAAGCCACGTGATTTCACAAACCCTGGACCCAACCTTCTGAACGCTGTCACATACAATCCCGTACACAACTAGATCTAAATTCTGCACAATGGTTTTGTACCATTCTTCTCTATGTGGAGTATAGTTTCCTTCCTTCTCCCCATTTTTCTAACCAAACCCTATACTTCCTTTAATTCATTTTTCTGTTGAAGAACAGAATAAAAACAATAAGTGACGATGAGGATGACGATGGTATAATTCATTACTTGCATTCTATAGCACTGACTCATCCTGTGATGCAGTTAACAGCCTGTAGAAGACACAGCACTCCTTTTTTGGAAAGAAGTGATATGATATCTGTCCTTGCCTAGGGGACATCCCAGTACAACTCTTTGACATCCTGTGGAGCAGAGGCTGGGTGTTGGAGGTGGTGTGTGCCGTCAGCCTGAACTCCCGTGGTGGGAGCTGCAGCTTTGCAAGGTCCTGCCCTGGGTGATTTGGGAATTCTTGCTGTGCTACCAGGAAGGGGAGTGGGAGCGAAAAAAGGTGTTTGTAGGCTTGAGGTTACAAGGACTTACAGAGTTTTTATCCTCCATGCAGTGCACTCAGTGACTTGCAGTTCTGCCATCCTTTTCCCTTCGTTAGTCATATCCCATCACTGACCTGTCATTAACCACTTCCCATCATTAGCTACACTGTCAGCTCTGACCCTGTTTTAGAGTTCAGGCACTAAGTAATGACAGCCTTCTCAGCTTGCTCGGCTGTGGGTAACTTCTGAACAACATGAAGTACCTAGAATAAAAAATTTTTAAAAAAAGAAGAAAGTTTTGTGAGTAGAACCATGGAACGGGTAAAGCATCACAAGAATGGATCATCCTTGGAAAAATATAGTGCGTCGTATTCACTGTGCATTATGGAGAGCATGAGGGAGATGGTGCCATTTGTTAATACATAGACCCAAGAGAATTAATCAAACATGTAGAAAGGGAATGTTCTGACTACTTGTTGATTACAAAATGACAATATAATTTTTATTATAAACTGCAAACATGCTCTCTAAAATCACCCTAATATTTCTAAGCAAAACCACCCAAATCAGTCTCATCTCTATACAGATAAAATCACACACCCTGGTCAGTGCTGTTTTATCCATGCTGACATCTTACAGTGTCTGGAGCAATGCTGTGGAGAGAGAATGAGTTGCCTGTAAATCTTAACAGCTCAGGAGCCAGGAGGCAATTAAGGGCAAGTTAAATTCACTTGATGTTTGTTATTTTTTAAGTCCTGTGAATCTGGAGGATTGTGTCAAGTTCGAAAAGGTTGTGCCTTGCACTACTGTCTCCAGTCTCCAACTGTGGTCTGGTGTTTTGATGTGTGAGCTGGAAAGTCCCTAAGCAGCAGCTGCTTCTCTGGTTTAGGCTCACAAAAAAGAAATGAGAGGACAGGTTGGGTCTATGTCTTGCCAGCTTTTCTGCCAGACAGCCGTGAGCAGCTCAGGAAAAGCAGGGCCCACACTCAGTTGGCTCTGCCAAAACCTAGGGGTGAGCCTAGCAAGGAACCATCCTCCTCCCCATCTGGACTTTGAGTTCAGCCCAGCAGAGAAGGACAAGTCATGGTGAGGACCCAAACTTAGTTTTTGTTTCCTGATTCTTTGGCCCATCACGATAAGGGTAGATGGGTTACAGGTCTCTGCCAGCACTTAAACAAGGCATGGGCTTGACCGTATTCAGGAAGAGATTGCCTTTTAGCATCATACTCCAGGCTGAATTACCAGTTTCTGTAGGAGTGTGCTGAGAAGGTAGACCCTAAAGTACTCATGAAATATTTCTAAAGTTCATAATGGTTTAACCCCTGCAGATGATTGGACTCTAGTCTATGGTTTAATTTAAAAATACATGTTTTCTGCTGTTGTTTGCACTTTGAACCCTAAGGAGGGGTTCACAGAGGCTCCTGTAGAGGTGTGGGTTCCTCTGTGTCTGTGGCTGGGTTGCTCAGTGTTTCACACCCAGGCCTTTCTGGGCAGCTCATTCTCTCCAGACTCTGGAGCAAGCTAAATTGTTGCCCTGAAAAGGAAAGCTGGTTACGAACCCAGAGAGATGAAATCACCTGGACTAAAGCTGGCTTTGCTGTGCAGAACCCCTTCCGTGCAGCACTGCATGTAAAACAAAAAAAAAATAGTCTAATGGGTATAAACTTACATGAGGATTAGTACATCTAAACATGATATTCAGCAAAACTGCAAGCACAGATGCCTTTTATTCCTAATCTACCTAAGCCCTGATGACGTAAAGCATTAAACAAACCTAATGCTTGAGCACAGACATACACATTATGGCAGGTTTGTCTTATATGATCTCAGCTTGATTATTCTTCTGTTAACATGACTTAGATATGGAATAATGTGACTGGCTCATGCCAATACATGAAATGAGACCTGGCCTTCCACATGCATCTTCAAAGATAGCAGCAGCGGTTGCTGGAGGGTCATATTTTTTAATCAAGCCAGCAGATGGCATTCGCACACTTCGGGTTTCCCTGCTCCCCACCTCCTTTTGCAGCAACGCACTATGTTTTCCCTTTATTAGGAGAGCCCGAGTCCCTCACGTGAGATTATCTCCCAAATCGGTAATGAACTATTTTTTTATAATGATAGGAGTATTTCCTGTACACTGCCCAACCTGATAAATTACTGGACTGTGAAGATTAGATCTATTATCCCAGAGATTAAAATTTAAATTAGATCTCACAGAAATAAACTACTGCATACAACCTGTCATTTCCAAAACACTTTGATGAAAGTTGGGAGATTTCCAAGCAGCTGCTGTCTCTTACTCCTTCATATGACCTTTTCAAAGCCATTTCATTATTCTGAGTTCTTTGGATTGAGCAGAGTATCTGGAAACCTAAAGATTTTACAAACTGAATAATTGCTTCATTTATCAAGTATGATCAGAGGAAAATAGCACAGAGGTGCATTAGGAGTAGTTTTTCAAGAGTGAATGTGAGACCAGAAAAGACACTACCATGTTCCCAGTTTTTCAAGGTTCACATAAACCAGTAGGAAATAGCTGAGGTTTGACTGTCCAGCTCGTTTCAGCTTGCATAGCAATGAATCTCAACAGGAGGAATTAAGTGTTAAAACAATTGTGATGTGACAAGGAATGCTGATACACACTAGACAGCAAAACGATTGATGAACCTCACAGAAACCAGCCAAAGAAATGCCAAAGGCCAAACTGAAGATTTTAAATACTTGTAAATGAAAGATGAGCATACATGTATTTCTGCCTTCTGTACATCTTCTAAAGGACACAGTAATGGGGGAGATATGTTTTATAGTAATATTGGACTGAAACTATTCCTGATGTCTTTGGGAGTGAAGATTTTATTAATTTTAGTGAGTTTGAGCTTAGATTTTATGTGAACACAGTTTAGAGAGTCAAATGCCAGACTGAAAGAAAAGCTCCCTCAAACTTCCAGAAGATGTATATTGGTAAAGCCAGTATTATTGTAAAAGCTTTAAGTGGAAAACCTGTGACAGAAATGAAATGGAATAGTGCAGTACTTGTGTATATAGCTAGATGGCTGCAATCACACACTAAGAATGTCCAGATTTGCTAATTCGTTGCGGATTCTACTTTTGTTTTATATTTTGCTTCACATAAAACAATCTTTTCTGTTTTCATTTTCTTGACATTTTTATTATGTACCAACTCTGTCTACTTTTGTCATCTTATTCTTCTAAATAAAGTTAATTGTCTTTAAGATGTACATCAAATGATTTTGGGCAATGGCAATTTTAAGCTGAGACTGTATTTCATTTTTAAGTAAAATGTTCAGTCTTTATTTCCTCTGCGTAGCTGCTTCTTTAACTACAGAAATACAGAGAGACATTAAAAAACAATTTAAGAGAACTACACGTATTTAGAAAAATATCTTTTAAAAAGAAATTTTCTTGCAGGCAGCCTGTTTTTACCATCATTTTATAATTTTACAGAATATTATGTCTTAGAACTCTTGCATTACCTTTAGGCAGTGAATTGACACAAAAGGAAACTTAACAAAAAGATGAGAGAAGCGTTGGCGGGCGTGGGAGGGGGAACACATCTTAGTAGCTTACTCAGGCATTTCAAAACTTTTGGGGGGGGG
Organism: Strix aluco; assembly: GCF_031877795.1. Lineage (NCBI taxonomy): Eukaryota > Metazoa > Chordata > Aves > Strigiformes > Strigidae > Strix > Strix aluco. The sequence continues at coordinate 9,447,670 of NC_133935.1, forward strand.
GTTCTGTGAGTGTGTTAGTTTAAAAGATTAAAGTTTGCAATCTGCACTGAGAGGAGAGTTCTTGCTAAAGTCTGTATACCAAAGCTGGCTGTGAATTGAAGAACTGTTGTAATTAGATTACTGTAAATACAATAAGAAACTCACTCCTGGTGGTCTGGGGAGGGGTGTCATAGGGCACTGGAGAATTGTGTTGGCAGGATTTGGGACAGTTTGACTGAAAGCAGAGAACACAATCTCAAAATCCTTTTAATCTTTTTTCCCCCCAGTTCTTTGGGGATTTGTTTGTCATTAAGTAACAGTCAAAAGATTAAGGAAGTATAAAATGACATTAAAGCTCACAAGTACTTCTATAAAATTATCAGTGCTAGTGTAGTCTTCAGCTGGGATCGCTTCTGCCAAGACTTTCTAGAGCCAGGCAAAATTAAAAGAAAAGAAGCAAGCAGGCACAAAAGCCAACCCCGCGACCGTGGGCTGGAATACCGCTTTTCTGCTAGCGCTTCGAACGCACGGTCTTCCAAAGTGTGGCGGCGGCTGTTGCTATGTGTCTGGGCTCAACAAGCTTAAACTTTGCATGGCCCATGCTAAACTAATTTGAGTCAATTTGTCTACATCATTTCAACAATCGTTCTGTGCATTTTGAATCGTACATACAACACTGCATGATAAAGGCCCACCGAGCAGATGCCGACTGCTCATTCTGCCGTGGTCTAGCTGTTGCTAGTTCTTCACCATGGTTTCTCCATATCCTAGTGACAATGTTAGTTTTTCGATGGTGAGGTTAAGTCTGTGCCTGGCTAGTTAAGACTTTTCTTTACAGAGGACAGCTCCTATAACAACTGCCAGCTCTAAGCATGACCTTTAAAAATGAAATGAGGGAGTGTTAACTGGAGTATTTTTTTTTTTTTAATCTCCCAAGGGAGTTCAAAGAAATACAAGGAGATTTTGCAAGTAAAGTTTTAAGCCTGCGCAAGAAAGAGACACCAATATCAGAAGCTCTTATCACAAGAAAGCTGATCTAACCTGCTTACAATTACACAGCTTCAGTGCAAAGAATTTTTACTCATTTGTAAACATACACTTTGTAAGACAGTTTTATTTTGGAAACTGATATCAAATAAGAATAAAGAATTAAAGTAGCTCCACTCTGCCTGTACGTAATATAAGGGGGCTGATCTGCAGCTGGTGCAAATCAGTATAGCTGCAGAGGGAATTAGCTGCGTTATCCCATTTTCTACCAGCTAAGGATTTAGTCTTTGAGACTGGGGCATCATGTTTGGAAAACTCCAGTATTTCATGAGTAAAAGAGAAGAAGGAGCAGTAAAAAATATACCACATTCTCATGTATGCTAAATCCCTGCAAGAGGCATTAAAATCCATGTGTTCTGTAGGGAGAGAAAGCCTATAATTAAGGTTTTTATTATTCTTGGATTGGTTTGATAGTTTCTCTGCAAGCCTCTGCTGAAAAAGGATTACCTGGCGAGCCTTGCCAATTTGGAGCCCTGTATAACTCCAGGGACAGGCTGGCTGTTTTTCTCTCTCTGTGACAAACTACTGAGAATTTTTTGCTAGACCCCACTAAATGTGGCAGCCGTTTTCCTACAGCAAACCTTGAGATAACTCTTAGTTTTGACTGTGTTTCCAAAACAACAAAACTCTGCCCAAATTGCCAAAAACTGAGTTGGGGTTAAACCTTAGTGTTTTAGTGGTTTTTTTTCCACAGTTTTTCCTTTTTTTTTTTTTTTTTTCCTTTTTTAAACCTAAGACAGTTAGGTTAGCCCCTCTGTGTTAACCAAAATTTTATTTTGATGAAAACCAAACAAGGATATATTGCCTGAGTCACTTTCACAGAAAAACATCAGTGTAAATCTTTCAGTGAGATCCAGGTTTTGGAAGAAGTTTCAATGCAGAGGGGTTTTTTTCAGTGTTTGCTCTCCAGATGATAAAACCAGAGAGATAGGAAACTTGGGCAGCTCTGCTTACTATTGCTTAGTGGCTCTTTTTAAAATTCACATCCTCCAGGTGTGTGCTCATCACATTCTGATTTGAGTTTTAGGGCTCAAAATACAGTTCAGTACGTTATTCAAATTCAAATGAACTGTGCTACACTCTAGCAGCCTCTAAGGATGTGGCAGGCCTGAAACCCCTCAGAAAGTGGAGGGTGTGGCAGGAGCTTGCAGATTAAATGCTGGCTGCCCCAGTGAAAAGATATTCTAAAATCTCTTTTCTGGGTAAGTTGAGCAGAGCAAAGGCACGCATGAAGACCTGAGCTGGTCCTTCCTGCATTGCTACAGCTAATAAAGGTGCATCTGAGTTCATGCAGCAGAGGGCTGCACATTAGAAAAGGTGGGTCTGAGTTTGGGCTTCCTGCTGATGACGGTGCTGTGGGAGTGCTACGGCATTATGGTACTTCCTGAATTTTGGTAGGGGATGGACATGCTGGATGTAGATGCTGGGCCAGAGAGCTGAGCTCTACTCTGAGAGTTAGGGAACAAAGTATCTGCCACTGTTGATATAGTTGGTCACTCAAATAAAAGCAATTGCAGCAAGGTTTATCAAGGCTTTGAAAAGCAGTATCAGGAGTAAATCTGAATTTAAACAACAGGGGTTTATAAGATAGAAGTGGGAGATTGTGAGTGCCCAAAGCTAGAATAGGAGCTGGATGCTGCAACCACTGTTGGACACCTCAACCCAAAGTGCCACCTGCAGTTCTGGCCTGAGCCTCAACTCCCTTTGTAAAGCCTCCAAGGTGTTGGTTGAAGAACAGGAGTCACAAAAAGTGGGGATCTGCCTACATTTTTCAGCGGGGTAACTGAAGAGAGAAAGCTGTGTTAAATCCCACCCTCTCGTGGGCGTAGGTGCCATGATAAGTACAACTGGTCTCGTGACAGAATGGCATTATCTGAGGCCACTTATGGCCCCATGTGTATGATGCAGTTCAGCACTGCCAGAACAAGTCTCCTTCCAGCCAGGTATTCTCCTAAAGCAGGTGCTTTTCTTTCAAAATATTACTTAATAAACAAAACACTTCTCAGTAAACACTCCCTTTCTTAAAACTGATAACTCTGGAGTCAGTAAAGATGTTCATGTCAATAATTAGAAAAGTCACCTGGGCAACCTTCCCCTCCAAGAACTACCTGGGTATAATTTTTACCTTATTTATAATGCTCTTTCCCCCAGCTTGATTTCCCAGATGGTAGATGCACAGAGAGGACAGTAAAAGTAGATTAACATATCAGGAGTTAGCCATTAATTTTCAATCTACAAATTATACAACATCCACAAAACTTCTCAAGGGAAAGGTGTCTGGTCTTCAGTGCTCTGCTGGGAGCCTGTGGGACCCAACTTGTTCAGTCCTCGACTTACCCCTTTTCTCACATGGGAACAGTCACAAACACCAGGATGGAAAAAGCGAAAGTTTGCCAGATTTTTCTCAGAAATGGAAGAGATCCCTGCAGGGAGCCGTGGGCCACCAAAGCTGGTCTCAAACAGCGCTTTGTTCAGGCGGCTTTGGAGAGTGCAGCCCTTCAAAAGCGCCAGGGCAGAGCTGGCCTTGCTCTCTGCTCTGGGGATCGGCCTCTTCGGCAGGCTGGGAATACGAAATATGTCAGGGTGAATCTATCCCTAGTAAAGAAGGTAAAAGTAAGCAGCTAAGACCTGACAAGGTTAAAGAGACAGGTTTTCAGCTCTTAGTTTCCAAATAGAGATGCAACTGATGGGTGCACCTAAAAGAGTCTTTTCAAGCATTTTTATGCGGATGTGGTGAGTGCAGCCAGGGCTGGGTCACATATGAACACGGGGCTCCTCAGCTTGGTGAGTGTCCTGAGGGGAGACTCAAGATCCCCAGGCCAAAATGCTTTGGATCTGGGGGAGCCCACCACAGCCACCAAAACAGGGAGCTCAGACCTCATCCAAGACATGGAGATGTTCGCCCTGAGTAAAGCTGGCAGCAAGGTCTCCCTGTAGCCTGGGAAGGCTTAGCTTCATGTTGTAAGCAAGTTCTTGAAGTATTTTTCCTCCAGTGCTGGAGCCAGCTTGCTACAGACCAGGCTGCCATTTAGAGAGCACAACAAGATCAGGAGCCAGGATGAGGGATGAGGGCAGCCCTAAGTCTCTAAGCTGCAGCCACCTTACCTCAGGGCAGATGAGTGAGCACTGTTGTTGAGGTCCCAGTGAGGAAGCTCTCCTGGCCAGGAGAAGGTCATCCATCTGTTGGGCATCTCAGCTGCCTGCCATGTTGAGCAGGGGCAGGATGGGAGGGATGGTCCAGCACCACAAGAAAATGGGACATCAGCCCTCAGACTGCCATTCTTTGGAGGCATCACAGTCAAAGGAGCAAGAGGAGATGGTTCCCCTTTCTGCCAGAAAATGAAAATATGATGAGCACCTATGGAAAGGGAATATGTTTTCACAGTATATTGCCCTTCTAAATGAAAATGCCCACTCTGAACCTCCCACAGAAAATTGTTTTTTCGTCAAATAAAGATGTTCCCCTTACCCAACCTAGTACCCTCACTGGGACCCCCAAAATGAGTAGCAACTTGTTACATGAGCAGTACCACTCTCTCCACAGGCATAACCATAATGGTGCTGTTTTGGGTAAATCAAGTTCTCAGAATCTGGTTTTATAAAACTTTGGACCAACAATTTAACTGGTTGGTGCCATTCCCTTTTTGTCATGCAATGAGCATAAAACCATGCAGTTCTTGCATAACAAGGCTACAGTGCTAAGATCTTCAATATCTTTAAGATACTTGGGCCTGAGCTAAATGTAACACTGCACCTGATCTGGGGAGCAAAGCAGTCCTAACCCTTCCCAAGACTCGCAGAGCAAATATCTTGCACTGAAAGTCCCAGACTAACCAAAGCATTGCAGGTGTAGGTTTAGTGATGATCAAAGCCAAGAGACCAGACAAGGTAGGAGGCCCCAGCAAATGCTCCATGTTAACTGCTGAGGGGATGAGGGAAGATGGGGGAAGGATGCTGGTGCTTCAAGGCTGCTGGAAGGAAAAGGAACACTATTTTGCCCAAAATGGTCAAAGCCTGGGGCTTTTACTGGCCACTGCCACTGCCTTGTCCTGGTCCAACAGTCTAAGGCAGTTTTTAGAAAAAATGTATTTGTGGAATTTGAAATTCCCCTTGGCATCCCTTGATCTCAGTGCTAAGTTTCGGCAGGATGCAATGCTGTGTTCCCAAGTGCTGGCCAGAGTGTGTCCAGCACGCTACAGCAAATGTGTTTTCTGTGCTACATGCTGAGCATCAACGCTGGTCTTATTAACGCACAAAACCCCTCATATTTGAACTGTGTAAACTGCTTCTAACAGCTCCTTTCCCCTCTTTGTTCAAACAAACAATGGCCTTTGGAAATTTATTTTAATGCTGCCAAGACCAAATTGTTATTTAATTTAACAAATGAATAATTCTCCCTTCTAAATCCCCTTTAGCTCTGCATGTATATTACTTAATAGCTTATCTATACGCCTATCAAATTCTTGCTCCTCTGAAAGAATACAATGAGCGACCCTTTGCTTGTACAGCAGATGAGAAGGAAAGAGGGATACGGCTCCTCTCTTCGTTCCCATCTTGCCATACAGAGAAACAACGTACTTTGGTTTTCTATGGAGATGTTTTCTAGCTTTTTTGGCCATGAGATATCAAATTTGGAGCTGCCTCTGGGAAGACATTTGTGATAAGGAATGCAGCACAGAAAACATATTTGCATCAATAACCCCTGCTGATAAATCATAAAGATGTTTTGTATCATTTGACTTACATGTTACTCCATTCCTTTTTTTGCTCGCTTTACGTATTCAGGATTCATGTTGATGGGGATAAGGTTAACACTTTAAAGGCCCCCACACCTTTGCACACCTGAGGAGCTATGTAGGTGAGCTGTAGAAGACAGTTTGCTCAGACCCACCTATTTTAGGAGCTGGAAGCTGACCTTACCTCCTTCCACCTCACTGCACCCCACTGCCCTCAGCCAGAGCTTCAAGTTTTCCCCGGGGACTTCCCTCTCTCCTGCAGGTAAAGAGCAGCCCTGGCAGCACAAGCTGAACATGAAAGGTGAGTGCTCAGCTCCAGCGGAGAACAGAAAAGCCACATGTGCTGTCCCTGCAGGCCTCCCAGGCGCTATTAGGGCCCCCTCCTCAGGGAGCCAGCATGAAGAACACACACAGGCAAACACCGAAGGAGCAGAGGAGTGCAGGGGCACAGAGCACCATCACAGGCGTTAGACCCCCTTGGCACAGATGGGAACAGGCCTGTCTCAGCCTCTTTGCAAACTTGGGCATCACAGCATGCACTGCCACACGTCACATTTCCAGGGCTTTTTCAAAGCCAGTGATGGTACCTTCCCTTCATATCACTACACTGTTTGAAGGCCCTTTACTGCCATGATTTCTGAAGAAATTTTTTGACAGCTTTCTTCAAGAGCAAGCAGGGATAGCTTGTGTGTCTCTCTCTCTCTCTATATATGTATATTGTATATCACAGAATCATCTAGGTTGGAAAAGACCTTGAAGATCATCTAGTCCAACCATTAACCTCACACTGACAAATATATTATGATAGATACTAGGATTGTCAAAACCCACATTTTCACAGCAAACCACAAGGTGCAGGCTCTGCACGGCAGTGAGCACTGTGAGCTGCCGGACCTCACTGTGTGCTGTCTTTTGGCACAGCACCATGACCACACGTCACCAGTGCAGGAGCATTTCTTTTCCCAGAGGACCAATACACTTCTTCACCTTCTGCCACCACCGCCTCGGTGGGTGCCCAGCCTGCACTGAGGTTAACCTGCCTTCACCTAAAGGGATCCGATCGGATGCCCACGCTGGCCAGTGGGACTCCATGGCCTTTGAGGTGTGCTCCTGCAGATGAAAGCAGGCACAGCTGAATAACCTCTCTGCCTGCCAGGAGAGATGGGGGGTGAGGGAAAGGAAGGTTATTAGGAAATTAATAGCATGAATGGAGAGGATGGGCAACTCAGCTCAGCTTGGTGAGACCTGGTTGCCTTGAATACAGAGCCCACATGGCTGCAGGGACTTCTTTTAGTGATGGGTCAGGAATCCTGCATCTGCCCTGGCTTTACAAAAATTACCTGTGGAGCTGAGGGCAGTGGAAAGCAGCAGCTGGGCTGCTCTGCAGGTATTTCAGGTATTATTAGCCTTGAGAGAACGAAAAGGTGTCTGTGTGGGACAAGAGAGCGGCAGCATTGGGGGAGCCTGCTGGGTATGGACAGCACTTCAGCCACTGAACTGCAGAGTTTTCCTTATCCTTTCTCTTTCGCCTTTCCAGCTTCTCTTCAGTCTCAGCCTGACTTCTGGATTTATTCAGCCTCATTCCCCAAAGCCTCAGATTTACAGAAAACATTTTCCAAGGCTTCTGCCCTTTTACTTGGTAATTTTAGAAAGGCACTTTTGAATAAAAAACCCCATGAAATAACACTAGAGGGTATACAGTAGGACCTACCATGTCAAATTATAAATAAACTGAAAACATTTAACTTTGAGAACAAACACCCCCATCACCACCACCACCACCCCCCCGCCCCCCGCCCTTCACCCTGCAAAAGGCAGCATTAGAAACATTCTTGTATTTAGGTTAAAATGTGAGGCCTAAGCAGTTAAAAGGCAATGTGCTCTAAAGCTTCCCTAATCTATTTTCCTCCAATTCTTTCCACCTCTAAGAAGCTTGTGGAGTTAGTTGCCGATTAACATTCAGGAAGATTGTACTCTGTCTCCAGTTCATTGCTCTCTTGTTGGCTTATTGTTATTCAGAGCCCATTTATTGTAGATGAGCCATTCATTTTCCTCTAATTGGATGGGATTGGATTTCACTTTCATTGTTGGATGCATTGAAAACCCGGGAGGGGCTGCAGGGATCAGCCCAGGGCTGGGGAGATTTAACTCAGCACAAAGTTTAGGTTGTAGCTGAAAGAAGCTACATTTTTTTTTTTTTTAACGTGCAAATGCCTCACGGCTAGATTTGTAAGGTCTCCCTTGTGATCCCAAACACCTTATTGGGTAACTTATACTTTCAGTATTTTTATGTAGTTCCTCACCAAAGCACTCATCACACAGGGATTGCTAGGAAGATTTCTGAGCATCAGAAACCCAGCAAGGGCTTTGCACCAGTGTCCCTCCTGTCAGGATCTAACTGGCCTTCTGACACTCTCAAATGTTTGGATTAAATCCATTCACAGTGCCTTGATTGTGCACTGTAACATCTTCCCCTGCAAATCTGCTCAGATTCATTTGGGGTAATACAAGGGTCTGCAAGCAGAAGGTAATTTGGAGCTGCACTCTGCAGTTATTTGCACCGCAAATTACTCCAGCAGCTGCTGTGTCCCCACCTAAGGGCAAGCAGAAGGCTGAAGAGCCTGCCTGGTGCTGAACCACAGCCCGGTTTTGTGGTAGACACACAAGCCTGGACCAAACCCATCCCTCCCAGCCATCTCATAACTCACTCTGAAGTGTTGGCAGCAGAGCTAAAAATACGCATGGGCACCCACACGTGGGTGTGCGTGTCACTCAGCTGGCAAGTCGCTGTGCTGTGTGGGAGCCCCCTTCCCAGTCAGAAATTCAGAATGGCTGTGGTCATGGCATGGGCAAGGACAGCACAGACACTCCAGACTCCTGGGCTATAGCATCTCGCACCTCACCAGACAACCCAGGAGCATCAGAGAGGGAAAAGAACCCTCCTTGTCCCCTCAGAAAACTGTGTCTGCTGAGAGCAGGTCTCAGGATTTAACTGCCTGAATTAAAGGCAGTATTAAAATTAAATTCAAGGATTTAACTGTCTGAAAAATAGGTGTCTGATCTGCTGCAGGTTGCTCTGGAGTCAGAGGAGAGATGGGCACACCTGATGAGCGAGTGATGCCTTCCAAGATGGCATCATGACCCATCACAGATGGGATGAGCTACTCTCTGGAGCAGAGAAGCAAGGAGACACCTACCTTAGATGCAGTCCTGAGCTCTAGCACATCCCCTAAACATCCCCTAAGCACCCCAAAACTCACCTCTAAACATCAGCTGGCAAGGTTAACCCAGGGGCTGTCTTTCTGGGAGAGAAGGTGGAGGGAGAGGAAAAGGAGCAGAGAGGCAGTACGACAAAACTACTGTGGTGTGTTGAAAGGGTTAATATCCAGCCTCCTGCAGATGTGCATCTGATGGGGACCTGGGGGCTGGCTGAGCTGGGGTATTTACATGGGAAATTCTCCATCGAACTGGAAGCATGTATTGCAGTATTCCCCTTGGCAGGGGCCCATTTTGCACCTCTTTTTTCTTCTAGGGTGCAGATTTTCATTAAACATTTCATTAAACATGTCATCTCTCTGACACCTTTACTGCCCTGACAGATAAGTCTGAAATTGGCCAGCAGGTTTAAAAGCTACCAGAGGGGGCACAGGGAAAGGAGGGAAACACACATGTACCTACACACTGATGGTGTGATTGGAAAGTGGGTTATTAGAAGGGTGAAAGAATTATCAAAGAAATGGTTGAGAAAGACCCTCTGTTCATGCACACAAGAACCAGCGAAACCCATTTCCTACAGATCTGTGCCTAGTTGCTGATAGCACCTAAGAAGATGCCAGCTTGGTCCAAAACCCTACCAGCAGTAAGGTATTTATTAATTTCTTTTTTATGTGGATCCTCTGGTTTTTTTTTATGAAGGCTAAGTGCACACTTAAACCCTTCCTTCCCCTCTCCCTGCCTCCTTTAGTTAAATTTTAGGTGACTTGATACCTCTGAGAAGTCCACCCATCGCCCACACTTGGTGAAATGAGACCACAAGAGCCTGGGATGGAGGCAGAGGGACCCGCGCATCAGGCGAGCTGAATATGAGACAACACCAGCCCCAAAGACCAGGCTCTGACCAAGACACAAGATATTTAAGACATTAACCATTAAAACTGATAGACCAAGCAATGAGGACAATGTGCCAAGGTGCCTGAAATGTAAAAAAAAAATATTAAAAACAAGAGGTAAAATTTGACCTGTTGCTTGCTGGGAATTTTTTTGTTTAAAAGGATGATGGGAGACACTATACCTAAAAGGCTTTGACACGAAGACCTGCATTACAAGTAACTAGTACAAAGCACAGATGTTCTGAGGGCCTGCAGCCCCAAAATAGCACATGAAACACCAATGGCAGCATCAAGCCTGGCCGTCCAGATATGAAGGTGAGTTGATCAACCGAAGAGCTTGAGGTGACAGCAAGCCCACCAGACCTCAGAGTCTGTCGCTTCAATGCCCAATTATGCACATAAACTATTATTTCAGTTTTTTTCAGCTTCATTAAATAAATCAAAGTTTTACATATCTTCTTCCTATGGAGATATTTGGTGGTTGTCAACCTCTGGCTCTTGGTGGTTCCTAGGGTCTCTGGGTCCTTATTAAACAGTCTGTGAATGGTAATTAAACAAAGCAAGTCTATGAGCTCAACAGCCACTATCCCGAGTTTGCATGTCCCCTGGAAAATTGTGGTGGTCTGCAAAGTAAAAATTACAAAAAACATCTGCTCTGGCTCCCACACAGCTTCCACTTAGCTTTCCCCTGAGTATGCTAAGCAGCACAATCGTAAATCATCTCACTGGGGTTTTCAGGCCTCTGCAGATACGTGGGTTATGGGCACGAAGCTGGCCACGGTTGTGGTCTCACTAGCACTGTACGGAGGGGATCAATTTATGTCTAACATTGCTTTTCCTCATTGCCCATGCAGGGATTATGCAGCCTCTGTGTAACTCATCGGCTTTAAATATTACACCCCATGTCTGTGCTACATCCAGTATTTTCAGGTTGTTTTCGAAATCATGGATGCAGACACTGAGTCCCCCAGGGCCACAGGTCTTCCAGGAACCTGTTGGATATTTTCCTTTGGATAGTGTTCTCCAACAGCAGTTACAGCTCAGATACTGCTGAGCTACTTACAGTCATGCTCTATGTACTGCACCAACTTTAGCATTACTTGCTCTCAAAATGTTCCTTCTTACTTAAGCAAGGACCATGCATTTCCACCTTTAACCCAGCTTCAGGAGAACCTTTGTAAAATCACATCAACCCACATTCGTGAACATCGAGGTTGTGTCACACAGAGTTCAGGTATTTTTCTCCTGTTTCTTTCCATTTTTTTCCAACTATCGACTACAATGACACAGTGGGACTTACACAGTGAGTCACCATCACAGGCAAGGAAGTTTTTTCCCAAAATCAAAAGAGGGCAGCGTCAAAGAAACCAAAGTGCAGGCGGGAGATCGCTTACCTCTTCTGTCTTTGGGTGCAGCTACATTTCAGTTTTTCCTCCTGCACATCAGTCACACCAAACTCCACTCTTCTCTAAAGAAAAGCAAAGCCAAACTGCTTATCCCACAGACACGGAATCTCTGGGACGTACTGATCTCTACTGGTGCAAGGGCTTTACCAAACGAAATCTAGCAGGAAAAGTAAAAGTTATGGCCTTTTCAAACTCTTCCAAACAATTACAGACGGAAACAAGAACTTTCTGTTCCATTTTTAACGTCCCACTGTTTTAGTAAAAATTTGACATAACTGTTTTGTTTTATTTCATTTCAGGATTTTTGCCGATTTCCTGATTTTTGCCTTGTCTTTGGTTACTTATTTTTCCTTCCTCCCATTCTTAGGGTATTTACAGAGGTTAAAAAGAACACACACACACAAAAATTGGGAAACTGAGAAAACGGATAACCCTTTTTTCCATCTGGCTACCTTTTCCAGATGTTTTTGAATGGGAGCAACCAACCAGGCAAAAAAGGCTTAAATGAAAAATAAAAAAAAAAATGTTGGAAGTGGGGAATGACAGAAGTGGGAAGGTGAAAGAGAAGAGCATATCGTTCCTAAAAGCAGGACATCCCACCCCAGACTGCACCTCTTCACCCTCCAACTGCAGAAGCAGAGGTTATTTGCAGGCTGACCGGCTCTCCTGGCCTGACCTGCTGCCAAGCCTTTATTTCCCAGAAAGCCTCTTTCCAGGCCCAAAACAGGTGGAAGAAGTATCTGGACCCTGGTTTTCAGCAGGCAGATGCAGGAGCTATGGTGGCACTGACACAGCCTTACTCTTGGCATGCCTCTGGGAAACACAAGGCAAAGGCATTTTGCCTTAGGCTGGGAAAAACTGCCCTCATCTTAGTTGTCCAAGAAATGACAATGAACAAATGGCTCCCTGTCACTCATTATTTTATTATTGGTTTGCCTCCATGCGAATAAGCTGCATCATGACCTAGGGAATGAAAACCGCCTGATTCTTGCAGGTTTGCACCCGATACTGCCATTTCCTCACTGCAGTAATTGAAGTTCCCCATCCCTATGCCTCTTATAACCCTGTTGCTCCTCTTGCCATGCCTCAGGAAGGGCCCCAAGCCTTTCCATGGTGTGCCCAGGTCCCTTAAGGCTGGCCAGGCATGACCTGCTGCATCCCCTTGCAGGGATGGCCGGGGGTTTTTCCACCTCCCAGCTGGGCATTTGAGGGGTCATTTCTATCTGAAGCATCCTAACATACATTGGTATGAATAAAAACAGACAGGACACTAGTTAACAAATAACAAAGCCACCACAGTCAAAATATCTGCTTACATCCTTGGGGTATACCATCCCTGGAGAGGATGGGCCTCGCTGTCAACTCAGCTGCAGCACTGCCTGCATGGCGAGGACAGGCCAGCCATTACCCGCAGGTAGCGGGTATGGCAATGGCCCTTCTCCCTCTGCCATCCCCAGCCTGCTGGGGCATGGCTCCCACCAGCTTTCCCTGCCCAAGTGCTTGGGTAGAGTGGTTGGTCTCCGCTGGCCTCGTTTCTTGCTTGTACAGGTGGACATGAAGGACCATGTCAGCCATGTTGTGTCAGCTGCCAGGGCCTGGCTCACTGCAGTTAATTGTGGGAGGCCTGACAGGGCTGCCAGGACACAAAATGGTGTTTCCTCCTATGGCCGCTGTCCCCAGGAAGGGAAGAGAGTCATTTTTTTCCACCATGCCTCCCAAAGGCCAGAGAGGCTTGTAGCAGAGCAACCCCAGTGAAAACACCCCTTAAAGTGGGGTGTGCCGGGAGCAAGGCCGCAGGGCACGGCTGGGCCAGGCAGGAGCCATGGGGGCAGCCCAGCCCAGCTCCCTGGAGAGCGACTTTCATCCACGCCCCGCCAGCCATTTTGTGCTGGTCTTATTTATTTGTTATGAATAATTACAGCTCCCCTTTCCCCTCCCCTCCAGCCTGGGCACAAAGCAGCCCGCTCCCCAAAAGGCAGCGGCATGTAAAAGTTTGTTGTTGCATCTCCATTAAACTGTACACTCTCCGCCCGCCAGCGATAATGCACTTCAGATAATTCGTTGACGCAATATATTTTCCAGGATAGGCTTTTGTTTTCTTTCTTGGCCGCTCACCCTCTTTCTGTGGTCAGTTTTGCTCATTTCTCTTGTAAGCTGTCTAGAGGCAGAGAAAAGGCTTTCAGTTTTAAGCAGTTTCCTTTTCAGTTCCCCTTTATTGAATTCCAACCTCCATTTTTTTTTTTTTTTTAAGCATAGGGACATCATTTATCTTGGACTTTAAGTTTCAGGGGCCTTCAAGGGGCTTCTTTTTTTCTTTCCCAGCTGCATTTGTTGACACACAGTCAATCTGTTTTTTGCCTTCGTTCCCCCTCTTCCCCCCAGCAGGCCATAAAGTATCGACAGCTGTGCCCTTTATTAGCATAGCCATTTTAAGCACAACAAGGGGGAAGAGACTAAATATATTACAGCCATTACCTCTGTCAAAAAGTGACAATTTTAAAACATTTTAGCTTTTCACTGAGAAAGCCAGCAGCACAAAAGAAGGTGCTATAATTTTATTGTAAATGCTTTTTAAATATGGGTCACTTGGCCATAATCAATAGAAAGGATGGAAAAGTTCAAAGCTTGAGAACAGTTCAGGCAGATAGCAGAATTTTTTTAAAAAAAGGCTTGTCTTTAAAATATGCTAATTGGGGCAAAAATACAACAGTGAGAAGCATGCAAAATAAGATCTTGTTCCTGGTGGTTTTGTTTTCCGTACAGCTCTGTTCATGCTTTTCCCATCTACTTATAAGTGTGTTTTACAACTTGGATGGGAATTATTCCTCCCCAACAGGGTGTTATGAACATTTGAGGACTGAGAAAACAGGAGGGAATCCAGACAGTCACTACTCTTCTCAAGAAGTAAAAAAAAAATAAACTACTGTTTTTTCAAATGCCTTTGGAAGCGTGATGTGCCACAGCGCTGTGATTTACCAGGCAAGATCACTTCCTGAGCATAAAATAACCCTGAAGCCTTAGAATCCTGGTAGTTTAGGGTCAGGTTTGGATTCTTATACTTGCTGGTTTTTATATGGCAGAAACTTGTATTTTAAGTTTCCAGAATGAAGAATTGGCCTTTTTGATTAGAGGAGGACTAACGCCCACAGTCAGCATCTGTTATGAGCTCTAAAAGGTAAAAGAGGGCTTACAGATGCCCTGAAGACTGTGGATCTTGGCTGCTTTTGTTGTAATTTGCAACGTGTTTATCAGGCAAAGAGGAAGGGGCAATCTCAGCAGGGTTTATTTTGAATGGCTTCACCTTCCTCTCCACTTGTAACATCTGGAGAAAACTTGTCTTTTCTCTCTCTCTTATCTGTACATCCCTAATTACAATTTTTGCTTGAGGTTTCACTTTGCTTTTTTAACTTCAGAACATGTGTAAAACTTGGCTTACACCAAGGCAAGTTGTTAAACAGGCTCCCAAAAGCAAAGCTGCTTTAAAGGATCTGTTTAAGCGAAAGTCCATGAAATCTTACATACACATTATACAGTACCTATCAACTGTTGTGATGCAGTGTTTATCTTGCGGTGGTTCCTGGGGGTCTGTATCCCACTGCACTGAGCACTCTCTGAATGTGCAGGAGAGAGCAAGCAAGCATCCTACTCTGGGAATAGTGTGGTCCATAGCAAAGGGGAAATGGGAAGGAATTCTCACCACCCATCTTTTGGCAACCAATTTAGCAGTTAAATGTAACCAGCTGGTCTCCCCAGGCTCCCTCTGTAGTCGAGGGAGGGAAAGCAAAGCTCCTGCAGAGGGTCATTCAGTGCACCCAAATTATACTTACTCTGAATTGTCCTCTCTCGTCCGTGACTAGAGAAGGAGTTTGAAGAGACTACTCTGGTAATTTAGCCAGCTAAGATGGGTGGTCTGAATAATTCCTTCCCCACCAACCTCTAAAAGCCTGCCTAGGTACCCCACAGAGATTGGCATGCTGTTGGAGGGATCGATTCCCAAGCACGTCAGCAGTTCTGTAATCTGTGTTCATGCCTGCTCTAGGGAAAGCTGGGATGCCCAAGCAGTTTACCTGATTATGTTGGACCCTGTAGCTCCCAGCCAGGACAGGGAGCTGACCTGAGCCACACTGTCAGATGATGCTGTTGGAATGGGTGTGGTGATGGTCAGGTTTTGGGGATTTTTTTTCCCCACGTGTCAGACTGCATTTGCTGTCCTCAAGCTTGGCCAGAGGCCACTGAGATGGGAGTAGCTGCCGGACAGCCTGGCCCTCAGATGTGTCTCATGGTGAATTGAAAGTGGCTCCTGTGCTGCACAGACAGGACACACGGCCGCTCCTGCCTCCTTTCCAACAAATGAGTTTGGTCCCTTCTTGTGGGACCTCCTCTTCCTCATTCTTGCTTGTACAAAGTGAGGGAGGGGAGCTTGCTCTCAAAAAGGAAAGTCAGTCACAGAGGTATGGTGCACCTCCAAAATGAGGGACGGACACACAACAGCCAAAGCATTACCAATCCTTACAACCAAAGGCAATACCCTAACGATGGCACCGCCGTCCATATGGCCAAGTAACAGGTAAAAGTAGAGGATTAACCAGACTCACCTGCAGATAGTGTTGCTGGTGGTGAGAGGAGGAGCCCTGAAAAACACTCAGCTTTACTGCAAGTAGGCAATTACCACCATTTTCCATGCCACATAGCCACCTGTGTCTTCCCCATCTGCCTGATCCCCCTGCAGCCTTGTGCCTGCCCTGGTTACCCGCAGGCAGTAGGAGATAGGCAGGGTGGCCTCCCAGGTCCCACCCCTGCCCAGGCAGGGCCCTCGCTGCCCTGCCTGGCAGAAGAGGTGGGGAAGGAGTGACAGACAGCATGCCTTTCCAGGCTCTTCTGCCTGCTCTTAAGCCAGCTCTGAGAGCCGCTTCCGCATTCCCAGGCACACCCAGCTGGAGGATACACAACAAAGCTAAAAGGCCATCACTTCCCCCCAAAATTCCCAGTCTAAATATTGCATCACCAGAGTGAGAATATGCATTTTGGAGAGAACCAACTTCAGGATGAGCAAAAGCTTTTGCACAAAGAAACCAGGAAATGTTCCCTATCACTTTTCCTAAGAGCCAGAGCCATCCAAGTAACTAAGATGTTAATGCAACAAAGATTTTCATTTGCAGGATTAAATTGTGCTCTCTTTTTTTCTTTTTGTCTGAAAGTGAGCTGCATCTTTGTACTACCACTAAATCATCATTTTTCCATGCTTGACCAGAAAAGAATCTGACCTGGGCAGCTGTTTAACTTGCTGCTCATCAAAGACCAGCAAAGTCTGGCTCTCAACTGTTTGAACAGTGGAACAGTCTTTTTACAGCCAGCCTTATTAAAGCACAGGATTTTATTAGCTGTTTTGTGGTAATAAGGTGAAGGACAATGCTGTGGAATGCTCCTTCAGGAGATTTGGGAACTTGTATACTTTGGGGTTTACTTTCCTCTTTTGGACTAGGATGCCTAGCAACCAACTAATACGACAGCTTCATTGTAATATTCTCTCCTTAAACCACTGATAACCAATTTTTCACCCAGGTAGAGGAAAATTATTGCTTGAAGAACTATAAGAGAAATAAACTATTGCCCAGTTGTTTTCCCTCTTTTTTTTTTTTTTTAAGTCATTGCAGATTTTCAGGTACTTGGAAAAACTCCAGATATAAGGTGAAACAAATCTACTTTGGCCACACACATATACAGCAATGTTGTATATTCAAAACATTGAAGCTAATGTGGTTTTTCTCTTTTTCAAATTTCTTTAAAGTTCTGGTAATTTTCTCACAACAACATTTTTAACAGATTGTAAATGTCCCTTTTTCCTGAAAACCACTTTTGGGCACATAAAGTTTCAATTAGCATTTGAGAATACCTGCCAAGAAGTTTTCATGAACATTTAAACAAATACGTCTGCATTATTTTGCAAAAGAACAAAGTATTCTGACAAATTTCAGCAATTTTCCATCATCTTTTGTTTCATAACTCTAATGGGAAACAAAGAACAGCAAAGCTTCCAAATCATTGACGAGCTTTAACGAGAACTGTGTTACTTCGGACTATTGATGCCAAAATAAAGATTGAAACACAGGGGTTTGTATCTGGGACGGACTGTGAAAGGCTTTTGGGGAATGAAAGGTACACGTCTCTGAAACCCGCTGGCTAACACCTTTACAGTCACCACCAGAAAAATCTATTGATGTTTTACTCAGAAGACTTCCTTCTGATTACAGTGTTTTCTTAGTCAACTATACTCACGTGTTTTGGAGGAAAAATGAAGGCATGTATTTATATAATCAAATGTTGTTATTTCATATAATACAGAACAGCTCACACCATGTGGAATGAAATGCATTAGTCAAGTATGTCTACGATGACTGTCAGAACTACTGCTAGCAGAGGCAGCAAACCTTTCATCACTCCCCAAGCTCAAGACTACCAGGTATTAAAACGTTGCAGGTTGCAGCAGAACCGCATGGTCACATCAGACAGGAACTTCAGACACTTGTTCAAATGCAGAAGTGGCCCCTCTAGGCTCTGTTGGGGAGGGAAGAGATAGCATTCCCCAAACCAGTCAGGCTCACTGCACAGTTTGTCAATTTAGATAAAGTTCAGTTGCCCAAGCCTCTGATTTTGGAGGTACAGTTTTGAAAATAAACTCAGGAGCAAATCCTAATTTCACAGTAAACAAAGAATTCCAGGGAGCTTTTTTTTTTTTAAAAAAAAAAAAAACCCCAAACCATTAAATACTCACTTTACTTTTCTCCAGACTCCCATCCAAGAGAAATCTTAACACGTGCACGGTTACTTTGAAAACATCATACAGCACACAAGGAAGCAGATGCACTGTGTTGGAGGAACATTGTCTCAAGATTTTCCCAGATCTCCAGCTGGCGCAGTTAAGGATGGACCTATGTTACATTTCAAAGATAAGCCAAAAATCTTGCAGCACCCCTTCCACAAACTATCATCTTAGAACAAGAGATGCTTCGGGATAGTGGACTAGTGGAAGTTAATTAATTTAATTAGATCAACCTGAACTCCTACTACAGGCAGCCCAATTAGGAAAATCACTCTTGAGCTAGAAGATTCAGGCAGAACCTTCTATGCTCGGTCTTCATTTTTTTCTTTTTAATTGAAGCAGCATCTCATGTCTGTAAAACCTACTACGAGCATGTATTTTCCAAGATAAACTAAACAGAAGAACTGTTTATTGTGGCTATTGTTGCCCTGTCATAATTGGCAGGAGCCAGACCACAAAAGCCTCATGGTATACCATTTGTAATGAGGTCCCTGGAGCCATTATTGTTTTATTAATCTCTTTAGCCAGCTAATTGTAGGAGCATATTCTGCAACTTGTAAAGCAACAAATTGAGATTTTGCTCTTTTTCATGCTCTGTACTCACCCTTCTATAGCAACACAGTTACTGAAATAACTGCTTCTCCAGCTCCAAGAAACAGTCTCAGCTGATACCAAGACAGGACTCAGTTCCTCATTAACAGAGCTAGTGAAGTTTTGCTCCTCAGGGAGGGTTCATAAATTCTTTGCACCTGCAATGCATTTAGTACTTGCCTGTGCTGGACTCGGAGTAGTCAGTGGATGATGCTAAACCCAGAGTTACATTTTTGAGATGCAGCTTAGCATATTTCTTGCTCGTGGACAACTCCTCCCTCCCCCTTTTGTGTTCATACATAATAAGTATGATTACAGCATCATCAATACATTGATGGGTTTTGCTTTAGCTATTGCTGTGTGAGAGTAGCTTTTCCCCCTATACAAATTGTGATGCTCCATGTAGATGCAGCAGACAATGTAGCCTAAGTCAAGTCATAACCCAAAACATCGATGATTTTAACATTCAAGAAGGTCCTATCATACAGCAATGTATACAATTAATGTCTCTAAGTTCCCCTGTTGATTTGGTTTGTTTTTTTTTTGTTTTTTTTTTTTTTTTTTAAAAAAAGCCTTGCTATGATGGCTGGGCAGTGTCCAGTATTTCTTTTTAGTCCTTTCAGAAGACTAAGGGAATCTGTGGAAGCTCCTCACATGGGAAACCACAGCATGACTTCACACCAAGTTCTCCCTTTACAAGGTCTTTGAACACCAACTTCCTTAGTTTAGGGAACAAGTGTCAAGTCATAAGAAGAAAAAAGACAAACTGGAGAACCTTCACCAACTGCTGAAAGGTTCACAAGAACAGCATGTGTACGCTTCTGAGGAAAAAAAAAAAAGAGTTACAAACTAGGACATGAATTATTCTTCATGTAATTCATGCTGGGAGAAACACACAGAAAAAGAAACCAAGCAGGCAAAGAGGCAACAGCAGCAGTGCAGCACGCCTAAAACTTTAATCTTTTTTTTTTAAAGAGTACAGAGTTGAAAGTGACACTTTCTTCTCCTTCCCACCTTCCCATTCTCTATCCCATTGCTTTCTAAATTCTCCCCAAAAGGAAACAGTTCTTTGTTAGTTTGACTTCCCTTCAAGTGAGGCACACCCATTAATCTCCAAATGTAGGCCCCAATTCAGTAAAACACTTGCATATGCACTTCACTTTAGTCCACTCCCATTCACAGCAACATTTAAGTGTATATACTTGAATGCTGTTTTGAATAGGGATGTTTTTACTTAACCAAAGATTGAGGTGGGGAATATTTCTGTGGTCTTAACAGGGGAGGGAGGGAGGACATACAACATACATCATTTCGTTCCCAATTTAGAGGTAATTTTAGCAGCAGTCAGCGACTGACACATTGGTAAAATCTTAAGCAGCAGCTTAACCACAGAAGTGTGTAGCAGTAAGAAATCCAATGACATTTTAAAAAAGGGTACCCCTGAAATCACTGCTGAATGCCAGTTAAAGCAGCTTCACAAGGTCAGTCAGATTTCTAAGCTTAAACACCCTCTGCTCCTAACGCCATTAAGCAAACGTGCTTATTTAATTACAATTATATAAAGGGAGAGACTGGTAAGACAATACAAAAAAATTATCAAGAATGGGAAAACCTACAGAGTTCAGAAAACAGGATTCTGGAAAACTAAAATGTTTGTATTTTATTTTACATTGTAGGCTTTCACTTTTTATCCCTTTGAAATACATTTAGTTTTAAATTAATAAAGATCGTAAACTAATAAATTGGTATGTTCTTTAGACAGACATAATAAAAATTCAGACATTACACCACAGGACCTATCATTTAAATATCCCAGTAACAGTTAAAGTGATGCTGGTTAATGGGAGGATAAAATGCCTAGATAAAAGATGTCGTTGCTCTAAGGAAAAGTGTGGATTAGAGGAGAATTGAGAGTGAAGCAGGTGATGCTTTAGTCTGAATCTGAACTGTCTTGCTTGTTGGTATGGTACTGGCTGACTGCCTCTTCCAAAGGAGCCATTGTACCATCCGGCCGCAGTCCCATTGGTTTTATAAGCTCATCTCTGTAAGAGATTTAAAAAAAGAATATATATTAGCATATGCACACATATCAATTCACATGTGTATAATACAGTCACATACAGTATATGCTTTAGTACATAATGAGCCTTTAAAAGGAAGTTATTTCTGCTAAAGCTCTCCATTTTGAAGAAAGAGGAACAAAAAACCTTCCAAAATAGGTGGGAGGGGAAGAGCAGGACAGATAAAGACTTCATTCATGTAGGCCAAACCTACTTAGCCAATTAAAGACACCATGAAAAGTCAGTGCCTAATAGGCTCAAGACAAGGAGCAGGTTCACTGTTTTAGATACACAAACTAGCTTTTCTTCTAAGAGTTCTCTGACAGCCATTTCTTCCTAAAATTTCACCTGCCATTCTGGCCAATATATGCCCAGGCAATTAAAACAATGATTTGATACATATTCATCTTGTTAAAGTAAATAACTCAGTTACAAGAACAGACTCTGCCTACACCACTACTGGGGGTGTGTAAGTACTTGTTGATTCATTTAAAAAAAGCTGACTGATTGTAATACTATTGCTTTTGTTTGTGGCAGTTTAATTACAGGATTGACAGCCATTTTAATCTCTTCAAAGCTCCAAAGGCCTCTCAGCAGCTAATCCAATTATATCTACTCCACAAGCTACAGCCTCATCTAAGAGATGATTAATTATTGATTAAGCCAATCAAAAAGTATTAGCAAAGATTTATTTAATCCTTACTTTTTATCACCTCATTTATATGTGGATTATGGCAAAAGCTGTAAGGGCAAAGATAACATTTTGATCTTCTGCTGAAAAAAAATAACGGAGAATAACTCCAAATATTCAGGAGTCACCTTAAATAAAGGAGTGGAGGCTTGATGTCTGACAATTTACCCCTTGCTTGAAAGGCAGCCCGGTAAAACTGTCAATTTAACACACATATACCACCCTTCTGAGCCACAGACAATAAAACGCCATCACTCAATGGGGAAGAAAAGGCATTTCACCAGCTCTCAGCCTGGCCTGCACTACTACCTTGGCAGAAAAAAGGGACAGAAATTGCTTGTACACAGCTGGGGACCTAACCTTAACACAACCATAGCAACAGAAGAAAGGCAACACCTGAATTACACAGCATTTGTACGCTAGATATTGTACAGTCAAGCAGCAGTTAAATTAAGTCTCCAAGTGTATTTTTTGCTCAGGAAGAGCAGAAACCAGCAAGAGACACTCAGCTATTTGTGCAGATGTGGCAATCAAGGTAATACGGTGATAAGCTCACAAATCCCACTGCCTGCGGCATTTCAAAACATGAGAAACTGGACCTGTGGTTTGGCTAAGCAGGTCTGGGTGGGAAGCTGAGGGCCAGGAAAGGAAGTTTGCAATGACCATACTCAAAGAGCACAGGCGAGACTCTGCCTGCGTGCGTGTGTAACGGTGGGATCTATCTTTAAATAGACTGGAGATAGCTTGCCATACTTGAGGACTGACAGCAAGTCCTCTTCCTTCAGGCAATGGGATCTGTAGTGTGCAGATTCTGCCCAAATAAGAGCACTCTGAAGTTTTCAAGTATCTGCTGGAGATGTGTGCAAGAAGAGATAAAAAAAAAATACTTGAAATCAAATTCAAAAGCGCTCAAAAAATTAAGACTGCCGATCTAGCGTCCAAACAGACCAGAACCCTGCCTGCCTGCTGTAGGGGTCTCCCAAAGGGAAAGCCAGAGTGCTCTGGAGCTGTGTCTAACAGGAAAGACTTTTTTCACAGGAAAAAACCCTATACATCTAAGGCCTTTTTGGCTTTTAAACTTTCAACACCATAATGCAAAACAAGTGTCCTTTGAAATCTGTAATCAATCTTGCAACAATTCTTCAGTGCCACTTATTCAAGTTCAAGCCTCAGCAGTGATCTATTACACTTATTTTTGGAGAACAATAACCTGAAGAGGAAGCCCTTGCTCATTTTTTTTGAGTCCGAAGAGTAATAACATAGCCACAAAGAACAAAATCACCTTTGCTTGCCTTCTAAGCTGAGAGGATCCTTGATTTTTGTTTTAAAAACCACAACACATAAATGTTGCAACATTTAACACTGCAGCCAGAAGTCATAGAATCACATCATTTACTAGTCATTTACAATTTATTATTGGTAATAAATTATCATGGCTAGTAAAGGATAAAGAAACAGTTCAAGAGAAAGGAAAGAGAAACACAGGCAAACAAGGTCCTAAGGTCCCCTTATGTGGGGACCTCCCTCTCCTCACATAAGGATGCTTATAAGATATCTGTAAATATTGTTAAGAAGTCCTATATCATCATTTGTCAATTATAAAGACAGCTCTTTCTCTGCAACTTCCCTTTCATGCTTCACTTTTACATCCAGCTACACACACTCCAGAACCTGACACAAACTTTTTCTCACCCAGTGAGTCTGAACACCAGATGCAATACACAAGACACATCCATATGCACAAGTCCTGGTCTGTGGTTTTTGTGGGGGTCTTTTGGGGATAAATGCACCAAGTTTTGCATGACAATGTAACGCAGAAGTCTGAGTCACTGATGTGCATTTGTACCTTCTTTCGTGATGCTCCAAACCCGTTTCTCAGCTCACTGTACTCATTTCAAAGTGCACTGTTAGGAAGTGTGCTGTACTGCATGTGAGGTTCGTTCCCAATGCATTTCCCTCCTCTCTAGGCTTTAACCACGAGCTAGGCTGATCTCACATTTCATAGAATAACAAGGATGTTTATCAATCCCCTTTCTGTTCGGGCATGAGCTTCCTGCTTTGCAAGTCCTTGAACAGGATGAATGACGGTTGTTACAAGTTTGCTGTTCTTTCTCTGTGTTAGGAGGCTGAACTCCATACATCCTTCCTGAGACAAATGTTACCGAGTAAAACTGAAATGTATGAAGACAGAAATACTCTAGGCCACCAAGAGGTAGGAGGAGAAGCAGGGATCAGCTTATTTTTTTCCTTATTATAATCTAGTCCTAAAATGGTGTTAAAACACGGCATCCTTTCACCAGTGAAGACCCAACTGCAAGCTCTGAACACCACACAAGCTTACTCCTGATTTTCAAACAGGAAAAATACAGAAGACAGATGAAAATATCTGGGCTGCCTAGCTTCAGAAGTTTGGAACAACCATCTGCTAAGTAACGGCGTTTTGGGTAGGGTTGCAAGAGACATCACTCAGCTAACTTCAGCACCACACACGAGCCCACGGAGCTGATCCTCACCTGGTATGAACAGTCTCAGCTATGCCAGCCTCAGTGATTTGCCCATTTAGCACTGGCTGCCTGGAGACCTCAACTGAGCTTTGACAGCCTGGGCTAGCTGCAGATGTGCTTACTGTTTAAAGTGAGATATGAGGTGGCAAGGGAAGCACCAGAAACTGGTATATAGCCTCAGAAGAGAGGTCACTATGCAGAATCTAGATGTTTATGGTAGATTTATAGGGCAGAAGAGAGATTGCTTCATCCCAGTAGGTGGCAGCAGGAATGCTTCTGTATCCATGAGGGTATATACATGTACACAATGTGGGTATTTATACATATTTGAACATCCTTATGTGACCTCCCATATACTCAAATACACCTTCTTGCCACATTCATTTTTCGAATGCAAACAAAGCATTCTATTCAAGTGTACTTAGAAACACACCATAATTAAACAGTTGGTAAAATGCATTCTCTTCTTCTACTTTCAGATCTCCCAAGAGTCCCTTCAAATGTATCTATACAAGTTCTAGCTTCCTGCTTGCCATTTAGCTTGATAACGACTCAAAAATCATTCCCTTGTTTTGAAGGGTAACTCTTTCTTGGCTGCTCTATGTGCTATAGGGCAGTATTGACACATGGAATTAATGACGGTGTCTGTAATGAAACAGCCATCATGTAAACACCAGTCTGCTCCTTTGATAAAATGGCATGTTAGGGACCTATTCACCTCCTTATAATTGAGTACTACATAATAGTTCCGATCCTTTCATGTAACATTATTTTGTTCTATGATTAGAAAGGGGAGGAAAAAAAAAAATCTATGTAACATTGCCTTCTTCATTCATCCTATGATTAATTTTGTGTTTTTAATGAGTATGGTTGCTTATTTAGACAGGTTCTCTTACATACTCGTTTTGTTGACTTCTGTTCAATGTACAACAAAACCCAAGCTGTGATAATTGGAGACCATTTCATCAGCAAAAGGATTCTTGCTATTAATACAAGGTTGGCTTGGAAAAAGCATCCTGACATTTTAAATTAGTCAATTAATATACAATTCTATCTACCATTTATAATAGAAAAAATGTTAGCATTTTTTCCAGTCATTTTAATTAACTCGGAATATATCCAATAATCTAGGATATAAACAGACAGAATATGACAACACTGATTTAAAGTGGCTAACTTGGTATTTTGCAAAAATGAAAGGTTGAGTTAAATCTTTTTGCAGATCTGCGGAGTTTTTCAAAGCTCAAAGATGCGCAACACATACAGAGGGCACCGATTTACAGTCACCAAACAATTCTCAATGAATCAACAAGATAGTATTGACCCTTACTGCAGACAAAGCCCATAAAGTTACTTCAGGGCCAAGTTCAGGCATCCAGCAAACTACCTAAGTAACATCTATATCTCCCAAGAGCTGCAGTAATCAAGATTTTTCATCACTAATAATTCATATATATTTAATAATGAGCCTTTAAAGGCTCATCATTTATAATTCATATATATTTAATAATTTTTAAAAGTAATCTCATCCAGACAAATTTGAGCAAAATATTAATTTCTATAGGAGGTTCTGTAGAACCCAAGTCTATGTTAAAATATTGGGGCAAGGGAAATGGGTCCACAAACAATATTCAGCTTTCCTCCATACATTTTGATAAAACAAAACTGGGTGATTAATTTTAATTTAGCCTTGTTGATGGTCAATTACCCCATGAACAGGCCTAAACACCAAGAACCTAACAGAATAGAAAAACTTTGAAAGTAAGACCTGAAATGACTAAAAACATGCATCAGTTTTACATCACCTCAAAGCAGTTACAATTCTTCAGTGCCAATGCTGACAATAAAGAGAAACCTGGAGACCAAAAATCCACTGGCGTCTTATGGAATAAGGGAGAAAATGCCACTTTACTGCTTATAGTTTCAATAAACCTGTACAAACAGCAGCCATTAATGAAGCCTGTAACTTTTCAATGAAATAATACTGTTCTGCAAATTTGTTTTCTGAGTTCAATCCGTCACCAGGTAACTTTTCAAAATCGATAGAGAGCCAGTCAAAGCCAAATCCAGAACATGCCAGTGACAGACTGGCCTGATTATCCTCAGTCAGGAAGGAAAGCAAGTTTGTCAGTCGTTCAACTCTTTTTTTTTTTTCATACCTTTCTCCAGTGAAAACATGCTAGCTCTTTAAAGCTTAGCTTCCATTACTGGGACAATACAAGTGTATTAAGCAAAGCAGTTTTGCTGTACATCACACAAATTCACTCTAAGCTCTTGTTCCAGTTACACAGATAAAGTTACATAAACTCGTTAAAGATTAGAAGGAGCAGTTGGTTCCCTGTCCAACTTCCTCCTCTCTTATAAGCAAAGCCCTGCACCAAACTGAAACTGCTCAGTTCATGGTATATGTCCCCTCCTACCGTGACAACAACAAAGGCCAGCAGAAGGAGGAAACCTGCCACCAGCAGTCTGACTCAAAGCAAGATTCAAAACCCAGAATCAACTGAAGACTCCTATCAAAGCAACTCCATTTTAAATTTGTAGGTTGCAAACCAAGGGAAAAAAGTGCATTCCACTGGTAGCTTTAAGCCTTTGAAAACTCCCAGCACTGAAAGGGCTCAAGCTGGAGGCAGAAATGTTCAATTCCAAAAACATGGAGGGAGTCCCACTACTATCAGCATGTTACTGACTCTTTCTTGTATACAAGACTGGCAGCTTCCCATTTTATTTAACATCTGCAAAACCCTCAATTGCACTCAATTATGTTCATTAAAAACATCCCACAGCCTCCCAAAACCACGTCTTACTTTCTTTTTCCTTCCTGCCAGCATTCCACCTCCCCCCTCCTCCCCGCAATTTTCAGTAAAACAAAAAGGGTGGGAAGAACAGTCAAGTGATTTTATTCATGTTATCACAGCACCTAAAAGGGCCACATCGAGAACACTGTCCCATAGCAATCACTATATTAAAAACCAACCAAACAAAAACCTCACAAGAAGGAGTCCCAGCCCTGAAGAGCTTGCAATCTAAGTACTATAGAAGAAACTGCAGGTGGATGTAACTGACACAGAAAGCCCAAGGTGAACGTAATGCTCCTGGCCAAGAGGATAAGTAGGGACACAGGGCACCAGCTGCTTAGTTATTGTCAGTCTGTAGCAGCAACACAGCAGGTGTCTCCAATCCTCCAAACTGAAAAGGCTCTTATGTTACAGTAACGCCATTTGGACTTTTTGTGTAACTGCTATAGTGATAGCAACTGACTTGTCTTCAGTCTTAGTTTATCTCCGGTCTCAGTCTTCCTTTCTTAAAAGTTTTAGACCATTTAATCATTTTATTGCGGTACCCCTAACGCTCAGCATCTTAATTCTCTAGTTTACATAGCAATCATTCCATTTTACATTGTAGTTCAATTAAGATTATATGTCCATTGCATTTTCTTCTCTTTATTAGAAAGACTGTAACATACTACACTTGCCTTCCATGCAAATAACATGAAAAAGTATCCAATTACTTCACTGACAGTCTCAGATCGGTTGTTCCGAGATCCTTCCCTGTTTTTGCTCCTGCTTATAATTCAGTCTTTGTCGGCTGATATAAAATCCAGATTCCCCCATATCTTTTGCTGTATTCCTAATCTTTAATAGAGATGTAAAAATACTTGGTTTGCTGAATTTCTCTCAATAGCTCTTGTTATTTGAATATCTACAGACTCACAAAACACAAACACATTTATAGCTGCTGAGTTTTCCCATGTTTGAAAAATGATACACTTACATATTTACCTAAATTCCTACAGCTCAGTTCAATG